>NC_057743.1:12209351-12250376 GCF_004010195.1 Chiloscyllium plagiosum | reverse complement strand
CGTATGGAGTCAGCTATTACGAGGGGGCATAGCTTTAAATTAAGGGGGGGTAGATATAGGACTGAAGTTAGGGGTAGGTTCTTCACTCAGCGAGTCGTAAGTTCATGGAATGCCCTGCCAGTAGCAGTGGTGGACTCTCCCTCTTTATGGGCATTTAAGCGGGCATTGGATAGGTATATGGAGGATAGTTGGTTAGTATAGGTTAGGTGGGCTTGGATCGGCGCAACATCGAGGGCCAAAGGGCCTGTACTGCGCTGTATTCTTCTATGTTCTATGTTCTATCTGTGTGACGCTAAATAGGCTAAATAATGTGGATTAATGTGTCAAATGCTGCAGAGGGAGCGAGAAGTTCATTCGAGTCATAGATGATGTCATGTTTGAATTTAATTAAGGGCTTATGATATTTTGCTTCAGGCTTTCAGGGTCTTCAGCTTTGGCACCGTAGAGAAAGGGAGATATGAAAAAGAAGCAGCTGAAAAATGTAGTCTCAATTAACGCCTTCATGAAAAGTGAGCATACAAGTTCAGCAGGAAGGTGAATGGAATGTCTGTTTCAAATAATGTAGTATAAAAATAAGGAAGTCTTGCTAAAATTACACAAGGCATTAGTCAGACCACACCTAGGACACTGAACAGTTTTGGTCTCCTTTTCTAAGGAAAGATATAATGGCTGGAAGCAGTCCAGTTTTGGTTTGTTATATTGATCCAAGGTATCGAGGGATTATCTTAGTTTGAGTAGGTTGGGTCTGTACTCATTGATATTTACAAGAATGAGAGGTGTTCTTTTTGTAACATATGAGATTCTTAGGAGTCTTGACAGGGTAGATGTGGTGAGGTTGTTTCTTCTTATAGGACAGTCTAGGACCGGATGTCATTATCGCTGAGTAATGGGTCACCCAGTTAGGACAGAGATGAAGAAGAATTTCTTCTCTCGGAGAGTAGGAAATCTGTAGAATTCATTACCACAGAGGACAGTAGAGGCTGGATTGTTAAATGTATTCATGACTGGGGTAGACAGATTTTTAATCAGTAGAGGTTATGGAGCCAAGGCAGGAAAGTGGAATGGAGGATTATGGAATCAGCCATGATCTCATTGAATGGTGGAACGTACCCACTGGGCAGAATAATCGACTTGTGCTCCCTCATCTGATGGTCTTGTGAACTCCATACAATTGAAAGTGAGATGGGAGGATGCAAAGAAGGGGGGATTAAAGAAATGGTGGTTTTGGAGAAATGAAATTAGAAATTGCTTGAAAATGACCAGGATTGTAATCTTGAAAAGGGGCGTATTTGCCCAGTAAATGTATACTGGCATTTCAATTCTAAAAGACACCTGTAGTTGCAGTTTTTGTCTTATTTTCATTGGATAGATGAACACATTAGCTAACACCCTGCCTTATTTGATTAATAGGATAAATCCAAAATGGGGAAGTGGAGAACTCTAGCTGCTGTGAGCCATGTTGGTGTTGCCATTGTGTCCAGTGCCATCACTACAGTCATAGCAACTATCCCCCTCTTCTTTTGCATCATCACACCATTTGCCAAGTTTGGGAAGATTGTTGCCCTGAACACCGGCATCTCTATGTTCTACACCTTGACAGTCAACACGGCTCTGCTCAGCATCCTGGCTCCAAGTGACTTCTATCGCTCAAGGAGATCTTTAATTAAAGCAGTCCTGGGAGTAGTGGCCATAGGAGGTGGAGGATTCTGTGTCTGCCTTGTATTGATTAAATTGGGATTCAAAATTCCTCTCCCCAATGGATCAACACTGTAATTTATTTATACTACTTTAATACAAGAGACAACAGAAATAATGTTTTAAAAAAGGGAACTTCATCACAATGCAAAAACTGGGACTATTGCCACTTTTTTTGTATCAGTTGTTTCTTTCCTTTGTATGGCAGATGATTGCTGACTTGGTGAAGCTATAAGTAATGACCTAACTGCAAGCAATGGTGTGAGTGCAGCTTTTCCTGCTGTTTAGATGTACAACTATGGTCAAACTCTTTATGATTTTCCACTATTTGTAAGGAAAGCATTGAAACAAATGAAAATGCATTCTGAGAGCAACAGGTTCTATATATGTGGTAGACATACTTTGCGCATAATTGTAAGGAAATCTGTTCATTGCTGCGCTTTTCTAGCAACACATTTTCAGCTATAATCATGGAGGGCATGACCATTTCACCACCAGTCTTTTCCCAACACCGTGAAGAAATATCATGTGAAAGACCAACTAAGAAAATTTGGTTCCCAACTGAAATTCAGTGATATGGGTCATTGAAACTCAATCCTCCAAGCTCTGGGTTAAAGTGAAATTCAGTTTTTGAATAACTTTTCCATGAGTTATTTTTCTTTTTTACTTCTTACTCTTTTTTTTATTCTCCAGTTTCTCTCATTCGCTCCTTGTCGCCCAGTGGGCGGCACGGTGGCACAGTGGTTAGCACTGCTGCCTCGCAGTGCCAGAGACTCGGGTTCAATTCCCGCCTCAGGCGACTGACTGTGTGGAGTTTGCACGTTCTCCCCGTGTCAGGTCAGGTGAATTGGCCATGCTAAATTGTCTGTAGTGTTAGGTAAGGGGTAAATGTAGGGGTTGGGGTAGGGGTGGGTTACGCTTCGGCGGGTCGGTGTGGACTTGTTGGGCCGAAGGGCCTGTTTCCACACTGTAAAGTAATCTAATCTAATCTAATCTAATTCATGTAATCACAAGGAATATAGGCATGCACAATATCACCCAAATGCCATTCTTCACCCATGTATTCTATCTGACCATCAAGCAGACACTGCCAACAGAAATTGCTGGAATGATCACCTAGACCAATGTACAATATGCCTTTATAGTCCATTGGCCATAAAGTCAGATAGAGTCAGCCCCTTCCGCTACCATCTAGAATGATGCTAATGGCCTGACCTACATGATGCTGTGTTATGCCAAGTGTTCCTATATCCATGTTGTAAGGGAAGTCAAAATTCCTGTTGGTTTACGTCTTTTAGAAATTTGGGACATCTAAGAGCTGTTTAATTTGTTAGTAATTCTTGAAGTACAGCTGCTGTTATGTCAGTGATAAACATGGTAGCCAATTTGCATATGTAAAGATCCCACAACAACAGAAAAGTTCAATAACAAAACAGTGAGCTTTGGTGAGGTAGATTGAGGGAGAAATTTTGTTTAGGACATCCAGAGAAATCCATGATTTTGTTCTAATAGTGAAACAAATCCACATGGACGGATGGATGTTTGGTTTAATATCTTACCCTTACT
Source organism: Chiloscyllium plagiosum (assembly GCF_004010195.1). Lineage (NCBI taxonomy): Eukaryota > Metazoa > Chordata > Chondrichthyes > Orectolobiformes > Hemiscylliidae > Chiloscyllium > Chiloscyllium plagiosum. Next base: position 12,247,115 of record NC_057743.1, on the reverse strand, counting down.
TCCAACACTGCATCTTCCTCAGTACCCTGCTCAATATTAGCCAAACAATCATCACTTTCACTAGTGAAATATATCAAATATGTACACTCATACAAAAACTACCTAAGTAATCTTTCCACAGGTTGCTTCTTCATAGTAAAATCTCCTTTCAAACTAAACTGGTCCCACACTAAGCAAAAAGGAAAGCTTTAAGACATTAAACTAAACCAGCTCCCCCAATCTGAGCAATTGTAGATTTGAAATAATAAAGACAAATGTTACAAACTCAGTCTGTTGATCATGAATGCATTTATAAATATGTGCTTAACCCAGTTGCAAGTAGAATAGCTAATCCACTGTAACAATGCAAGGTAGCTATCATTAATGAGAAAGGCAATGGCTCATTTAATAAAGATATATGGCAGTGAACCTTATAGACCCAGACAATGTGTGGTGAGATTGCTGATCTGAAGTTGTAATAAGGTTGATACAATGGCTTTTACACACTTGGGCTGGAGAGCAGTAAAGTAGTGACCTTCATTCCCATTCCTACCTATCATCCAGTAACTGCAGGTGGAAAAATACATTAGTGAAATTTGGGTTAATGATTCACCTTCTCACCATATTTGAATTGACCGTCAACATCTGGCTTGGGAATTCAAGCACTTCCATTTCTCAACCAATAGTGCAGTCAGACCACCAAAAACATGCAGACTTAGGCTGTTTGCCCTTTCCCTACCTTGATTTTTTAACGAAAATACTTAGATACTTTCATAGCTGGTGTAAAGCCCCTGTTCAGGAATGCAACAGAAGTAAATAAGTCCTCCAATAGTCACAGTAATGTTCAGCTTCTGTATCAATAATGTTTTCCTGTCCATTCCCAGATAGTGCTCAACATCCAGCCCGCTGCACAGCATACAAACAGACAACATTCACTCCTTCGCACCCCTATCAGATAGTGCTCGCCTCCTCTCCTGGCACACTCTCTACAATGCCTGGTTCCATCTAGCTGGCATTGGAACAATCAGAATTATTGGGGAAGTGGGAGTGTTGAATGTTTTTGTGAGGTGAGGTGAGGCAGAATGAGCATTGTCAGGGTGAGAGAGAGAGAGAGTTGAAAATTCATTGGATGAGAAGAGAGATGAACACAGCGTTTGAGACAAAGTGGGGAATGAAGGAGTGGGTGAACAGTGTCAGCAGAAAGTGAGCATGTTTGGGGAAAATACTAAGCTGTATTGGAGGTTGACTTAAAATGTCAAGACAAGGTAAGTCAAGGGGATTGTTGTAAATCAGCCATTCACATATATCCAAATTTTAGCTCAGCGTTTGTAGAAATAGTTCCAGAGCATCCAGTATTCATCAACATGCCCTGACAATTCTTCAGTACATGCTTCAACACAAGGAATAGCCAAACAATAGCTGCCTATATATATATATATATATATATATATAGGCAGCTATTGTTTGGCTATTCCTTATATACACACACATACATGTATAAATCCATTGGGTTTTATATATCCAGAACACAAAAAGGGACCATTTAATCTGCGCAATCTGTCCTGGATTTTTTTGAGAACAACCCAAACCTGATCTGATCCCTTTCTCTCCCTATGGCTTTTTATCTGCATTTCATATTCATTCAGATTCCCAAAAGAATGCAGTGTCCTCTGCTTCAATCACTACTGGTGGCACAGCATTCCTTTCTTCAATAACCCTGGCCCACAATTTTGAAGTGAGGTACATTTGATTTGCTATTGTATTTTGTTTATCTGTTTTTAGCTATTTCATTTTCATGGTCAAGCATAAACAAGTAGATTACACACTAAAACACATTTAGAGATTGTTGATAAAAATGCACAAATGCAATCTCCAACACTATAGTTTAATGAAAATTGGACAGTTACTGTCAGTATAAAATGAAATAACCTATTGGCATTGTAACTTATATTTTAATACATAGATATATAAAAATAAAGTAATAAAATTGCATCTTACCAGTTATGTGGTGGGAAAAGGTAAATAATACAAATTACTTGAGACAGACCGTGAAACAAAATGGAGAAATAGATACAATGTGATGCAGTGGTTGTTGCCTTTTACCCACAATACAGATACTCAACGTGGGAGCTCTGCAGCAGGATCACTAATTTTTGAAGTTGATTTATTGTCTATACATCCTTGCTTTAAAAGAATAGAGGTATCAGACCAGACATGATGTTGACATCCAATGCTTCAGCCATTAAACCTGCTTCATTGTTCTTTTGTTGTCAAAATTGCATAACAAAATTTGCAAGAGCCGTTAAAAGTTTATCGAGTATGTTTTTCCATGGCTGGTGTCAGTTAAGTGAAGTGGAAATATAAAATAGGTTGCCCCATTTTATAATTAAAGAGACTGAACTAAAACGCAACATATTATCATGAGAGAACTGGTTAACCAGGAATGAAAAGCAATTAATTCTGAAGTACTGAACTGTCCAGTACATCTACATTAGTAGCAAAATCTAACAAAGTTTTGAAAATAGTCTGAATGATTCTAATTACTGTATATTGTTAGTAATTTCTTTTTCCATATTGTGTAAATTTCTTAAGTAATTTTGTAGAAAAGGAATTTTTGAACAATGTTCCCTGTTTTAGGAACTGTTGTCGAATTATTTGACATTCAAATTGTTGTATTACTGCTGCTTTAATTCAATCCAAAATAAATTTCTATTCATTGTCAATGAGAACCTTTTTAGGAGTTCTCTGTCCTTGGTTTTTTTTGTCTCTGTTGCTTCCTGCCCTTTCCCTTCACAGTCAGTGGGCTGCAATCCTATAATAAAGCCCCCAATTTCATGTTGGAGTCCTGTCAATAGGTTTTAACTTTCGTCTGCAATTAACTATTTCTTGGCGCAACAGCTGTAGATTTTTTTTTAACATTTGGAATATTGATGTTTGGTTCAGAGATGAGAAGCTCTCCCGATAAGCTATACAGACTAGGAAAGGCTCAGGTTTAATATCTCTTCTGGGCAGCAGTAAAGAAACTCCAATTTGTTTTAATTTCTGGATCAGGAAGAGGTTCCAATGAAAACTGGCATATTTGGGAATAGATGGTAAGGATTTAGCTGTTATATTTCTCACTACGTACATTTTATTTATAAATGATTTTTTGCATGAGGCAATGCCACGCAATTATAAGAGAAGGATGAAGAAGGAGAAAATGGGATGAAAAGGAGCAATTAATAATCAATTCCAAATGTTCTGATTGTAGAATGTCAGATGAAACTCTTGGTCCTTTCCTATCAAACCTTAACATGCAGTACATGTGGTCCAGTAGAATTTAGGGAAAAATGAAAAGTATTTCACTGTCAGCAACTTAGCACAATTTGGACCTTCACATTAGCATTAAATATTAATATACATTATTTGAAACCTGCATAACATTCGAATACTGAAGACAGGATGGAGCAAATAAGGAGTTGGACATCCTGCTGCCTGGAATTGATTAGCTTGATTAAAAACACTGTCACTAATACAGCATCTCATCTTGGAAGCTGCAGAAAAACTGAACTTGTGAAGCTAATGATGTCAGAGAGTAGCACAAAGAATTCTGAAAAAATCCACAATCTGAGCTATGTTACCTAAAGCAGAGGAAGAATGCACATAACACTCACATGAGGCCAGATTGATGAAAGGGCAGGAAAGAATATTTAACTCCTCTTTTTTCACAATTGGATAGTTCAATAATCTTTTGTTTTTCAGTCCTGGATTGGAAAGTACCATTAGACAATGATGAAATAAAAATTACTGTAACTGATTTACTGCATCAAAATTGCTAAAAAGATTCAAAATACTGCTAACCTTAGTGATGCGCAAATTGTTTAATAGAAATTTCTACTTGTCAGAAACAAAACAAACGACTAGAATGAGTTCCAGTTCACATTCCTGATAGCTGTTTTAGAAGGAATGCTTGTACTCTAGTCTGTTTTTATCAAACATTTGGACTTGATTGAATTACTTCCTTGTGAGTGGTTGCTATTCATCATTATTACACCATGCTGGATAAACAAATTCACACAATTACTTACTTTATCCACATTGCAAGCTATTTTAGCATTGCCTGATCAATGTACTGACTCAGGTTGCATTGCTGATGAATGAGCTTCAACTGAGGACAGGAAACCCTCATTTATTTTAATTGTAATAGAAATTTAATAACATTATTTCTTCTCTCAAAGTAATTGGTACAAAGCAGCTTAGGTTGATAAAAAAAAATTATGTGGGTTTGTCATTTGAACATCGCATCTATATGACACTCCAGACTGTCTGAATAACATTTACAAATCTTTGAAGATAAGTCCCTAAGCCTCTTTCGGTTTTGGAAGAGTCAGGTATCAGGAATACCCATGACCAGTCATTGATATCCATACGTATAAAATATTTTTGACTGGGTGTGAAGATTGTCCTGATTCCACTGATTTGCTGAGGAGATGTGAGTATCAGTAGATGTCCACTGGTCAGATCTCCACAACAATCAGCTAGCTCTTGGATTTCCTGTGAGGGGAGCATTGCTCCACCTCCTGTTGCTGGGAATTGATCTGAATCACACAGAGAAGGCTAGATTAGCAAAACAAAAGTCATGGTCTATCTTGTGTTCATTGTTGCGAGTCCAAAAGATTCCCTCAGGGTGCTCTAACGTAAAATTTGAATCCTGTCTGCCCAAAGCATTTCTGCCAATTCACTCTGTCCTAGTACATCTGGGATATTGTATGGTACAGTGGCATCAAGCAGGTTCCTGAACCACTTTAACAATAGAGCAAACAATTTGATCACAGTCCATTCTGCAGCAATGATAACATTTAATTTCATGTGTGATTGCACTGTGAGAGATAACAGCCCCTGCTTCAGCACTGGAAGGCTTTGTTAGAAATCATGCTTCATCTAGACACTCAAATTAATTCAGATATACACAACAAATATTGCTCCAACATAATGAACAGAATTTGTAATGAAGGGAATCCAATGTCAACTTAAAGCCATACGGTCATATAGCATAGAAATAGACCCTTCGATCCAATCAAACCATGTCGACCATGTTCCCAAACTAACCTAGTCCTGTGCATCGTGCATGGCCCATATCCCTCCAAACCTTTCCTATCCATGAATTTAATCAACGAGGAGAAAGTGAGGTCTGCAAATGCTGGATATCAGAGTCGAAGAGTGCAGTGCTGGAAATACCCAGCAGGTCAGGCAGCATCCGAGGAGCAGGAGAATCAATGTTTCGAGCATAAGCTGTTCATCAAGAATGAAGGGCTGATGAAGGGCTTATCCTTGAAACATTGATTCTCCTGCTCCTCGGATGCTGCCTGACCAGCTATGCTTTTCCAGCACCACACTCTTTGACTGTATTCATGAATTTATTCAAATATCTTTTAAATGTTGTAACTGCATCCACCACTTTAGCTGGCAATTCATTCTACACACAAACCACCCTCTGTGTAAAAACGTGGTCCCTCATGTCCCTTTTAAATCTTGCCCCTCTCGCCTTAAAAATAGGCTCTTTAGTTTTGAGTTCTCCTAACCTTAGGAAAAAGACCCTTGAAATTTGTCTTACCTATTACCCCTCATGATTTTATAAACCTCTATAAAGTCACCCCTCAACCTTCTACACTGCTGTGAAGGAAGTCCAAGCCTTTCCAGTCTATTTCATATCTCAAACCCTCCATTCCCAGTAACATCTTGGTAAACCTTTTCTGAACCCTCTAGAGTTTAACAATATTCTTCCTCTAACAGGGCGACAAGAACTGGACATGATAATCCCAGAAGAGACCTTACCGACATCATGTACAACCTAAATATGACAGCCCAATGCCTATACTCAAAGATCTAAGCAATGAAGGCCAGCATGATCAACACCTTCTTAACCATCCTGTCTACCTGTGATGCAAATTCAAAGAATTATGAATCTGAATCCCTAGGTCTCTCTGTTCTACAACACTACCTAAGGCCTGACTGTTAATTATATAAGTCCTGTCCTTTTTTCTATTGCCAAAATGCAATACCACACATTTGTGCAAAGTAAAATCCATCTGCCACTCCTCAGCCCATTGACCCATTTGATTAAGATCTCTTTGTAATCTTAGATAATCATCACTGTCCACGCTATGACCAATTTTGATGTCATCTGCCAACTAACTAACCATGCTTCATATATTCTCATCCAAATCATTTATATATATAGCAAACAAAAGTGGATCCAGAACTGATCCCTGTGGAACACCGCTGTTCATAGGACCCCAGTTCAAAACCACAGCCTCAACCATAAACCCAAGTGTTTCGTACCATAAACCCAAGTTTGTATCAATTGGAAAGCTTACTAAACATGCAATATTTTATCCTATTTTACATAGTTTCACGATTGTGTAGTAATGTTAGTAGAATTGTTTTATCTGTACCCTCCGATGGAGAACAATGTGAAAGAGTGGAAAAAAATTACAGATTCATTAGCTGTTTTACAAATTGTACTGTGACTTCTTCTCATCGATATCGCCATCATTATAACAGTCAAAATTGTCCCAACAGACAGAAGGCTTTATGCATCTCTGTAGCAGAGTACCTTGATGGATATTAACTATCTTTAAACTCAGAGCCTGAGTTTCAGTCTGTGAGCTGAAATTTTCAGAACTGACCGCTAAGTCAAAGGCTTGCCCCCATATTTTGATGCTATGATTTGTTTTAATTAACTGTTGGTTTGATGTTCTTCAGCAGCTCATGCTCCACTATTCTTCAAACAATAATCATTGGAATCAAACTGAATCCAACAGAGAAGAATGAAGAGAGCTGCATCTGGAGACAGTAATGATCGGTCCATGTGTCCAAGAGAGGTTTGTGGGCGGCACAGTGGCACAGTGGTTAGCACTACTGCCTCACAGCGCCAGAGACCCAGGTTCAATTCCCGCCTCAGGCGACTGACTGTGTGGACATTCTCTCCGTGTCTGCGTGAGTTTCCTCTGGGTGCTCCGGCTTCCTCCCACAGTCCAAAAATGTGCAGGTTAGGTGAATTGGCCATGTTAAATTGCCCGTAGTGTTAGGGACAGGGGTAAATGTAGGGGAATATGTCTGGGTGGGTTGTGTTTTGGCGGGTCAATGTGGACTTGTTGGGCCGAAGGGCCTGTTTCCACACTGTAAGTAATCTAGATGCTTATTGCCTGCAGCAAGTGATCTGCACAGCAAACCTAACATCATCAGTTTATATTCTGGTCATGTGTAATATGATTTTCACAATTCTGCATAAACATAATCATGTCTATTCTACTTTATTCACTAATACCGGCCATGCTTTTGGCTATCTTGGCTCAAATATCTGGAATTCTGTCCCTATATTCCTGCTACCTCTCCTGCTATAAGGTCCTTCTTAAAAGTTACACTTCCTGATAAATCCCTTCTTTGGATCATCATCCTTTGTTTTTTGGATTATATTGTTGTGACATATGCTGGGACATCAAAAATGTAATATAAATGCAAGTTATTGAGTGATAGAGGATTAGGATAAGTCACCACATTCCCTATCTCCACGGCCGTATGACCTCCTGATCCTCACTGTTTGGACTCACTTAAAGAATCATGGAATTCCTACAGTGTGGAAGCAGGCCATTCAGCCTATCTAGTTCACATCAACCCTCTGAATAGCATCCCACCCAGACTCAACCCCTAGCCTATCCCTGTAACACTGTATTTTCCATGACTAATCCATCTAGCTAGCACATCTGTGGAAACTATGGACAATTTAGCCTGGGCAATCCACCTCACCTGCACATTTTGGACATATGAAAAATAAGCATTGAGGGAGGCATCAGAAAGCTGCAGGCACCATAGAAGAGATTCATCAGTCAATGACACAGAGTGAGCATGAAGAAAATACAAGCAGCTAAAATGTTTACAAAATATATTTAGAAAACCACGTGGTGTAAACCTCACTATTATGTTGCTGAAAAGTAACAAAAAAAATTAGTGGAGACTTTTTCATGAATTATGATTTATTTTAATATCATCTCATTTGCAAGCGGAATGATAGTTATGGTGAATTAGATTGGTTCTGTATTTCTGTAAATCAACTTATGTCCGTTTTAAAACACCCATCACTCATTAGACCTGCTTGCTATATTAGAAAGATAAGGTCTACCACAACAGTGAGCATGTATTTCAGGGTTGAGAATATTCCAAAACAGCAAATTAATCATTAAAACCAGTAGTTAATAAAAATGACCATGCAGCAGAGCTAACTATTAAACCTTTTTCTCCCTTTTCAATCAGGAAGTGGAACCATCCACCAGTTGTACTCTTGGCTACCTTCTCCCCAGCCCCATCTACCTCCCATTTATCTCTTCACCCCAGAGGCTCCCTGCCTTATTCCTGATAAAGGGCTTTTGCCCGAAATGTCGATTTTCCTGCTCCTCGAATGCTGCTTGACCTGCTGTGCTTTTCCAGCACCATACTAATCTAGAGAAAGATAATGTCTAGGCCCCACATCCAGTCACTTGGGTAGAGGATGAAGGTGGGGGCTGATCTAAGAAGTTGAGTTTGATCAATATTGCCCTTGGTTCGCCTCTTGTGAGGTATACTTTGAGTTGGAGGGAAATAAGAGTTGGTTTGAAGAAGGGTTAGGGTGGGTGTAAGCAGCAGTTTTCTGACTGCATTCCAGATGCCATTTGGGAGGTACAGTTGGTTGCGCATGCCATCCCGCATTTCCACTGCTTTAGAAGAGTATCAATGCAAATAGCATTAAATATTCAGTGCTCAGTCAGGAGATGAAGCTATCATGGATGATCTGTTACTATATGGATGAGGAGACACAGTGGGAAAAGCCACTGGAGATCACAATCACACCGCTAGATAGTTCACCACTTGAGCCTGAAGCTGAACTAGAAAAAATATGCAATTAAAGATGCCTCAAGGCAAATGCATTAATTATGTGCTGACAGTGAAAGGCCTTCACTTGGATCCTGACAATGTGAGAATTGTAACAGAGATGCAGTGACCAGCAGATATAAAGGTAGTGCAACACTTTGTTGCATCTATAAACTATTTAGTAAAGTTCTTACCTAATTTATCATTAGAGTGCAAACCTTTATATGAGCTCAGTGCTAAGAATGTGCAGTAACAATGGGGTACAAACCATGAAGCATTTTTCATTAAAATTAAACAACTAGAGGTGAGAGAACTAGTGCTGATTCCTGGTGAAGTCACATTGCAATATGATGCCAATAAGACAGGACTTGCAGGCAACACTATACAACAGAACAGCCAGTTGTATGCAGGGCATTTATACAAACTGAATGATGTTGCTCTAGGGTAGAGAAACAAAGAACAGCCAGGGAATTCCTAGAAGCATGGCACTCATCCACAAACTCCATCAACAAACACATAGACCTGGACCCAATATACCAGCCACTACAGCGGACAGCTGAAACTGACAACCAGAAGCGGCAGGGACAGGCCACTATAAATGCCGGAGGAAACACCACAGAAGCGCTTCACAGGAGGCTCCCAAGCACTGAGGATGTCACCTAGACAGGGGACGAAACGTTTGCAACAAAAACTTCCAGCTCAGCGAACAGAACCACAGCAGGGTAGAGAAAGATTGCCTGGTTAATCAAAACCTGTTTGGGAAACACATCGTAACAATGGAGCCCAACTAAAAGCCACTTCAAATCATCATCTTCAATCTACTTTACCTACTCCACAACACCTACATGGAATATTACTTAGTTTGCAGAGATATCTTCTCTGCATATCTTGTCTATATGATAATGCAAGCAAGCTGATAACATGCTGTTGAGAGAAGCACTTCCTATGAACGTTGTTGAGTTTGCCAAGAGATAGTGTAAATCTTCCAGATTCAACAAAGAGCAACAATTCAGCATGTTGTGGAAGTAAACATCCCAGCAGAGACGCTGAACCTGAAATTGTCCTGGTAAAAACAATGACTGCAGATGCTGGAAACCCTCCTCTAGCTTATCTCTCCACGCTTCAGGCTCTCTGCCTTTATTCCTGATGAAGGGCTTTTGCCCGAAACGCTGAAATTGTCCTGCTCAAATCAGGCAAACTACATAAAATACCATTCCATTGTCCAAGTGCTGCAGGAGGCTGAATAGGGTGGGGTTGTTTTCCCTGGAGCGTTGGAGGGTGAGGGTGACCTTATAGAGGGGCATGGATAGGGTAAACAGAGAAGGTCTTTTCCCTGGGGAGGGGAAGTCCAGAACTAGAGGGCATAAGCTTAGGATGAAAGGGGAAAGATTTAGAAGGGACCTTCAGGGCAACTTTTTCATACAGAGGATGGTGTGTGTATAGAATGAGCTGCCAGAAGAAGTGGTGGAGGCTGGTACAATTACAGCATTTAAAAGACATCTGGACCAGTTTATGAATAGGAAGGGTTTAGAGGGATATGGGCCAAGTGCTGGCAAATGAGACTAGATTAGTTTAGGATATCTGGTCGGTGTGGATAAATTGGACTGAAGGGTCTGTTTCCATGCTGTATATCTCTATAACTCTATGATGAAAGGATGGTGTGAAATCATCAAGGACACACCTGTTGCTAGCAGAGATTATTGTGCGCATACAAATGAAGTGATAGCCCAGAATGGTAGATTGTACAAAAGCAACTCAATCATTAGGACAATGAGAAAATCTGAACTGAAGAATCTGTACGTAAGATGGCACCATAAGTGGTGACTTCTAAAATGTTCTCTCTACTTATTTGAGTATGTGTTATAGACCTGGCCAGATCCCCTCAATATAATTTTAAGAAGGTAGCCTGGATGCCAAATGTTTCTTATTTTAAAGGTAGATGTGCAATGGGTGTTCCAGGTGTGATGCACTGGTCAAACCATTCAGCTTTAAGCATAACAGAGTTTATTTAAACACTATAGTTTAATCTCGAACAACAGAAAACAGAATTTAGAATAATTTAACTATTGGAAAACTTAACTAAATACTCAATACAGTAATTTAACTAATTAACTGTTCCAATGTAGTAACATCCCATAAACTCACCTCTTGGCAAAAAAGGTAAATTCAAACACAGATTCTTATAGACAGGAGAGAACAGCATCCAGAGAGATTTCAGAAAAAGTCAGCTAGGAATCACTTACTGAATCTTGCAACCCTACTGGATGCAAAACATCTTGTGACTGCTGCAGCTAAGAAAACAAAAAAGCCTGAACTGGAGGATCAGACTACTCCCTTTCCATCGTACAACTTACCACACTGGCCCTTCTTTTTAAGAAAAGGTGGGAGCACTGCATTTCTGAGAGGAGATTCCATTCAGGACTCCCTCAATATTCCACAGTCATATTTCCACTGCTCTTACTTTCCACAGAGTCAACTCAATTCCTTGATGGTTTACATCAATGTGCTTCAATATCTCTTTGGAATTTGATTCAAACCGTGATTGTTGACTGAGGCAGTCTCTCATTCCCGTTTTGTACCTCTGCCTTTACAACCTCTCTTCAAAAAAAACCAGGACAAAATAACCTTTTTAAAGTGACAGCATCATCGCATATGTGACAATAAAGTTAATTCAGTTTGAATCAAATTTCAAAGAGATATTGAAGCACATTGAGGAAAGTAAGAGCAGTGCCTTACTGATCAAGTATGAACAATGTGATTAAGCACCACATCACTCAGTGCAGTGTCTATAATGAATTAATACCAAGTTAAACAAGCTAAAAGCTGCTAATGACACGTGACATTCCAGAAGACCGTGAATAAAACTGCCGTCACAGTGGAAATATGACTGTGGAATATTGAGGGAGTCCTGAATGGAATCTCCTCTCAGAAATGCAGTGCTCCCACCTTTTCTTAAAAAGGAAGGGCCTGTGTGGTATGTTGTGTGACATTACAACTCCCTGAAAATCCATCCATATTCTTTAAAACAAGAGGTCTCCCAAAGGCACACATTAGCATTGTCACTGCCTGTTCCTCAGGTATCTGCTTGATCCCAGGCTGATGTTTGTTCTGTGAAGTTTCAGTGGGGTCTGACACCAGGGGATGGGTTCAAGGCAGGGGTTGTCAGGTTAGGGTCTGAGGGAGACTCAATTGGGAATGTATGAGGTAAATATGAGATGAGCTTAGTAGCTACTCGGGAGTTAGACTCTGTATTTAACAGTCTAATGTTTACCAAGTAACTATTTTACTTAATTTTATCAGATTCCTCTAAATTCTCTGATTTAAATGGATAATTTCAGAGGCTTCCACATTAGGAAAATTGCTCAGTTGAAGATTTAATTTTTAGGACTATTTCTCCAGTGTCCTACAATGGAGATTCGGTAGGGTCTTCATGCACAACTGCACTGCTAAAGCAATGCTTTGACCAGCAGGAAATCCATTGTATCCAATGCACCTGCAGACACTGTCAAAAGTGGAACTAATTAGAATTAATGCATTATCAATACTTCCAACTCCATGTTCCGAGATGGCAGCTTCAGCAAATTAGGCAGCGTTCGAGCTCCTAATCCTGTCCACTCCAGACCAGCTGCTTCCTTCTTTCTTCCTTACTCTTTCCATCTTCTTTTCATTTCTTCATCTTCTTCCTGTCAGATATGGCAACATCTTGGAGGAGGGAGTCCAGAGTGGGGTTCGAGGCATGGTGATGGCAGTGGCCTGAGCTGGTAGTGGAGCCAGGGACTCCTGGTTGCAGTAGAGCCACTCTGGTGTTGGCAGGTGGCAACTGCAGTGGTGGCAGTGTGGTATGCCCAGAGCGGGGACTCCTGGTATCACTGAAGTAGCAGCAGAGCCAGGAACACCTGTTTGTGGTTGTGGTAGGCCCAAAGCAGGGGCTCCCTGGTTATCGATTAGGCAGCAGCAGTAGCTCCTGATTGTATAGGCCTGGGGCTGGATGTAGTGATTGGAATGAGGTCAACCAGGTAGGCCACATAGCGTATGAGTTTCCTGATTGGGGCTGTTCATCTGGTCCAATCAGGGAGTCCTGGCTGGCTGATATGAACAACAGTGTCAGACACCCTGTTCACTCTGAGAGCTGGCTCTGAAGAATCCGGGTCAGTGTCCAGGACTTACCCCCATGTGTAAATAAAGGGTGACTTAGTGGTGATGGGACATCAGTCTCTGTGGAGTTATTTCACCAGGGACTCCTGGCTCTCAATGAGGCAGTGACAACAGTCAAGTGGGGACATTGGTTGCGACACAAGTGTGGGATCAGCACAGGACCTGGCATCAGCAGTGGCGAAGTGGGCCCAAGGGCGAAGGGATGGCATTTGAAGACTGGTGACCCCTACATGGCTAGGTCTGGTGCAGGTGGTGGAGGAGGGTTGGAAGAGCAAGGTATTGCTGGTGAGCTGTCTCAGGACTCACGGCAGAGGCAATGGAATGAAGATAGATTCTCTTTCAGTTATATCTTTTTATTCTTAAACTATTCAAAATGCTTTTGGTTGTAACGACAATAGAAGATTTTTGCTGTATTTTACTATATTATTCACTGTAAAGTACAAGAGACATTAAATCATTCAATTCAATTTTGTTACAAATGATTATTTTCTTTGTGACTACGTACGTTATGTAGTTTGCACAGCTGGTCTGGCCTTACATGTGGCTTCAGACCCATAGCAGTGTGGCTGATTTTTAACTGTCCACTGAATTGGCTTATGAAGCGACTTAGTTGTATCAACAGCTAAAAAATGAATGAAACTGGTAGGACAACCCATCCATAATGCATCTGCCCATGACAGAATTGGTAAGAATAACTGCATGGTTGTTATTAAAGTGCTCTCTTTATGTTAAGAATACTCTAAGTTGTCTAGTATGATGCTATCACTGTGCTAAATGAGATAGGCTTAAAACTTAGACTGGCAACTCAAGACTTGGCATCCATAGAAACATCAAAAATAGGAGCAGGAATAGGTCATTCAGCTACTTGAGCTGCTCCACCATTCAATATGGACACCGATGATCATCCATCTTAATCCCGGAACACATTTTCACTCCATACCCTTTTAATCCTTTAGCCCCAAGAACTGTATCTATCTCCTTTTTGAAAACATTCAATATTTTGCCTCAACCACTTTCCGTAGCAAAGGATTCCACAGGCTCACCACTCAGGGAGAAGAAACTTCTTCTCATCTCAGTGCTAAATGACCTACCCCGAATCATTAACCTTTTACCCTGGTTCTAAACTCCCTGCTCATTGGGAACATCTTTCTTGTATATATCCTCTATAATCCTGTTGGAATTTTAGAGGTTTCTCTGAAAGACCTCCCTCATTCTTCTAAACTCCAGTGAATATTGTCCTAACTCATCCAGTCTCTCTTCATAAGTGAGTCCTGCTATGCCAGGAGTCAGTCTGATAAACTTTTATTGCACTTCCCCTATAATCCAAGTGTGATCTAAATAAGGCCCTGTACAACTGCCACAGGATATCCTTGCTCCTTTATTCAAATCCTCTCACTATGAAGTTAAAAATCACACAAAACCAGGGTATAGTCCAACAGGTTTATTTGGAAGTACAAATCAGTTAGGGAACAATTCTCAGCGGTCAAGGACATTCAGCCTCGGATCTTTGGGTGACCATCCTCTAAGGTGGACTTCAGGATACGCAACAACGCAGTCGCTGAACAGAGGCTGATAGCCAAGTTCGGTACCCATGGGGATGGCCTCAACTGGGATCTTGGGTTCATGTCACACTGCAGATGATCCCACTACACTATGCGCGCACACTCACTCACTCACTCCCTCACACACATGCACACACATAAAAGTCCATGAGGTGAATGTGCATTTGCAGATACATTCTATTTTGTTCAAAGAGTGCACAATCTGTAGGCAGTCAGTCCATATGACATTCTATAAATTCCTACTTTGGAAATGGAACCAGTCTGACTCAAGGTTGAAATACAGAAAGATGCTAATTTTATACCTTTGAATCATTGTCTGAGCTGAGATGTCACCTTTTTCTTGAAATCTTAAGTTATCTCGAGAATGTAACTTGAAAAAAGTTCTGGGATTTACATATTATGAATCAAACCTGCAACCCAATTCTAAATGATTAAAGACTTAACAGCGATCTAGGTTTGTTCAATACATCGAGTCCTTAATACAAAGTATGACACTTTGATCTTTTACTATAAACTCTGTCCTATGATCCTGTCCCACTAGCTACCTGATGAAGGAGCAACGTTCCAAAAGCTTGTACTTCCAACTAAACCTGTTGGATTATAACCTGGTGTTGTGTGATCATTAACTTTGTCCACATACCAGCGCCTCCACATCATGCCTGAGTGAAGTTCTAATTAAATATTTGGACGTTTTTCAGCAAGGTCTTGGCCCTATCAAAGGAGCTAGGGCCACCTTGCATGTTGACCAGGAAGCAACTTCACAATTCTGCAAAATCTGCCCAGTGCCATTTGCCTTAAGAGCAAAACTAGAGGCAAATATCAGAAGGCTAGAGAGTGAAGGAATCATCAAGCCAGTCCAGTTTGCTGTATGGACAGCACCAGTTGTACCAACTGTGAAAGCCTGACAGGTCAGTTTACCTTTGTGGGGATTTTAAACAAATACTAAATCATCTTTTGCAGCTGGATAAATACCCAATTCCTCAAAAAGAGAATTTATACATGAAGTTGGCAGGTATGTGCTCTCTCAAGCTGGACATGAGCCATGTGTACTTGCAATTGCGATTAGATGAAGATCCCCTGAAGTATGCTCCAATTAATATCCAGAAGCGTTTGTACCAATGTACAACAGTGTCATTCAGGGTAATGTCGGCCTGTGCTAGTTTTCAGCGGATGGTGGAAAACATTTTACAAGATCTACCCAAGGTCACCATTTATCTAGATGGCGTGCTAATAACAGGGAAGATTAGAGTGGTGCTGGAAAAGCACAGCAGGTCAGGCAGCATCCGAGGAGCAGGAAAATCGATAAAAGCCCTTCATCAGGAATAGAGGCGGGGTGCCTCCAGAGTGGAGAGATAACTGAGAGGGGTTAGGGGTGGGGAGAAAGTAGCATTGAGTACAATAGGTGAATGGGGGTGGGGATGAAGGTGATAGATCAGAGAGGAGGGTGGGGGAAGGTAGCAAAGAGTACAATGAGTGAATGGGGGTGGGGATGAAGGTGATAGGTCAGAGAGGAGGGTAGAGTGGATAGGTGGAAAGGAAGATAGGCAGGTAGGACAGGTCATGGGGACAGTGCTGAGCTGGAACTGGGGTGAGGTGGGGGAAGGGGAAATGAGGAAACTGGTGAAATCTACATTGATGCCATCGGGTTGTACTCTTTGCTACCTTCCCCCACCCTCCTCTCTGACCTATCATCTCCATCCCCACCCTCATTCACCTATTGTACTCTATGCTACTTTCTCACCACTCCCACCCCCTACCCCCCTCTCATTTATCTTTCCACTCTGCAGGTACCCTGCCTCTATTCCTGATGAAGGGCTTTTGCCCGAAACTTCGATTTTCCTGCTCCTCAGATGCTGCCTGACCTGCTGTGCTTTTCCAGCACCACTCTAATCTAGACTCTGGTTTCCAGCATCTGCAGCCCTTGTTTTTACCTAATAACAGGGAAGACCAGTAAGGAACATTTAGAGAATTTGGACATAGACTTCAGACAGTTCTCCCAAATAGTTATATGCCTTAGAAGGGAAAAAAAGTGTGTTCCAGGCACCCCAAGTGACCTACTTGGGCTGCAGAGTCAACAAGACCAGGTTACACTCATTGGAAGATGAAGTGAGGGTGATCAAAGGTACCCTGGCTCCCATGTCCGTACCAGAGCTTAGTCTTTCCTTTACTTGGTGAATTATTACAAAACGTTCATACACAACCTGGCCTCCATCCTGGCACCTTGACATCAACTTCTAAAATTGGGTCAGCCTTGGAAATGGTCACGTGGCCAAGCCACAGCTTTCAGGGGAGTGAAGAAATAGCTATCATTCCCTAAGGTGTTGGCATGACATGATCCCAAGCAGCATTTGACATGCGATACCATCCTGTACGGCATTGGGGTAGTATTCATTCATAGGTAGCCCAGTGGAGAGGCATGTCCAACGGCAAATGCATCTCGATCTTCAGCTAATGCAAAATGTAAAAACACCCAGATAGAAAGGTAAGGTTTGTCGGTCAAATCTGGAGTCAGGACATTGCATTACTACTTTTACAGATATGAATTTGTAATAATAAGGGACTGTAAACCCCTGTTAGGTCTACTCAAAAAGGACAAGACAATGCTGTCTGTATCTTCAGGCTGAATTCAGCGGTGGGCTTGAATACTAAACATGGATAATGGAACACTGTCTGGGAGACCAAGTAGCAAATGGGGATGCATTGTGCTGCCTCCTGCTGGCAGACACACCATCCACGGTTCTGCCACTGGAAGAGTCCATATGGTTTTAAATTTTCTGGACACACCACAGTTACAGGTTTTGGACGCAGAAATATTTGGTCCTGGCAAAACTGAAACAGCTGGTGGTAATGGGGGAAACCAAAGGGTCATCACAACCAGAACTGAAACCTTTTTGGACCCGGACAGACCAGATTATAGCAGAGGATGGGATATCATTATGCAGAGCAGGAGTGATTGTCATGAGCAAAGGTCGCCATCAGGTACTGGCTGAACTCCACCAGGGTCATCCAGGGGTTTCCAAAATGAAGATGTTAGCGAGACATTAAGGCTGGTGGCCAGGATTGGATACAGATAGAGCTGTGCTGCTGGGGAAGTACCCATAGTGCAACAATGACAAAACTGACTGTCAGCGTCTCCCCCACATCCATAAACCCTGGACTTGGTTACACGTCAACTATGTCGTGGGCTCCTTTCATGGGCTCAATGATAGAAAAACTATGTGCATACTTTGCAACACATGGACTCCCAGAAGTGTTGGTCACAGATAATGGGCCATTGTTTACCAGCACAGAGTTTGAATATTTCCTAAAGTCAAATGGCATTCATCATAGAAGGACAACTCCATACCATCCATCATGCAATGGGCTGGCAGATAGAGTAGTTCAAACATTGAAGGCAGGCTTAAAGAAAGGGCCTACAGCTTCACCAAATGCCAAACTGTCCTGGCCCTATTTAATTATAGGACCACCCCCTCTTGGAATTATAAGGATAGTTCCAGCAGAGTCACTCATGAGGAGAAGACTCAGCACCAGGTTAAATCTGATCTTCCCAGACCTGGGTGGAAATGAGAGTGAAACTGCATCAGGACTAACAATGCCCAACACAAGACTTTGCTAAGCAAGAGAGACTGCTTATTTCAGATGGTGAAGTTTGGTGTAGGAAGCATGGGAATGGCCTGACTTGGGTAAGAGGCATGGTCAAAGTGAAGTCAAACCCAGTATAAAGTTCAGGTAAGTGTGATAGTCCTGACAAGCACGTGGACCATATAAAAGCTGCAAACTTGCAAAAGGTGCGGGAGCAAAATGTGCCCAGCTCCTTAACTGCCTTTCTGGAACCTGAGGTTCTCCCTCTTGGTCAAGCATTGAAGATACCTCAGAATCTGAGATGGACACACTGGATGGCACCATCTCAATGCCTTATGGGCAGCATGGTGGCGCAGTGGTTCGATTCCAGCCTTGGTGACTGTCTGTGTGGTGTTTGCATATTCTCCCCGTGTCTGCGTGGGTTTCCTCCCACATTCCAAAGATGTGCAGGTCAGGTGAAGTGACTACAGTAAGTTGCCCATAGTGTTCAGGGATGTGTAGGTTAGGTGCATTAGTCAGGGGTAAAAAGAATAGGGTAGGGGAATGGGTCTGGGTGGGTTACTCTTTGAAGGGCAGGTGTGGACTTGTTAGGCTGAAGAGCCTGTTTCCACACTGGGATTCTAATTCTTTGCCACCTGAAAAGGAGACTGCATTTCTTCCAAGACCCTTCGTCTGCAAGAGGCAAGCTACTGTATGTTACTCATCGCCCTTGCAGGAACCTGACCTGATGCTAAAACGCACAGAGGATCTATAAGAAACAAGAACCGGCCTATATCCATTGACTCAGCGGGTGAGGAAAGTAGTGATTGTAACAAGATAAGGAGAAAGTGAGGACTGCAGATGCTGGAGACCAGAGTTGAAAAGTGTGGTGCTGGAAAAGCGCAGCAGGCCAGGCAGCATCCGAGGAGCAGGAGAATCGACGTTTCGGGCATAAGGGATTCCTGAAGAAGGGCTTATGCCCGGGACGCCGGTTCTCCTGCTCCCATGCTGCCTAGCCTGCTGCGCTTTTCCAGCATTGTAACAAGATAAGTCAAATAGACATATGAGTTTCCTGATTGGGGCTGTTAGCCTCGTTCAATTAGGGAGCCCTGGCTGACAGATACAAACAGCTATGTCAGAGGTTCTGGTCACTCTCAGAGCTGGCTTTGAGGAAACTGGATCAGTGTCAAGGATTTCCACGTGTAAACAAATGGTGACTTGGTGACAGTATACCAGTCTCTGTGTAGTTATTTCAGTGTAGGTCTGGGATAGGGAGGGGACCATAATGCAGTAGGTACTCCCTTTTGGATGTAATGTGTTGGTTATTTAGTTAGTGCAGCATCTTTGCCAAGTTGGTGCACAAACTGTGATTAAGACCTGTGTTGAAGCAGAGGTTTCTGAAGATATGGTTCTGCTGCTTCACCCATCTGGGGGAGGTGACTCCCCCCCCCCCAGTATTGTTCACAGACAGAGTGTGCCTCATCATCCTCCTGTTCGGTGCTCAGTTGTTAAAGGGCACTGAGCCTTTTAACACACAGAAATGCAAGTGGTTTGGCAGGGACACTCTCTGTCACTGACCAATTTGCAGAAGTATTTAAACACCACTGATAAATTCCCCATTTATCAGAGAATTACATTTCACTCAGGTTAACATAATTCTTATTTCTTAATTCAAAACACTCTTGAGCTGAGGTTCTCTCCCTCTTGGTATAAGTTAGAATGTGTGGAAACCAGGCTGTATTTTTCATTGCAACTTCACAGCTAAATAAATCCCTCAAGGAACTGGTTAAAATAAATGCAGCATGAAGGGAGAGTGGGATATGCGTCTGCTCTGCGTGCCGAGTGTGGAAAATTTATTGCACTGCCAAATGGAAATAAAAGAAGCGAGGGAAGCAGCCCATTAATCTCTGATCACCCTACGGCTACAGCTGCTCCCCTCTTACTTTGTAAATGATTTCAAGATCATCTATTAAGGCAGGTGATTTAGTGGAATTGTGGTGTGTACTGAAAGAAATGAGAAATTGAAGTCACAGTCACCAAACCTATTCAAAAATCCATTCTTGAATGCCTCATGGGACTGCAGGCAAAACTCTTAATCATTTACATTTCACCGTATACATAGGTTGCATTTTAATATCTGCCCGTGACTATTGGTAAGTACGGTGAGTCAGCGGGTTTTATAGTCTGTCCCACCGTGCACAGAAAATGATTTAGACATGTAGCAATCATTCCTCTTTGCTTAAGAAAAGCGAGTCTCATGGTGAAGTGCTGTAGGAAGTTAGATAGTTCAGGCAATGGAGGTGAGGGCAGACACAGACTTGGGTTTTAAAGATTCATCTGCCGCAGATGGTGGCAGTGAGGAAGGTGGGAATTCCACGGTTTTGAGACTCAGAAGGAGAAGAACGTGTCAAGTCAGACACAGTGAGCAAATTAGACTTCACTTTGCTGATGTAGGGAGTAGAAAGTGGGGTGAATTTCAGTTAAAAAAAAACAGAACAAACAGTAAGGTTACATTGGGGTAAGGTTAAAAGCACAGATGAGACATATTAGAAGACAAAGCAAATCAAATTTTAAAACTGTGTCCTTCATTAAAAACAGGAAAAGGAGAAAACCATTCAGCCCTCAAATTTCTGTTGCCTATTCAATTAGATGTCCCCTCCTACAACCTAGCTGACTTCCTAAATCCTAAAGCTAAATCCCTTACCAAATTTAAACGTATCAGTCTCAACACATTGAGCATTCCTGCATGATTATCACTGATATCCAGAATTATATTTTCAGTTGGTAGGATGACACTTCTCATGCTGGTTACACATCTGCAGCCCATGTCATAAGGTACATTTCTTCAGGAGCCTCTCTTGATCAGCTGCTATCGCTTTGATGGAGAAACCACCTGGAAGTATTAACATTGCACTGCCATAGTTACAGTGATAAAGTTTAACAAAAATCACACCTATGCTTGATGAATCACAGGACAGCCACTGTACTTCTGAACATGTTTATTGTATAATAAAACTTAAGGGCTGATAAACTGAAAGTTAGTTTGCATTGATTTTATTTTATTGTTGCTGATTTCCTCTGAAGGCCTCAATCAACAGCACCAACTTGAATAAATTAATATTTTGAAATGCATTGACCTCTAATATGAATAGATGAGACAAGATCAGTAGTTGTGATAAAAGCAAATATAATGGACAGAGTCTTCTGAGGGCTGGAATGACATAGTCTATGGCTAAATATGTTGGAGTAATCAAGTGAGGCCTTTCTCAACGGCAGGAGATGAATTTTTCAAACTAACCTCTGGATATCAAGGCAAGTTTTTCACTTAGAGTCATAGGGATGTACAGCATGAAAACAGACCCTTCAGTCCAACTCGTCCATGCTGATCAGATACCTAACCTAATAGTCCCATTTGTCAGCACTTGATCCATATCCCTGTAAACACTTCCTATTCATATATTCATCTAGATAGCTTTTAAATGTTGTATTTGTACCAGCCTCCACCACTTTGCCTGGCAGCATATTCCACATACGCACCATTCTCTGTGTGAAAACGTTGCCCCTTAGGTCCCTTTTAAACTTTTCCCTTCTCAGCCCAAATGTATGCCCTCTGGTTCTGGACTCTTCCAACCCAGGGAAAATACTTTGTCTATTTATCCTATCCATGCCCCTCATGATTTTATAAACCTCTATAAGGTCACCCCTCAGCCTCCGACCCTGGGAAGAAAGCCCCAGCCTATAGCTCAACCCCAGTAACATCCTTGTAAGGAGCTAGAGCCTATTAATGGGGATTATCACTCATTATCACCACATTTTGCCTCAGTAATATGCAGTCCACCTGCTGGATGGAAAGTAGACACCTATCACTCCCAATATGAAAGTCTGAGTGGTTACCTGGCGACTCCAGCTTGCCACTTGCTAGACTCTAAGTGGTTACCTGGACCTCCATCTTGAACCCTAGTCACATTTGGCATGCTCCATGAGCTGCAGCCAAACACAGCTCACATCCACAGCTGTTGGCACCTGGCACATGCCAGCATCTTCGCTCCATCAAGGGGCATCTCCGACCCACTTATAGTACACTTTTGCATTTTAATGCCGTATTTCTGGAGCACCCAACACCTAAAAGGAATGGGCACCAGACCCAAAAATGTTAACTCTCATTTCCCTTCACAGATATTGCCAGGCCTGCTGAGATCTTCCAGCAACTTCTGTTTTTGTTTCTGATTCACAGCATCCTCAGTTCTTTTGGTATTTATTTAGTATCAATACAACACTATTGCGAGGATATTTTGTATGCAAGTGCCAGGCAACCAACTCATGGACTACAGTGGCCGCCATCTCAGGGCTGCTCAGTCACTTCCTTAGCACTCCCTCATTTAGCCCTGACCTGGATGCTCATGGCTTGCTTGCCTTAAATTTCAACACTTTGCCTCATTCAGCTAAAGCTAACAGACTCATAGTGTTCCCACCTTGGCTTGTCTTCTACCTCTGACTCAAAGCCAGAAAGCTTGTCATGGTTGTCATTATCATCTGCCAAAAGAGCATACCTACTGCTGTGCGGCACCATGTGGACACAGCAAACCCACTGCATGTGAATCTACCAAATGACGATGCCTCAAAGTCAAATGGAGTAGTCCTGAGTTAAATCAAGAGAAATAGCCAGAACTTTCTGGCACACTAATTCGGGTGAAGTCTCCAATGTCAGTCCCAGGGACTTGGACACAGTCGCTCAGCTACTCAGGGAGGTCTGGATCAGGATCCTCTCCTCAGAGAAGCTGAAAGCCAATGATTCCCCAGGCACATCTCCCATACCCAGACCCCCTCACTCAATACGCTTCTACTGGCTAATCTATCCCTGGAGTAGGATGTAAAATATCTATCGATTGGCTATCATCTGTCTTGCTTTGGTGCTGAAACCCAATTTTGTCACCACTGTTACCTCACTTCTCCAGCTGGAAGTTGAGTCGGCAAAAGCTTAAGAAAATATAAAATCTTTGACGTGGGATTGAAGAGGTACAATTTATTGTGAGATAATTGAGATATTTACATTTGTCTCTTTCATTTGTTATTCCAGCCAACTCCAGCATAAAGTATCAACACTTATTAACACTGTCATAATCCCAGATTTTCATTCTTACCCTGAGCTTCTCTCACAAACAGCAGCCACGTTCACCCAGGTATATTGACACTGACTACAGCAGCCTGCAATAGCTTTATTTCACATCCCACGTCAATTGGGAAGTATTGGCTAACAGAATATACGCCCAAACTCGACATCCTGGAGAGATGAGACCACCAAGGATAAACTCAGTGAATCGCATAAAACATTAAATGGCTTGCAAAAATCAAGTTTGAGTCGCATCATAATAAAATGATTCAGGAAAGTGGGACTGGAGATCATAAATTTAAACATATGAAAAATCAGTTTAAATCTGATAGCAGCGGACATTTTCCAAAGTAGATACAAATTGCCTCCTCTTAATGTAATAGTGACACAGGTCTAGAAAATATGGAATAAATTCCTTGGTTGAGCAGGTGGATCCGATATACAAGTTTCAATGTTTATTTAATTGACACCGGCAAAACTGCACATATCTTTTGAGTGTATCCAAGTAGAATTGCAATGAAAAAGGTTAAAAATCTCGCAACACCGGGTAATAGTCCAATAGTTTTATTTGGAAGCACTAGCTTTTGGAGTGCTGCTCCTTCATCAGGTAACTACAAAAGCTAGTGCTTCCAAATAAACCTGTTGGACTATAACCTGTGTGATTTTTAACTTTGTCCACCCCAGTCCAACACTGGCTCCTCCACATAATGAAAAAGGTGTTTACATTATAGACTGTGGAGCGGCCCTCAGGTAAATCATGAAAGAGAAAGAAAATATGTCATGGGTAAAGGTAGGTTATGGTAAGATGATCTTATATCTGAACAGCGGCATTCCTCACTGAACATAATGAGCTGCCAAGGACAGTAAGGGAGATCACTTTACTTTGAGCCGCTGGCATCCTGTGGTATTTGCTACCTTTACCAGTACAGTATGTGGCACTGGGTAAGGGACATTTGAGGTTGTTCCCTGCCTCCAATCCTCCTTTGTCTTTGCTTTGTCTTGGGCCAATTGGTGATTGGAATATTAGAATATCCTTTATTGTCACATGCACTCAAATACAGGAGTACTGTGAAAAGCGTTGTAATATCACCTTTTATGGTGCCATCTCAGGTACGAGTATGTTGGTACAAATCTTAGATACAAAACAGGAATAAATAAAAATGGAGTTGCATTACTTTACAGTGTTTAAGGGATAAATTAGAAATAAGACCAAGTTAAAGAGTTGAAATTGCAGTCAGATGTTTAAAAATTTCAAATAAACATTACATTGCAGCAGCTCAGCACAGGGACGAGGACTCACTCCCCACCCCCACTGCTGCTCTGGGACTCGTTCCCCCCACCCCCTGCAGCTGCTGCTCTGGGACTCGGTCACCTCCCCCACCCCACCCCACCCCCTGCCGCTGCTTTGGGACTCATTCACCCCATTCCCCACCGCTGCTCTGGGACCCGCTCCCTGTCCCAGCTGCTAATGCAGGACTCACTCCCTGGAGGTTAGCGGCAGAAGTTACACCACAATAAATTATCTAAAGAGGAAGCATGATCGCAACAGGTGCAATTTCATTGAGTTTTGTATAACCACGAGAGCATTTAAGAACTGGTGCAGATTCATCCGTTCCGTCTACAAACTCAAATAGAACTCCTTGTCTCCACTCTCAGACTGCATTTAACATCAGCATAAAGCCTTGAGCATCACGTAACATGTACATTAACCCCTTCAGACTATTATCTTATACATTCCCATCCCCAAGCATTTATCCCCCTGACTAACCCATTATACAATTACGTATAGAGCCATGTCAGTTTTACTACTGCCACACCTTCCCCTAAATCTTTGATGCAGGTGGTCTGATGTTTTACACTTTCCTCAGAAAGTCCCTTTGGACTGGAATAATGGAAGGTCTTTTGCTTGAGGATTATTGACCAACGTTCTGATTTCCTCCACTGGAAGATCTTTTATCCCTCAGATATCCTTTGAGGATGATGTCATTCGCATCATTAATCTTCCATTACCTTTTCTGAAAGGCAATTGACCTCCTTAAATGCAGCTGCTCTGTTGAAATAAATACTTCCTTCCTTTTAGTGTACTAGATTTTGGGTATAGGTGGAAATGTTCTAATAGGAAGAAGTCGTATCTTTTTTGCAGCACCCTGGTTGCTTAGACCATGCAGTTTCCTCTTCTTGACCATGTGCTGGATTTGTTGGCATGTGATTGGCTGCTACATAGTTACATGCAGTTTTTCTTTTCCCTCTTGACTTATTGATCAGGCTGATGTCTTCAGTCACCCATTGTAGTTGTTTGACTGGTGAAGAAATCTGTTTTATGTTACTGAAAGATAGAGACTGGCTCAGCAGCATCTCAGCTACTGGCATTGATCGTTCTGTTATGAAAGACAGAGGATTGAACCCTTCCACTAGTCCTGAGATGTCTATGACTTCCTGTATGTTGACAGTATTAACAACTTGCTTATGCTACTATAAGTAATCCCACTTGAGTCTCTTTCTGCTTGGGCTCCACTATGCATCTGGGAGACTCAATGAAACTGCAAGGTTGTCTACTGAGAAGTTAATCAAGAATAGTTTGTTCATGAACTAGCATGGACAGATGTTTGCTTCTGGGTCTCTAGGCCATGAATCCTTTCAGCTCCTCTGAGACATTGAGGTTGAGACATGCACGCATGCTCAAGGGTGAAGTTGGTTAATTGTGAACAGCTTGCACATTTTCAATTCAGTTTTTGTGTGTTACATTGTGGTGTATCTTTTAGTATTCCCAATCTTCTGACAGCCATTCCATCCGTGTGATGAATCTTACCTTGCAGCTTCTGTTCCTTCATCCATGGCCATTTGTCTGATACAATATTAATACTCACCCCTGTAACAGACACACAATCAACAGAACGTCATTTGATATGGATGAGTTCAATTCCTTTTGTCCACCTCAACTAGTTGGTTCCCTCAAGAATGCTTCAGGTATCTTCTCCAATGGAGACATCTTATTAAATGGAGCAAGTATTCTGAAGGTGATAGGTGTTAGCTCTTTAACAATATTTGCTTGCCTTCAGATTAAATTCTGAGGCCTTTCCACTTCTGTGGCCCTGGTGTACTCAGGTTATTCATTTTCCTTTTGGAAATGTCTAACTTTAACTCCTGAAGCTTTCAGTTGCTCATTACAGAGTCTCTTTGATTGAGGCCTTCTATTTTCTAAGTATGGCTGCCTTTGCTCTCTTTTTCTAGCTCATATTCTTGTCCTACTGCCAGCTTCTAAATGAAGGTTTGTACTTCAAGTGTTGAACTTGCCTTTTTATTGCTTCCACTATCTGTTTCTACCTGTATGGCATTTCAGTAGTGGACAGACGTCTGTCTTCTTCACATGGTAATGATAAAAAAAAGCTTGCTTGAGATACCTTTTTGTCTGAACACTCTATATTTCTTCAACTTGTGGTGAGAGTGACATCAACCATGTGGTATTTTCCCAGATAATCACTCGTGCTACTTTGTGATGTTTGCCACCTCTCCCATCGTTCCTTGAGGTATTTTGCTGTTAGTTTGTCTTGGACCCATATGTAATTAGTGATAGAAGACACACTACCATAGACTGATATTCTTAGATAACGAGAAGTTTTGTGGCATGATAGCAATAAGTACAACTATATTTGCTCAGACATAATTCTTGGGATGTTCGGAACTGGTGCTGATACATCAGCCCCTTCTGAAACCTAGAGCAGAATTCATTGTCCCCACTCAGACTGCATGTGACATCCATGGAAATACTGGAGTCAATGCAACAGGAGCTGCAACTCCAGTAATCCCTGTAAATCTTGCCAGAAGTTCTTTTACCACACCCCTTTTTATCATCTATATATAACCCATAACACTTATCAATTCATTCTTCTGGGAGTATATCATCAAGGTCATTGAATTCTTGCTGTGGTCATCCCTCAGGAAAAGCTCATCCTACCACTGTATATCCCTACTGCTGGGACACACATAAACTGCTGGAGGCTGGGTTACATTTTCAGAGTTGTTGCTGCAGTCTTACCTTAGTACAGTCAGTTCTGGTATACCTTAGTACAGTCAGTCAGTTCTGAAGTTATAACATGACTGAAAAATTTAGACCATTACTTGTATAACACAAACTTTCCTTACCTGTATGAGCTATAATGTGATTCCTGTCCCATTGATTTAAATGGTGCTGCTATTGTGCGATTTGCTTATAACACAGGATCGCACGAGAACAGAACTATCGCGTCATATTAGAACAGACAGGAACTCTCTTTGCTCTTATGGCTTTCTATAAAACTGGCCAGACTAGCTTCCTGTCAGGAGAGGATTGTTCTCCTATTAATGTGGGATTGGTTTTTCCTGTCAGGGGACGGTTGGTTTCCTGTCAGGGAAGGATTGGCGTCTTGACGAGGGAGGATTGGTTTCCTGTTGGGGGAGAGTTGGTTTCCTGTCAGGGGGAGGATTGGCTTCTTGACGAGGGAGGATTGGTTTCCTGTTGGGGGAGAGTTGGTTTCCTTTCAGGGGAAGATTGGTTTCCTGTCAAGGGAGGATTCATTTCCTGTTGGGAGAAGATTGATTTCCTGTCAGGAGAGAATTGGCTTTCTCTTGGGGGAGGATTGGTTTCCTGTTGGGAGGGGAATTTATCCTCCATGTATTTTCAGAGGACTTGTTGCTTTCACTTCTTCGTAAGTACTATAGCCTTTGTAACACTTTAGTGAACATGGGTGATGACCTTTCTTCCAGTTAATAAATGTCACGTGCCTTCTCTTGCACATTTTTTAGTTTTTGTTCAGACATTTCCATGCAGGAGTTCCCCATGCCTAACTGCGCTTTGAAATCTGAGCAGCCCTTCCAACCTTGAAGCTTGACTTCGCTATTTTCCAAACCTCTGTGTTGAATCATCCAGGTTAAGGTGATCTCTTCAGGGCTGGAATGGAACTTGGAATGAGAGCAGAGGGATCTAGTTATCATCCATGTTGGTACCAATGACATTGATAGGACTAGAGAGGAGATTCTGCTGAACGAACTTAAACAATTGAGAGCCAAATAGAAAAGTAAAACCTTTAAGGTAATAATCTTTGCCTGACTACCTGAACCAAGGGCAAACTGGCATAGGGTAAAAAAGTTAAATGTGTGGCTCAAACATTTGTGTAGGTAGAATGGGTTCCATTTCATAGGGCACTGGTGCTAGTTCAGCATTGAATATAGAAGTTGGGACGTCACGTTTTGGCTGTACAGGTGAGGCTCTTTTAGAATACAGTGTTCATTTCTGGTCTCCCTGTTGTGAAACTTGAAAGAGTCTGATGGGTCACTTTATAGAAGTCTACGAAATCGTGAGGGGCATGGATAGAGTGAATAGCCAAGGTCTTTATCCTAGGGTGGCGTAAGTTCAAAATAAGAGAATATGGGTTTACGGTGAGAGGGGAAATGTTCAAAAAAGACCAGAAGGGTAATTTTTCCATGCAGAAGGTATGGAATGAGCTGCCAGAGGAAATGGTGGAGGTTCGTACAATTACAACAATTAAAATGCATTTGGATGGGTACATGATTACGAAGGGTTTTGGGGAAATGGGCCAAATGCTGATGAGGTCAGATTGGGATAACAGGTAGACACAGATGGGTTGGACCAAAGGGTCTGCTTCTGTACTCTATGACTTTATGAAAGCAAATGAAGAGCTGGCTTTTATTTCACAGGAAAATTGAGTACAATAATAATGAGGTGTTGCTAAAACTATAGAAGATACTAGTGAGATCACAGCTGAAATCGTTTTGGGCCAAATGTATGTAAGGTCTCTCTTGTGAGAAGTGTAATCAGATGCTTTACTACATTAAAGTTGTTAACCTAGTTATAAATTGCAGTTGTTAGTTTTGCAACATCTACACTGACTCCAGATTTCCATCCAATCCTTTATTTATATGAAAATATCCAGGATGTTATAATTATAAACCTGTAGATATATTTAGTTATCTAGATCTCTGCAGCACTGCTTTATTGGAACTAGACTCCCATGTTCCCCTTACCCATGTTTCAACCAGCCTCACACTTCTTCACTTCTCATTCAAGTTTAAATAAAACTAAAAGATTTTAACTTCATTTGCATTTCTTTGAAGCCACGCAATTTCCAATTTGTGTGCATTGGCAGCATGAGATGTATTTTTCAAAAAGTGGATGTTATGTTAGATACTTATATTGCCGGGAACATCTATTAAATTTTGATGCTATGATCAGTCTATGCTTCTGATCACTATCCATTGATCCCCTACTTCAAGTACTTTTACATGGATAGTGTAAGGGAAATGGGATAGTTGTGAAACTGAGTACTGAGAGGAGAAAAGGAAATTGTGCGGTACAGCACAGGAACAGGCCCTTTGACCCACCAAGCCTGCACAGATTCCCAGTCCTTATTTAGACCCATGACTTCTATCAATCCCTCTGTTTGCCTCACGTTCATGTGTCGATCAAGAAATGCCCCAAATACTGCTAGCGTGCCTGCTTCTGCCACTGGCAGTGTGTTCCAGGCACCCACCACCCTCTGTGTGAAAAACTTTCCCTGCACTCCTCCCCAAACTTTCCCCCTCACACTTGAACCTGTGCCCTCTTATAGTTGACCTTTCCAAACTACCCACCCTATCTATGCCAGTTTGTAAGGATCAATTTTGAATATTTTGCTATATCTGATCATGTGATTCCTTCTAAGTTTATGCAAAAACAGCAAGTTTTCACTTTTTTCTCTCCCCTTACTTTTCCGTTTGCTCTTCACTAAAAGTATCCAAAGCAATTGTAGCCAAATAAAGCAGCTGTGCAGAAAAGCATGACATCTATTAGCCTTGTGACCAGAAAGTGTGAAAAATGTATCACACCTTTGATAACAACAAGAGGAGTGAGGACAATGGTTCATTAATCTCTGATCATTCTACAGTTAATCACTCCCTACTACTTTGCTACTGACTACTGATCTGTAAATGAAGATTAAAAATAGTTTAAAAGGTTGCCCATTCTAGGAAGAAGCTCATTACAATTCTGAAGAAACTGGAGTGGAACAGTATGTGCAAAATAACTCTTTGCAGCCCATGCACATTACTGCCAGACATCAATCTGTTATCACACTTGAACATGCTGAAGTGACGAGTCTCCATTCCTGAGGTGGTGTTTCAACCGATTTTGTTTTATTCATACGTATGGTGCAGGCGTCACTGACTGGTCATCATTCATTGCCCATTCCTAGTTGCCCTTGAGAAAGTGGTAGTGAGCTGCCTTCTTGAACCACTGCAGTCGAAGTGCTGTAGGTTGACCCACAATATCATTAAAGAGAGAATTCTAGGATTTTAACCTACCAACAGTGAAGGAACGTCAAAAACTAATCCAAGCCAGGATGTGAATGGGAACCTGCAGGTGGTGGTGTTCTCTTCTACCTGCTACCCTTGTCCTTCTAGCTAGAATTAGTCATGGGTTTGGAAGGTGATGACTCAGGATCTTTGGCAAACTTCTGCAGTGAATCTTGTAGATAGTACATACTGCTGCTACTGAGTGACACCATAGAGGGAGTGAATACAAGTGGATGTGGTGTCAATCAAGTGGGCTGCTTTGTTTCAGAGATGTCACATTCTCTGAGCATTGTTGGAGCTACTTTCATTCAAGTATGTGAGGAGTATTCCTCCACATGTGCCATGTAAATGATGTATAGGCTTAGAGGAGTCAGGAGATGAGTTATTCACTGCAGTGTTCCAAACATTTGACCCTCTGTTGTAACCATTGTGGTTCTATGGCAAGTCCAGTAGAGATTCTGGGCAATAATAACTCTCAGAATGTTGATAGTAGGGGAGTCAGTGATGGTAACACCATTGAATGCCATGGGAAGGTGGTTAGATTATCTCTTATTAGAGATGAGAGTCAGAAAGTGTGGTGCTGGAAAAGCACAGTCGGTCAGACAGCATCTGGGAAGCAGGAGAGACAATGTTCCAAGCTTAAGCTCCTCATCCTGCTCCTTAGATGCTGCCGGACCTGCTGTGCTTTTACAACACCACACTTTTTGACTCTCATCTCCAGCATCTGCAGTCCTCACTTCTTTCCTTTGGAGATGGTCTAGTTTTTGTGTGTTGTGATTTGCTACTTGTCAGCCCAAGCCTGGATATTATCCAGGAGAAAGTGAGGACTGCAGATGCTGGAGATCAGAGCTGAAAAATGTGTTGCTGGAAAAGCGCAGCAGGTCAGGCAGAATCCAAGGAGCAAGAGGATCGACGTTCAGGAATCCTGAAGAAGGGCTTATGCCCGAAATGTTGATTCTCCTGCTCCTTGGATGCTGCCTGACCTGCTGCGCTTTTCCAGCAACTGGATATTATCCAGTCTTGTTGCTTTTGAACATGGACTGCTTCTGTATTTGAGGAGTCATAAATGATGAACATTGTGCAATCATCAGTGAACAACCCCACATCTAACCTTATGATGGAGGGAAGGTCATTGATGAAGCAACTAAAGATGGTTGGGTCTAGGACACTATCCTGAGGAACTCCCGTGGAGCTGAGATGACTGACCTCCAACAACCACAATCATCTTCCTATGTGTCAGGCTACGGGGAGAGTATGGGTGAGTGAAGTTGAAATGCCATCAGCCATGATTAAATGGCGGATTGGACTCGATGGGCCAAATGGCCTTGCATCCACTCCTATGTCTTATGGTCTTATGGTATGACTCCAGCCAGTGAAGAGATTTCCCAATTCCCACTGATTCCAGTTTTGCTCAGGTTCCTTGATGCCACACTAACTCAAATTCAGCATAGGGCTGTTACTATCACCTCAGCATTAGAATTCAGCATCTTTTTTCCATGTTTAAACCAAGGCTGTAAAAAGGTCAGGAGCTCAGTGGTCCTGGCCAAACCCAAACTGCGCATCACTGAAGCAGGTTATTGCTGAGCAAGTGCTGTTGATGGCACTGTTGATGATACCTTCTATCGCTTTACTAATGATTAAGGGAAGACTGATGGGGTGGTAATTGGCTGAATTGGATTTGTCATTTTTGTTTGTGTACAAGGCACACCTGGGCAATTTTCCATATTGTTGGGTGATGCCAGTGTTGTAACTTTACTGGAAGAGCTCGGCTAGGGCTGTGGCAGGGTCTGGAACACAGGTTTTCAGTATTATTGCTGGAATGTTATCAGAGCTTGTAGTCTTTCCAGTATCCAGTGCCTCCAACAGTTTCTTGATATCACATAGAGTGAATTGAATTGGCTGAAGACTGGTATCCGTGATGTTGAGTACCACTGGCAGTTGGCAGCTTGAGGTCATTTATGTTTTTCCCTCTTGTTGGCTCCCTCATTACCTGCTGCAAACCCAGTCTATGTCCTTTAGGACCTGACCAGCTCAATCAGTAGTGCTGCTACCAAGCCACTCTTGGTGATGGACATCAAAATCCCACATCTGGAGTATATGCCTAGACCTTACCACCCTCAGTGCTTCCTCCAAGTGTTGTTCAACATGGAGGAGTACTGACCATCAGTTGGGGGAGGATGGTATATGATAATCATCAGGAGGTTTCCTCACCCATATTCAACCTGATGCCATGAGACTTCATGGGATCCAGAGTCAACATTAAGGATTCCGCCTCACCATATACTACTCTGCTATCACCTCTGCTGGGTCTGTCCTGCCAGAGGAGAGGACATGACCAGGGATGGTGATGATGGTGTCTGGGACATTTTATGATTCCATGAGTATGACTATGTCAGACTGTAGCTTAACTAGTCTGTGAGACGGCTTTCCCAATTTTGGCACCAGCCCCCACATGATAGTGAAGAGGACTTCACAAAATCGACAGGGCTGATTCTGCCATTGTCATTTCCAGCACCTAGGTTGATGCCAAGTGGTTTTATTCCTTTGTTGAGACTTTGGAACAACTGAAACAGCGGAATTGCTTTCTCGGCAAATTTTGGAGGGCAAATGAGAGTCAACCACATTGTTACAGGTCTGGAGTCACTTGTAGGCCAGATCTGGTGGTTTGCAGATTTCCTTCCCTGAAGGATAAGATTTTTTTCCAGCAATCAGCATGGTCATCAGTTCTTCACTGCATTGAATTATTTATTAAATTCCAGTTCCACCATCCATCATGGCAGGATTTGAACCCATTAATTGAACAGAACATTAGCTGAGGTGCTGGATTTATAGATTCATGATAATACCACCAGGCCTAAATGGGAGAAGCAGCTGCAGACTTCATATTTAAGACTGAGTCAGCTGCATTCCCATTTGAAGAAATGTCATTCTGGGAGTAGACCCACAACCTCAGGACTCTGGCATTGTGCCAATGCACACTGTTATGAAGTAGTTCCTCACTTCCACCACTAAACAAGGAAGTGAGGGGAACGGTCCTTTCATCTATGGCCATCCTATAGCTAATCAGACACTCCTACTTTGCTACAAACACAAAAATTACTGGCGAAACTCAGCAGGTCTGGTAGCATCTGTAGACAGTAAAACAGAGTTAGCATTTCAGGTCTGATTTGACCCTTCTTCAGAGACTCTTTTCTGAAATGGAGTCATACCGGATTCAATCAATTAATTCCGTTTCTCTCTCCACAGATCTGAACACCCAGGTCTCTCTACGTCCCCAGGATTTGTCCATTTGCTGTATGATTCGCTCTTGAATTGGATCTTTCAAAATGCATCACCTCACATTTGCCTGGATTGAACGCCATCTGCCACTTCTCTGCCCATCTCTCCAATCTATCTATATTCTGCCATATTCTCTAACAGGCCCCTTCACTATCTGCTACTCCACCAATCTTAGTGTCATCTGCAAACTTGCTAATCAGGCAACTGATGCTGCCAGACCTGCTGAGTTTCTCCAGTACTTTTAGTGTTTGTTTCAGATATACAGCATCCACAGTATTTTGCTTTTATTGTTATTACCTTGCTATGGAGTGTTCAGTAAAAAACAACAAGCACCAATATTTTACCTGCAGAAATGCAATCTGCTGCTGATATATCATCATTTTCCCCAACAGGGGTTTGACACTCCAGCTTGCAAACATTGAACTGCTCAATGAATTGCCTCATCTTATTTCATGTCCTCTGTAGAGTTTGTGCACATTATCTTTGCTGACATTTCGGTGCAGAATTGAGGAAGTAGCCTTAATAGAGGTGATAACTTTCAGTTGTACTATTAAACCAAGGAGTACGTTCCTGCCTGTTCAAGGTGACATGAAATATGCTGTGGTACTATTTGCCAAGAGCCAATGAGCTGTCCTGCCATGGTGTGTAACATCTCAATCAATGCCATCAGCAGGATAAACAAGTCATTTAATTCATTGCTGTTGTGAGATATTGCTTTGTACAAACTAAATGCCACATTTATCTACAAAATATTAGTAGCTGTGCTCCAAAAAGTTATTTCTTGAAACTGTTTATGATGTCATGAAAGGTGTTTTATAATCCCAAGTATTTTCTTCCTACCTTTTTCAATCATTTGCTTGTCAGCTTTTCACTTGAGCTTGTGAATAAATAAATTTAAAATGTCAAATTCACAAACACCTAGTTACATGTGAGGCTAAGAATGTTCTGATGAAGGAAATAGAGCAGTATTTCACTCTAGTGAATACTTTTAAAATAGTATAGGTATGTCCTAAGGGATCAAAATAGGGCAGCTGTGGCTATTAAGGCACAATTGTCTCAATAGACAATTGGCAACCAAATCAATTAGATAACACTTTGAAAACATAAGAAGTCATGAAATATTTAGCATAGACCTCCCACACACTCAATATAGTTTCTGTTATACAGAATCATAGAATCCCTCCAGTATGGATCGAGGCTATTGGACCATTGAGTCTGCACCGACCCTCCAAAGAGCACTTCATTCAGATCCAGCCCCTTCTACCCTAAGCCTGGCATTTACTATTTAGGGGAGAAAGTGAGGTCTGCAGATGCTGGAGATCAGAGCTGAAAATGTGTTGCTGGAACAGCGCAGCAGGTCAGGCAGCATCCAGGGAACAGGAGAATCGACGTTTCGGGCATAAGCCCTTCTTCAGGAAATTTACTATTTAGTACCTCTTATTCAACATAACTTGCCATATTTGGATAACATGGTTATCACTGGTTACCAGTGGTAAGCACTGCTGTCTTACAGCACAAGAGAACAGGGTTTGATTCCAGCCTTCCAGCCAACTGTCTGTGTGGACAAAGAACAAAGAAAATTACATCACAGAAACAGGACCTTCAGCTCTCCAAGCCTGCAGCGATCCAGATCCTCGATCTAAACCTGCCCCCTAGTTTCTAAAGATCTGTATCCCTTTCATGCACCTTAAATGATGCTATCATTCCTGCCCCTACCACCTCTGCTGTCAACACGCTTCAGGCCCCCAACACCCTCTGTGTAAAGAACTTTCCACGTATATCTCCCCTATATCTTTCCACCCTCACTTTGAACTCATGACTCCAGTAATTCCGCACTCTGGGAAAAAACTTCTTGCTATCCACCCTGTCTATACCTCATGATTTTGTAGACCTCAATCAAGTCCCCACTCAACCTTTGTCTTTCTAATGAAAATAATCCTAGTCTATTCAACCTCTCTTCATAACTAGCGCCCTCTATATCGGGCAACATCCTGGTGAACCTCCTCTGCACCGTCTCCAAAGCATCCACATCCTTTTGGTAATGTGGCAACCAGAACTGTATGCAGTATTCCAAATGCAGCCGAGTCAAAGTCCTATTCAACTGTAACATGACCTGCCAACTCTTGTACTCAATACCCCGTCCGATGAAAGAAAGCATGCCGTATGCCTTCTTAACCACTTTACTGACTTGTGTTGCCACCTTCAGGGAACAATAAACCTGAACACCCAGATCTCTCTGTACATCAATTTTCCCCAGGACTTTTCCCCCTTGATTTGGACCTTCCAAAATGCATCACCTCACATTTGTGTTGCCACCTTCAGGGAACAATAAACCTGAACACCCAGATCTCTCTGTACATCAATTTTCCCAGGACTTTTCCCCCTTGATTTGGACCTTCCAAAATGCATCACCTCACATTTGCCCGGATTGAACTACATCTGCCATTTCCTTGCCCATCTCACCAA
The DNA here is from genome assembly GCF_004010195.1 of Chiloscyllium plagiosum. Lineage (NCBI taxonomy): Eukaryota > Metazoa > Chordata > Chondrichthyes > Orectolobiformes > Hemiscylliidae > Chiloscyllium > Chiloscyllium plagiosum. The sequence goes on along the minus strand of NC_057743.1, from coordinate 12,210,791 downwards.
TTTAACTATATTCTGCTGTATTCTCTGACAGTCCCCTTCACAATCTGCTAATCCACCAATCTTAGTGTCATCTGCAAATTTGCCAATCAGGCAATCTATCCCTTCCTCCAGACTATTTGTGCATATAATAAACAATAGTGGTGCCAGCACGGATCCCTGTGGGACACCACTGGTCACAGGTTTCCATTTTGGGAAACTCCCTTCCACGTCTACTCTCTGTGTCCTGCTGCCCAGCCAGTTCTCTGTCCATCTAGTTAATACACCCTGGACCCCATGCGACTTCACTTTTTTCATCAGCCTACCATGGGGAACCTTCTCAAATGCCTTAGTAAAGTCCATGTATATGACATCCCAGCCCTTCCCCCATAATCAACTTTGTCACTTCCTCAAAGAATTCTATTAGGTTTATAACACATGACTTCCCTGCACAAAACAATGCTGCCCGTTACTGATCAGCCCATTTTCTTCCAAATGGGAAGAGATCCTGTCCCTCAGTCTCCTCTCCAGCAGCTTGTCTAAAACTGATGTCAGGCTCACCGGTCTATAATTACCTGGTGTATCCCTGCTACCCCACTTAAACAGGGGGCAACATCAGCAATTCTCCAGTCCTCCAGGACCACACTCATGTTCAAGGATGTTGCAAAGATATTTGTTAAAGCTCAACCATTTCCTCTCTGACTTCCCTCAGTAACCTGGGGTAGATCCCATCCAGACCTGGGGACTTGTCTAACTTAATGCCTTTTAGACTACCCAAAACTTCCTCCCTCCTTATGCTGACTTGACCTAAAATAATCAAAGACCTATCCCTAATCTCAGCATCGGTCATGTCCCTCTCTCCTGTGAATACTGATGCAAAGTACTCGTTAAGAAACTCACTCCACGCATAACTTTCCTCCTTGTCCTTGAGTGGGCCAACCCTTTCTATAGTTACCCTCTTGCTCCTTATACAGGGGAACCTCGATTATCCGAATACCAATTATCTGAAAATCGGATTATCCGAAGGAGATCTCGAGGTCCCGATAGAAAGGTTATATCAGACGTGTTTCCAACAGTGATCGAGTCTTTTGTTTACAGTGATTAAACAGGCACAATTTCCAAATGACCTACCTCCTGCCCTCTCTGTCTCCCTACCCTAACCCCCCCCCCCCCCCCCGCTTCCCAGGAATAATCTCTCCAAAATTGTCCTGTACAGGGCAAACATGGAATCTGCTATTTGGAGACATACCCCACAAAGGCAGCAGCAGTCTTGTTGTTGTACAGTCCAGCTGCTCCGGAGAGGGGCGGGGATGGATGGGGAGTGGGGGGAGGGGGGGGCTGTATTGGGGGAGGCGGTGGTTCGCACGCTTTGTGCTGAGCGGTGGGGGCGGTATTGCAACGCGTTGGGTGGTGGTGTTGGACGGGGGGGACAAGACGGGGACGGTGTTGGGGGCCAGGGGCGGT
>NC_057743.1:12178536-12209308 GCF_004010195.1 Chiloscyllium plagiosum | reverse complement strand
TGTTGGACGGGTTTGGAGGGGGGGGAGGTGTTGGACAGGGCTGGGGACCGGGGCAGACGGGGGGGGAGGTGTTGGGGGCCGGGTCTCACGCGCCATGTGCTGCTACAGTCTCCTGAACGGGGAGCAGACTTTAAAACTCCGAGCCCCAGAGGAAAGGCATTTAATCGACTTTCCGAATAATCGATTATCCGAACAAAATAGTGCCCACGTTTGGATAATCAAGCTTCCACTTGTATATAAGAAAAAGGCTTTGGAATTTTCCTTAACCATGTTTACTAAAGATATCTCATGACCCTTTTTAGTCCTCTTAATTCCTCATTTCAGATTGGTCCTACATTCCTGATATTCTTCCAAAGATTTGCCTGCCTTCAGTCGCATAGACCTTATGTACACACCCTTTTCCTCTTAGATAATCTCACAATTTCACCTGTCATCCATGGTTCCCTAACCTTGCCATTTTGATCCCTCATTTTCACAGGAACATACCTCTCCTGAACTCTAATCAACCTCTCTTTAAAAGCCTCCCACAAATCAAATGTGTATTTACCTTCAAACAGCTGCTCCCAATTTACATTCTCCAGCTCCTGCTGAATTCTGGTGTCGTTAACCTTCCCCCAGTTTAGCACACCTTCTTTTGGACCACTCTCATATTTGTCCATGAATATTCTAATACTTATGGAATTGTGATCACTGTTCCTAAATTAATCCCCTACTGAAACTTCACCCACCTGGCCGAGCTCATTTCCCAACACCAGGTCCAGTATGACCCATTCCTGAGTTGGACTATTTACATACTGCTGTAGAAAACCCTCCTGGAAGCTCCTTACAAATTCTGCCCCATCTCGACCTCAAACACTAAGTGAATCCCAGCCAATGTTGGGAAAATTAAAATCTCCTCCCACCACCACCTTGTTGCTCCTACATCTTTCCAGATTCTGTCTACATATTTGTACCTCTATCTCATGCCCGCTGTTGGGAGGCTTGTAGTACCCTTCCTATTTGAGCTCTGCCCATATTGCCTCACTGCTCCAGTCTTCCATAGTACCCTCCTTCAGCACAGCTGTGATATCCTCTCTGACCAGTAATGCAATTCCTCTACCCCTTTTACCTCCCACTTTATCCCACTTGAAGCATCACTATCCTGGGATATTTAGCAGCCAATCTTGCCCTTCCCTTAATCAAGTCTCAGTAATAGCAATAACATCATGTTCTCAAGTACTAATCCAAGCCTTAAGTTCATCCACCTTATCTACAATACTTTTTGCATTAAAACAAATGCATGTCAGACCACATGTCCCTTTGCATTCATCATCTGCTCTCTGACTTCATTATCTGTTCTTTACAGGCTTTAGGTACTGCTTCCTTATTGTCCTCTAACCTCATGTGGTTCCTATCCCCCTGCCACATTAGTTTAAACCCTGACATTGGCTCCAGTCCTGCCCAGGTGTAGACGGTCCAATTTGTAATAGTCCCACCTCCCCCAGAACCGGTCTCAATGTCCCAAAAATCTGATCCCTCCCTCCTGCATCATCTCTCAAGCCATGCATTCACCCTGCTTATTCTATCATTCCTACTCTAACTAGCATCTGGCACTGGTAGCAATCCTGAGATTACTACCCCGGAGGTCCTACTTTTTAACTTGGCTCCTAACTTCTTAAATTCTGCTTGTAAGACCTCATCCCGTTTCTTATCTATGTCGTTTACGCTTATATACACCATGACAACTGGCTGTTCACCCTCCCCCATTGAGTATGTTCTGCAGCTGAGCCAAGACATCCCTGACCTGTGCACCTGGGAAGTAACATACCATTCGGAAGTCTCGTTTTCAATCACAGAACTACCTAACTACTCCCTTTACAATTGAATCCTCTATAACTGTAGCCTTTCCACTCTTTTTCCTGTCCTCCTGCACAACAGAGCCAGCCACGGTGCCATGAACCTGGCTACTGCTGCCTTCCCCTGGTAAGCCATTTCCCCCTCCCCCATTCCTTGCACATTCTCCCCATATCTGTGTGGGTTTATACAATGATGTGCAGGTTTGGTGGATTGGCTGTACTATACCATCCATAGTGTGCTGGCTAGGTAAATTAGGTCAGGCAGCATCCGAGGAGCAGGAGAATCGACGTTTATCCTGATGAAGGGCTTATGCCCGGAACATTGATTTTCCTGCTCCTCGGATGCAGCTTGACCTGTTGTGCTTTTCCAGCACCACACTCTCGACTCTGATCTCCAGCATCTGCAGTCCTCACTTTCTCCAAGATTAGCCAAGGTAAACGCAGGGTTACAGCTGTGGGTTTGAGAGATAGGGATGTTCTACAGAGAATCGGTGCAGACTCAATGGGCTGAATAGCCTCTTTACACACACTAGGGACACTGTGAAGATCACACACATAAAGTGATCATAACCAGATAATCTATTGTGAACCCCAGTTAAGCCACAAATTTTCTTTGGGAAGGTATTTCAATATTTCTCCACAGGTAAACCATGGAAAATCTAAAAAATGTACCAAAACAAACTTTAGACATCATTACCATTTCATATTATAATTATCACTTAATTATCATCATTATTAGCTATAAACTAAACTGGACTAGTCATATAAATACAGTGCATACAAGAGCAGTTCAGAGGCTAGGAATCTTGCTGCAGGTAACTTGACTCCTGACTTCCCAAAGTCCATCCATCATCTACAAGGCAAAAGTGAGGAATGTGATCAAATACTCCCCAATTACCTGGATGAGTGAAGTTCCAACAACACTCAAGGAGTTTGACACCATTTAAGATAACGTAACCCCCTTGATTGGAAGTACATGTACAAAGAACAACCAGTCCCTCCGTCACCTACTCTCGGTAACAGGAGCGTGTGCCATCTGCTAGATGCATTGCAAACATCCAAGCACCTTAGATAGCCCTTTCTAAACCAGTGGCCACTACTATCTAAAAGGATGAGGACAGGAGATACACGGGAACTTGCAGGGTCCCCTCCAAGCCACTCACCGTCCTGACTTGGAAATATATCACCGTTTCTTCAATGTTACTGCATAAAAATCCTGGAAGTCTGGGTAAAGATGGCAGCAGAGTAGAATGCTTTAGCCGGATCTCATCAGCTCTGCCTGTTCTTTTTCTTCTTTTTCTCCCTCTTTTCATCCCTTCCATGTTTTCCTTCTCTTCTTTAATCTTCTCAGACTTTTGGCCTCAGACAACCAGCTCCAGCCTCCAATTCCCAAACTCTGAACCGGGGACATCAGAAACCAGCAGGGTTAGTGACCAAGTGTAGAGCAGGGTCAGTAACCCAGTGTGGAATGGGGTCAGTGGCCCAGTGCAAAGCAGGGTCAGTGAGCCAGTGCGGAATGGGAGCAGTGTCCCAGTGCAGAGCGGGAGCAGTGTCCCTGTGCGGAGTGGGAGCAGTGTCCCAGTGCAGAATGAGAGCAGTGGCCCAGTGTGGAGTGAGAGCAGTGGCCCAGTGCAGAGCATCACAGCAGCAAGCAGCCAGACCATGTAAAGGCCCCCAGTGCTCGTCTGCTGCAGAGAGCCCTTGAAGATTAAGTGTGATGCTTTTTAATATGTTTTTCTAACCTATTGTTATACTGTGTATAGCTGCAGCTTTTTTTAAATCTTCATTTCCCTATTCTGTAACTAAGGATTGTACCTAGGTACATTGTACCTAAGATGGACACGTGTTTATGATATTTTTACACTATAACTAATTTTGTAATTGAAGAATCTGTACTTAGGTAGCTTTGTACCTCTGATGGCGATGTAAATGGTGACTTTAAACCTTTCACTGTACTCATTTGAGTAAATGTCTCAATAAAGCTAATTCTAATTCTAACTGCATTGTGGGTCAACCTACTTTGGAGTGGTTCAAGAAGGCAGCTCACCACCTCCTCAATGGCAATTAGAGATCGGCAATTAATACTGCACAAGCCAGTAACCATCCAATGAGTAAATAATAACACAAAACATTCCTAACACAGTCTTTGTTGGCATTACATTTGTTTGGTCCTCAGACTGAGGGTCATCATCTTCCTGAAATATTGATCTGAGTTGAAAAATGGTTCCTGTAATTTATCTGTAATAGAATTGCAATTAGGAATGTTTAGAAAGTGGAAGTGTTCCCTTTAGATTTACAGGTTATTGTTATAATATCAATTGCTTAAATTAGCAGCCTATTCCACATATTTAATACTCTATGGGCAAAACATGTTTCTCATCTCAACACAAAATAACATCTAAAAATTCTAAACCTTGTAAAGGGAACATCAGAGCAGTTTGTATCATAATTGTTGTGTTGTTTTGCTTTGAATAAACCAAGTTTAGGAAATTAAATCCCAAAGACCACTTGATCTTCAATTTGAATGTCGCACTGCTAATCAATCAGTTTTTTATTCAGTGATAGATATTGGGTTTCTGTCTTTATTGCACTAGGGAATGTATCAGATTGCTACCCTTACATCCTGGGAAGTTTCTCTGAGATCTCCAGTACCAGACTTCTGCTTGGGTCCAATGCCAGGATTTGAATAGAAGGCAGAGAAAATTCTAAACCTGCACCATCCTTATCCCTTCCCATGAAAGATGGCTGCTCAATGCCGAACTATTTGAATGGAGGGAATTCTGCAGACTCATTGAGCAGTGCAAGGTTTCGGGTTAAGTAGAAGATCATGTGGTGAAAGGATGCGACCACCAATCCCCTTTCTTTTGATTGGGTCTAAGAGCTTCAATCCACATATGTTCCGGTGTCAATCCTGAGGTAAGTGAGTGAGATCATCGGCGGTTTGTGGAGAAATGACTGGGTGTCAAAATAAATGGGAGGTATGCTTGCAGGTGTTTGAAATGCTGTTGGGGAGCATTGGAGTGTTAACAGAAAGGGCCTAGAAGATGAAGTCAGGAGTAGTGTTGGAGATTCCCCAATTAGGAATGGAAGAGATTGAGGTGAGCAGTTATCTCTTTTGTATTCCATGTGCCAAAAGTTGGTTTTCCTGAAGGGATATATTATTGGCTGCCTCAAATGTAAACTAAAATTACAGGAGGACACAGAAGGAGCCACCTGTCCTCCTGTTTGCATGTTTCTTCTGATTACACTAAAGGAAGGATGTTGTTAAACTTGAAAGGGTTCGGAAAAGATTTACAAGGATGTTGCCAGGGTTGGAGGGTTTGAGCTGTAGGGAGAGGCTGAACAGGCTGGGGCTGTTTTCCCTGGAGCTTCAGAAGCTGAGGGGTGACTATGATGGGCATGGATAGCGCAAATAGATCCTGGGGTGGGGGAGTCCAGAACTAGAGGGCATAGGTTTAGGGTGAGAGGGGAAAGATATAAAAGGGACCTAAGGAGCAACTTTTTCCTGCAGAGGATGGTGAATGTATGGAATGAGCAGTAGAGGAAGTGGTGGAGGCTGGTACAATTACAACATTTAAGGAGGCATCTGGATGGGTACATGAATAGGTTTAGAGGGATATGGGCCAAGTGCTGGCAAATGGGATTAGATTTAATTTGGATATCTGGTCAGCTTGGACAAGTTGGACCAAAGGGTCTTTTTCCGTGCTGTACATCTCTATCACTCTCTGACACTTCCTATTTAGACTTTCTGCTTCCACAGATTTTTAGTTTTCATTTTGCAGTTGCCGGGGTTTTGAAGCTGGGTTAGGGAGCTGCTGTATATCTCTCCCTGCTACTCTCTCCCTCAGAGCTTTCTCTTCAGCTATTCCTCCTGGATTACAGAGTTGCCTGCGAGACAATCTATTTTATTGAATTTGCCTTTGCCAGGGGTGTGTTTATGAGACATCACTATAGTTAATACAGTTACTGCTTAGTAATGAAGTAATCCGTCATTCCGTTAAGTTATTCCAATTTATTCTTTCTTTTGTTGTATTTTAACTATCGAGTATACATAAAGTGCACTTTAGTTTGACCAATCAAATTGCAACCAGAACATAACGCCTGGCTCTTGCCTTTGAAGTAAGTAAAATTAGGGTCGAGGCCATCTTCTTAGTATGCTTCAAGGTAATTTGGTATGGTCCATAATAGAACCTACAATCTTCTTAGCATATAAATATAATGTTAGTCCTGTAATGAAGCCATTCAAACCTATATCAAAGCAGTCACAGACTCTGGAGGATTTCATAGCATTGAATAACAGCATGGAGAATTGAAAGATAAAAGGTTTGTGAAATATGCACAGGGACCATTAAACAACCAACTGAGAAGGATACTTTGTTATTCAAAGTTTCTGTACAAGTGTTGAGTGGAAAATTGCAAAAGTGAAGGAGTACAGATTGTACCGTGCAGGTAACTGCCCCCATGCTGTTTGATAATGGGCCTTGAAGCTGCTGGAATACAAATCTAAGAAATGATCTGCCTGATTTTCTCCTTGCTGGATGGAAACGATAGATGGTACTTTTCACTGAGCGCTTGCAGTGAATAAGGGACATCAATCAAGGCGACAATCAGAAGGCCCAGATACAAATGTTCCCTATTATATTTGTTCAGCCAACAACAGCTCAACTCTCAACATGCAGGTGTGTGAACTTCAAAACACAGCTAGAATCTTTTCATTGAAGATCGCTGTTTTGAAACATAAAGTAATTTTAATCATAAATGCAATCTGCCTGTAATTACTATCATCATAGTTGCAAACTGTTGTATTTGGCAATGCTTCAGCATGACTGGAATAAGAGCCAGGAAATTTCCATTTGCTACAGTTTAAGTTATTTTGCGTTGCAAGCCTGCTTTTCTGGTGATTTCTCAAGCACTAAATTTCTGATATTATTGCTCAATCTCTGCCTGGAATTTTTCAAATTAGTTTGTAATGAATTTAATTTTCTCTCTGTACCTTTTTTCAGTGCTCCTGTTAAAAAAAAAATACTTCCCAGTCTATGTTATTTGACATAGTCCATTAATAAATTCTTCCCTATTAAAATGAAATGTATTGTCTGTGCCAAATGTTAGCACACAGCAGAAATTGTACCCTCTAATCAACAGCTTAGTCCATATAAAAGTCACCACAGTCCCACTCTCTCATTAGGGAGAGACAGCTGGTGATGGTTTAATCTGAGGGTCACCATGACTTAGAGAAGGAGTGACATTGAGATAGAGAGTCCATCCTGGTAACCTCAGCCAATGTGAGAATTGAACCCACGCTGTTGGCATCATTCTGCATTGCACATCATTTGTCCGGCCAACTGAGGTCACTGCCCTCCTTTTGGTTATTAGGAATTTAGAAAAGCACTTGCTGCAAAGTGATTTGCTACACAGTGCTCCGTATAATTTGGGACCATCTTCGAACACAAAAAAACTTTACAGACTTAAAGAAGGGAAATAGTAAGCATTTTGACAAGCATGTGAAAAGTAAAGTCAAAGGAGGTGTAAGACTGTTTAGAGACAAATCATAAAAATGCATTGTAGAGACATGGTGGAGATATTAGATCAGTATTTTACATTAATGTTTAGAAATTACAATATTGCAATGATTTGATGGGCTAAAGGAGAATGTGAGGGAAATATATGTTGGAAATATAGTTACCAAAGGATTTGGTTCTGAAACAGATTAGGAATTGAAAATGTCAGCGAGGATTCCCATTTTTGGAATATTCATTGACCCCTGCTGTATAATGGAGCTTGTGTATGTTACTCTGATGGTTCGACAACCCTTCCAATGCAGCTTATACTCACAGATAATGAGTAAATATTAGTTGAAAGTTCAGCTCTTGATGTTTCAATACCATTTACGAAAGACTTCTCAGACATATATTTTCTGGACACGTTAAACTAAACTAGCTTCTGAGGAGATCTATAAGAGTTCCTGCGGTGCTAATCAAAGAAAATTGCGGTGTTCTCCTTATGCAGTGTTAACTCATTCCACATCACCTAGAACAACCAAAAATAGGATAATGACCGTTCATTGTCTATTAGGCACTTTTATTTATACAATTGCTTTCCAATTTTGTCTGAAAAACAGCAGTTTAAAGTAATCCATTCCTGAAACACTGAACAATGCCCTAAGGTTTTGATAAGATGCTATACAAATGGAAATTTTTCTCTTATTTCTTAAAGATGGTAATGGGTGAGCATTCACTTCAGCCCCAACCTGTGCATCCCCAATCAACTGGCAGCGGTATCATTTACAAACTCACACAGAGTTCCACCCTGCTGACAAGCAGATGCTCCTCATGCTGTCCCCAATTCCCCCACATTTCCTAATTGATGCTGCAACCCTATAATTCCCATATCAAATGGGTGATCAAATGTTGCAAGAAACATCTTTGAATCAGAGCCAGTCATTCAGAAATCATGCACAGAACTGGAGGAACACCTAAAGATGCGGGCCACCTTGTACAAATATGAGGTTCTCGTTTTGGTAATCAACCTATTTTTCTAATCAAACTGTTCACAGACGTTATTGCACACCTCAGAAGCTGGTGGGACTTGAACAAGCTCCTTGGATGCTGCCTGAACTGCTGTGCTCTTCCAGCACCACTAATCCAGAAAATGAACCTTCTGCTTATCTCAACCTTCCACAAGCAGACCAAGCCAGGCCCAGCAACGCACAATGAGAAAACTATCTTGTCTTCAGCATTCTTTCATCTAAAAAAGATGATGGACACGCAACAAACAACCTATTTCAAACAGAGTTTCTTCATATGGCACTCCTTTGCGATGACAGCAGAGGCCAGAGGTGACAGACATGGTGCCAGAAGTGCTGCATACTGAGATATCAAGGTTATTGCAGGTTGTTGTTTTTGGTCTTGGTGTCTGTAGTCAGCCCTTTGTAACCTTTAATCATCATAGTGGTATAAACCAGCTTACAGAAGGAGTCAACATTTTCCTATGTCATTAGCTGACCACTCAATAATAATTAGGGGCATTGTGCCATCCTTTTTGACATCCGTCCAGAAGAGGTTTGAGTGCTCCACTGATTATCTTGCTCTAACTCGCTCACAGTACAGGAAGCCCTTGGGTACATGAGCATCATACGTTCTGCAGAAGTGGCCAAGCCTTAGAAGACATTTTTGATGAGTGCTCACAGATTAGGGAGTGCTGCCTTTGAAAGGATTGACACATTTGTGATTTTGGTTGAAACTTTATTGCTGGAACAGCACAGCAGGTCAGGCAGCATCCAGGGAACAGGAGATTCGACGTTTCGGGCACAGGCCCTTCTTCAGGGCCTGTGAAGAAGGGCCTATGCCCGAAACGTCGAATCTCCTGTTCCCTGGATGCTGCCTGACCTGCTGTGCTGTTCCAGCAATAAAGTTTCAACTTTGATCTCCAGCATCTGCAGACCTCACTTTCTCCACATTTGTGATTTTCTCTTATCAGATCAGACCCAGAATGTGCCTCAAAAAGGATAGTGCTTTCTAATCTATTACAGCCTCTCTACTCTACTAAAGAGATCAACAATAACAACAGCAATTAATATTTATAGAGCAATCTTAATCTAGGAAACACCCCAAGATGCTGGACAGTTGCTGAACCTGAATAAAGAGACTTTAGGACCAGGAACGATAGTAGTACCTCCTGCCACCACACTGGTACAGGTGATTGTTAGCACTGACCTTATCAATATGAGTCTGGACATCAGTATGTCACATCAGTGCACTGCTCTGCCAATATTTGTCTCACTGCCCGAACGTCCTCTGGGAGCTAGTTTGCTTCATGGCCCAGTTCAGGTGTCCTACTGTGAGCTGGTTATGCCACTTTGCTGCCCCAAAATCCACTCTCCGGTTCACTGCTCCTCTTGAAGGAGAAACATTTAAAACTATAGCAGTGTTTCCAAAGCCTTTTCCCACCGTCAACCCATTTTAAAAATTGAAAGTTACTGTGACCCCTGAAAACTGAATGAAAATTGAGAGCAAGGGCCTGTTAGAGCAGCAATACAGAGTGTCTACATCAGAACTTCACAGTGCCATTATTGCCTCAGAGCTTGCAATCGCAAATAGAACCAGATCACGACCCCACCGAGGGTCCCATACCCTTCACTGCGGAAAATCTGAAATAAAGAAATATTTGATAAAGAATGCATTTTATTGATTATGCAGTCTTTAAAATAGCTTTGAAATTTGTTGATGTTATGTATGGTGCTAATCTTTGATGTGGGAAGTGAACAATAAAGTCACCACAGCCCTACTAGATCATGGAGTTGCTCACTCATTAGAGAGAGGCAATTGGTACTGGTTTCACCTGACGGCTGCCACATCTCAAGCAAGGGGAGTTTTGAGAAGGAGGGGCCTTCTAGTCACCTCAGGTGGTGTGGGAATTGAACCCACCACTACTGATATCACTGTGTATCAGCCAGTCAAGCTAACCTACCCCCATGTAACAGTGATGTCAATCAGGCTTTCAACAAAAATGCAATTTTAAAATTCTAAGTGAGTCTCAGCCTTGGTGTGAATTATAGCTTGAGAAAAGCTGACCAAGGATATCCCACCTTTATCAAATTCTCAATTTAGTGCCTGTTCCTTTTTGTATTCTGCCCTCCTTACCTGCCCTCTGTCTTCCCACTCACTACATCATTACATGCTGGATCCCTATTTTCCCAAACTTATAGTCATTTCCCCCTGCCCCTGACCATTGATCAAAGATATCCAAAGATGTGCATGCTAGGTGGATTGGCCATGCTAAATTGTCCATAGTAACCGGGGATGTATAGGCTAGGCAGTTTAACCATGGAAAATACAGAGTTATGGGGATAAGGCTTGCGGGGGGGGGGGGGTTAGGATGCTGTTTGGAGGGTCAGTACAGACTTGATGAGCTGAATGGCCTCTTTCTGCACTGTGGTGTTTCCATGATTCTAATTTTAAACCCACATCTCTTACAGTGATTGTCTGCTGGAACAAACTGTCCAGTTAATTCTATCTCTCCCCCACTCTTCTGGTCAGACACTACGATAAATGATAGAAGCACATGTGATTGTCTCTACATGTGCGTCATAACAGAGGCAGTAAAGTACAATCCATGTAAGTATATCACAGATAAGCTCAAAATGTTTGCACACATAAATGTATTCAGCCATATGGAACACAGCAAGTGACATAATTGATTACATTTCTCCCATGAGCAAAGGAGACTATGCAACTCACAAGCAATATTCAGTTGTGATTTCTTCTGTTATCTGACTCAAGGCAATGTTTCAATGGAAGCATTAATCGCCTCCTCAGAGGAACTGAGGTTCACAAGCAAACTGGAGATGAATGGTTTTGAACAGATTTTTACATTAATATGCATTGCAGGGATAATCAACTAATGCTTATCTCTGAATAAGCTGTGAACTGTCAGTCTCCTTAATTACTTTGGCATGTAGCTTTTGAGCGTTCAAAACTTTTTTTTTGTAATGATATGCTATCCTTGCCAAGAAGTAAACATATTTAGCTCTGGTAATACAGTTGTACTTTTCCATTATCAGAATATAATTTGCTGAAGGCAACTAGTGCTTTGTTTTTATTTGGGGACTTCACACTTAAGATTAATTTACATTGCATACTGATCCTCCTTCTACAGAAATCCCTTTGGCGCTTGTGTGAGGAACTATAAGTGAAATGTTTTGACAGTCTCAATCCAATAGCACTGCCTGTGATCCATTGATGTACTTAGAAAGACTTTTAAAAATGCAGCAGTCCCTTCAACCCAACAAAATCGTGTTCTAAAACTCAAATAATGGTTGCTCTGTATTGATTAGATTACTTACAGTGTGGAAACAGGCCTTTCGACCCAACAAGTCCACACCCACCCGCAACCCACCCAGACCCATTCCCCTCTTCACCTAACACTACGGGCAATTTAGCATGGCCAATTCACCTAACCTTCCCATTTTTGGACTGTGGGAGGAAACCAGAGGATACCCACGCCGACACGGGGAGAATGTGCAAACTCCACACAGTCAGTCACCTGAGGCGGGAATTGAACCGGGTCTCTGGCGTTGTGAGGCAGCAGTGCTAACCACTGTGCCACCGTGCCGCCCACAAGCGTCCAATTGTACGTCCAATTACTAGATTGGTAACAAAGGTCAGTGTGAACATTTTCTGTTTACCTCAAGACGGAAGAGATATTCGAGGGCTCAAGTTCCAGATTTCCACTACTCTTTGCATGAAGGAATGCTTTCTCTGACACCACTGAATGGTTCAGCTCTAACTTTAAGGTTATAACTTGTTGTTCAGAATGCCACCACCAAAGCAGGTAGCTGCCCTGCAAAATCCTTCACTCACCTTAAGCACCTTTATTAGATCATCCCTTAATCTTCTGAATTCAAGAGAAAACAAATTTATTTAGAGTCATAAAATCAAACAGCATGGATCCAGACCCTTCAGTCTAACCAGTCTGTGCAGACCATAAAACCAAACTAAACTAGTCCCACCTGCCTGTGCTTGGCCCATATCCCTTCAAACCTTCCCCATTCATAAACTTATCCAAATGTTTTTTAAATGTACTAACTGAGCCTACATCCACCATTTCCCCTGGAAGTTCATTATACACACGAGCCAATCTCCATGTAAAAATATTGCCCCCATGTATTTTTTAAATCTTTCTCCTCTCAACTTAAAAACATGTCCCCTGTTTTGAAATATGCAGTCGTCCTTGGGAAAAGACATCTGCCATTCACCTTATCTATACCTCTCGTGATTTCATAAACCTCAATAAGGTCATCTTCATTTTCCAACACTCCAGTGAAACAAGTCCCAGCCTATCCAGCTTCTCTTTTTAACTCAAACTCTCCATTCCTGGCAACATCCTAGAAAATCTTTTCTGAAAATACTCCAGCTTAATAATATCCTTCCTACAACAAGGCAACCATAACTGGACACAGTACTCCAGAAGAAGCCTCACAAATGTCCTGTACAACCTCAATATGCCATCCCAAACCCTATACTTAAAGATCTGAGCATTGAAGGCAAGTATGCTAATGCCTTCTTAACCACCCAATTTACATGTGATGCAAACTTCAAAAAATTATATACCTGAACCCCTAGGTCTCTCTGTTCTACAAAAGAGATTTATGTAATTTGTGTAATCTATTCACACTTTAACTCTTTCATTCAATGGATCTGAACTTCATCTCCTCTAATGTTGAAATATCCTTCTCAGAGTGCACTGCCCAGAATTGAATGGCGTATTCCATCCAAATGCAATCTAGCCAGAGCTTGATACAACTGTCAGAGAACCTTCACACCTTGTACTGCAACCCAGTGGAACTAAATTTGCTCAGTGAATTGTTGAGGATTAGCTGAAGATGTGTTTGATGTTGACACCAAGTTCACAAAAATGGGAGGGTACTGAAATCTGGTTGAATAAGACTTCCCAAAATAAAGTATGTTGATACCATATAGGAGCTAAGCACTGACGATGCTGGTAATATAATAGAGAAGTGTTACAATTCACTAGGTTTTCGCATTGGAAATCAAGTCCCTGAAGTTGTCATAATATTTAAAGATTTTTAAAAAATCATAAATCAGACTTTGGCTACAAGTCAATGGCTCTAAACTATTAGCATATGATACTACTTATTAAAACTGGAATCCTTTTATAAATTCTCTCTTACACACAGACAGACAGACAGTGATCTGATGATGGATGACTAGACCTGAAGGGTTGACTTTGTTTTCTTACCCCAGATGCTTCCAGACCTGCTGAACTTCTCCACAAATTCCTGGTTTTGAAACAGACAGGGTAAATAGGTTAAGGACAGAAGAGAAAAGTTGGACAAGCAGTTTAGTAGTCTTCGTTCCCAGGTCCCATTGTGGAGAGGATCTTTACAAAACTTCTGCTGGCCAGCACGTTAGTTCAGTCAGTTTTCTGCAATTGTTTCCACTGATTGGCACAATATGGTCAATTCACTTGTTATCTGACTTATCAATTAAAAGTTACAGCATTGTTGTAGGAAAGCTTCCATTCGAGTTTATTGTGAATTTTTTGGCAAGCAAACGTATTGTTGTCATTGATAAGTGGTCACTAGCCCGAGACCAATCAACTTCTTGTTGCCAACAAAAGCTGCATCAGTAAACACCCTCAGCTCGAAATTGTCTGCTACTTTGCAATTATTGCTTGTCCAAATAATTCTTTACATGAGCATAGAATCATAGAATTTTACAGTATGCAAAGAAGCCACTTGGCCCATCGTGTCTATACCAGCTCCAGAAAGAAGCAGGCATGGATTTCAGGTTTTGTGCTTTCAGAACTGCAGCCAAGTTTCAAAGCACTGGTTTTTAAAGCAGCTCTTCCTTATTTCAGTCCCCAGGTTTAAAAAACACAAAATAAAAAGACACAGTCCTTATGACAAAAAACCGTGCAGAACACAACAGGTCTGGAAAGCATCTATGTAGATAGAAAGACAAAATTAATGTGTCGAGTTCAATATGTCTCTTCTTTGGAATTAGGTGGGATAAAGTAGATTCATACCATGGTCTTCTGCCCATCGGAATTGACTGAGGCTGCTCAAAGAAGTTTAATATATAAAATGCTTCCTTAGAGTGAAATATGTACTCTAAATTTTAACAGTCACCATTGTTCAACAATAATTTTGGAGACAATTTTCTGCTATCATTTGCTATTACAATCCAGCCACCCACTCTGTTTGCTGCTGACTTCCAGGATTTCACCTATCTTGGAAAAGCAAACGAAATGTGCTGTGACTCAGCATGAATAGTGCTGCCAATATCGATATAACAAAATGTGTTTGGATTGAAATCCTGTTCACAGTGAAATGTCATGACACTGAGTGCCACCAAATTGTTAGGTAATTTCCACATGTCTCTGAAATACAAGGCCAATAATAAATTCCAAATAAACAGAAGATACAGAATAAAATTAACATTTACACAGAATGGTATTTTAGAATGACAATAACTTATTTTGTTATATACTTGTGAATCTCTTGATGATGTAATCCCAATCTGGGCAGTCCATGTAGAGGTAAAACCTTCCTATAGAACACTAGTGAAAGGAAGATGGAAAATCAGCTATTTAATGAAAACATTAACCATTCAAAAAGTGTAGATTATTGCCTCAGCTCGTGTAATAGAGAAAATAATTTTCAACAAATGCATAAAAGGATTCTCATATTTTTTCAATTATACCAGTACTCAAGGTCTTTGTCCCATTGCGAAAACACAGAGAAAAAGAAAAGAGAGAGATAAAACTCTTCCAGCTCTTTCTTATTATGTACGCCAGGCAGGATCATTTTGAAAAGTAAACTCCTTCTACAAATTTGCTGCATTAACCACACTTTAGTGAATTTTTCTTCCGGGTCTGTCCTGATTGGGAAAGTGGGTTAAACCAGGACGTGTTAATACAACTGAAGGGTATGGTGAGGAAATCCATTTTTAAAATATTTAACATTCAAATCAATTGATTATGTAGAATAGTGATAGCTGGGAAGGCAATGTGTGGCAGCTGTAGCATGTGGGAGCTGGTGGATGATCCATGATCCTGCAGCAAGTCTTGGTTGGTTAAGGAACTTTGGCTCAGATTTGATAAGCTGAAGTCCGAGGTGTAGACACTGTGACATACCAAAGAGGGGGCACAGTTACCTGGAGATTGTGCTTCAGGAGACAGTCACACCTCTTAGATTGATTACATCAAATTTGGTCTGTGGTTGGGGAGGGAGGGGTTTGAATGTGAGTGAGGCAGATATTGGGATCCAGAATTTATCTTAGGACGAGGCTCAACAAATGCTCTTGACCAACAGATATGAGGTTCTTGCTGCCAGTGTTGACAAGGCACAGACTGCAGGGAGGTTATGAACTGACTCAAAGATCATGATATGGAACGGCTTTCAATTTGGAGGAGAAAGATAGCATAATTAGGGAAATATCTACTGCTTTCTGTGGCAAAGACAGAGAGCCCCAAAGACTGTGGTGCTCATATGGTTTCAAGATTAAAAACATCTCCTCTGGGCCAGAGAAGCATTTGAAGTAGGAAAAGAAGCATCCAATTGACATGATCCACAAAGGTACCAACAACATAGGAATGACTAGGAAGAGACATTCTGCTGAGAGTCAGCTCAGGGTTAAGTTAAAAAGCAAAACCTCCAAGGAAACAAAGTCAGGATTACTATCCAAGTCAAGTCATTAGTGCAGGATAAATAAAAGATACATGAGAGAGAGGTAAATGTTTGGTTCAAAAATTGGTGTGAGTGTAATAGGTTCTGATTCTCAGGTATTGACACAAGTACAGGGTCAGAGAGTGCTGTTCTGTTGAGCTGAGAACTGTGATTTAGAAAATTGTACAGTTAGGGTTATAGATAGAGCTCTAAACTAATTGGTACAGTTGAGTCTGAAAATCAAGAAGGATATATTGGCTTTGGAGGCAGTTTAAAAGACATTCACTGGGCTGATTACTGGGAGAAGATGTTGATTTGTCAATAGCAGCTAAAGCGGTCAGGCCTTAATTTATTAATGATTAGAAGAATGAAGTATTAGTTTATTGAAACATATAAGGAGGCTTGACATGGGGAGTGTTGAGAAGTTATTTCTAATAATGCTGGTATCTCAAAATAAGGAACATTGATACAGGATAATAGGACACTCAGTTAAAACTGAAATGTGAAGGAATTTCTTTCCTCAGAGAGTAGTGAATGTTTGGAATTCTCGACCCCAGAGAGTTTGGAGGCTGCATCACTGAAAGTATTTAAAGAAGAAGCAGATAGATGTTTGAAATATTGAGGAGTTGTGAGCTACATGGAGCTGGCATGAAAGAGGAATTGAGGCCTGGGGCAATCAGCCACAATCTGATAGAATGGCAGGTTTGAGGGACTGAATGGCCTACTCCTGTTCCTACCCCGTAAGTTCTTATATTCATGGAATGACACTTTTCTTTGGGAGCAGCAAGAAAAAGGGGAAGCAAAGATATGACATTTGCATTCTCTACTAGATAAAATAATAGTGGAACTAACATTTAGCTTAGTGGTAGCATTTCCATCCCTGAGCCAGATCCCAGGGAGTCAAGACTGGAATTATATTTTTCACTTGACCTCCAGAGAGATTTTTTTTAATTTCAAAAATATACTTTATTCACAGAAAATAAATCTTTGGTACATGGACAGTTAATGAACCCACTCAAATTTTTACTTACAGATGTACCATATTCTATATTTACAGACATAATTCCTGAATGGGCCCGGCCCCCCCTTATTACTCAGTAGAAGGACCTTACATGGTGGGCTTTCCCCACAGCACCTTGGCGGCTACTACCCCAAGGTAAAAACAATGACTGCAGATGCTGGGACCCAGATTCTGGATTAGTGGTGCTGGAAGAGCACAGCAGTTCAGGCAGCATCCGGCTACTGCCCCAAGCTTCAGCGCATCCCTCAGCACGTAGTCCTGGACCTTGGAATGTGCCAGTCTGCAACACCCAGTCGGGGTTAACTCTTTCAGTGGAAGACCAGCAAGAGCAGGCAGATCAAAGAGCATATTTTACCATGTTGATGGTCCTTCCAGTATATTTGATGCTTGTCTTGGTGTGCGTCCTGGGGAACAGACCATAGAGCATGGCGTCCTAAGTCACGGAGCTGTTCAGGAAAAATCTCAACAAACTCCACCGTGTTCCTCTCCAGACTTCCTTGAACTCCAGAGAGATGCTCAAGTGTGCGATGGTGACACTGCTGTCATATGGATTGCAGAACCCCATAAAACCATCCTGCCAGTTAGGCCTAACCACCCTATTGGTTGCTATGATGTTGGTTATAGGTATGGAGGAAGTGATAACTTTGTAGCTTTTAAAACCTTCCATTACGTCACATTACCTACAAATGACAAATGTCAAGATGAGAAATAAAAAGAATCCTTCCAGCTAAAAACATTGGCAAATATATCACTTTTTCAATGCTACAGCTGCTCAACAACAGGCACCAGCACGAAAAACAACACCCCATAATATTGAAAGCCATTTCATATGCAGTACTTGTAACAGACCCTCCCTCTCACTGATTGTTTCTGTCAGCACTTGGTCCTCCCATCCCCAGTGGATTTGATTCCTGATGTCCATCATCTTATACAATTGGGATGTTGCTGACAACCAACAGATGTTAATCGATGAAATTCACCACCAACAGAAAGTAAGATAAAAGGATGTGCTTTTCCCTACAGTTTTCACTTCAGTTACAGTCCATAGACAAGTCTGTCTGTATCCAATACACGTCAAGTATCTTATGTGATTTGTCGACTGATCTTGTACTTATCTCTTGTCAGACTGGATGATGGATCAATTTTTGTTAATTGAGTGCAGCTAGGCACTTGTCTTCAATCATCATTGCGAGTCCTAATTACAGTACTGGTGTTTCAATCATAGATAAAAAAAATGCTTCCTAATATATAATCTCTTGTTTTATTTTTAGGATTGATTGTCAACCTGTTTTTGGGTTAGCGATCTGGCAGATTGGTGCAAGAGCTAAATTCAATAATGATCAGGTTATATCTTAAGTTCGGCTACCCCATTGGAGATATGGACTAAAGTAATGTGGACCTGTCATTTTGGAATGAGATGAATTGTTATCAAGTTGAGTTTTGAAGCAGGTATCTCTTGTTTGTAGTTCCTTTCATATTCTTTAGATCCTGACCTTTGCACATGAGGGATTAAGAGCAGGGCCGCGTTCCAATTTTCTCTCATTTTGGGGACTAGTGAGTAAATTCAGAAACTTTGTCACAAGTCTAAACATCAATTTCAGTTAAAAAAAATCCAGAGTAATAAGTGCCAAATGTGAGGGCTCACCAATAAAATAATGTTTGCATTTTCATTTAAAAAGCAGAGATAAAGACTTGGCCCCAAGTCCTATTCTCTATGGAAGGGAATTGGGATCATGGACAAGCTAAGGAATCAGTTTTAACTAACACTGCTCTTGGTCTGCCTCGGGTTGGCCACACTCTGAGCTGGCCTCAGTGGAGGTTACCTGAAAATGTGTCACCACTCATCTTGGGTTTTCCTCCTCTCCAAACCTGCATTGTGGATGTAGAAAGGGGAGAAAGGGTGAATGTGTGTCCAGCTCAGATTCACTCACACACGTTTAGCAGCATGGAATTTATTTTGTTTCATGTCTATTCTTTGATAGAAGTTAAAAATGCCAAGGTAAAGAGAGAAAATACACTGTCCTGCCAAGACAAAAGATATTTTATTTCTATCTGGAAGAACCACCTGACTGGATTATTACTTTACTCAACTGTCAAAAAAAAACACAGAGAACCTTTCTACTCAAGAGCCAAATACAAGAAAGGCAAAACTGAATTATGTATTTAGTTCATAACTTCAAATCGACTAAGCATGAAGATGAAAGCTATGTTAAAGTTCATCAATTGTACCTGACATTACCCCAGTTCTCCTGTCCATCAGAAAACAAACAAACATAAAGGAAACACTTCAGTAATGTCCCTATAAAAAAGACCATTATTTTTGTCTTGTTTAAAGATGTAACTATATTGTTGCATTTGTGTCAATCTGGATCATTTTTCTGAAGGCATGATCCTGTTTTTATGTGTGTGAGTTCCTTTTAGACTTTTATAATCTTTATTACTGCAATATTAATCGGTCACAAGATTCTCTCTGCAGCTGGTGTTTGCCTCTTACATCTTTGATGAGTACCAATAACTCTGATACTGCACCCAGAGTAATTAACAAGAAGCTCTATTTTAGATTAAAATTTAGATTTCATTTAAAGGGTGATGGTGGTATGTTAATAATGTCATTGATTATGAAACCTAGGTCCTAGGTCAAGGCTCTTGAGGGTATGGGTTCAAATTCAACCAAATGAAATTTAGAAGTTTCTCAAATTTACATTTAATTATCTGTGATCAAGAGTTGGTATCTGTTGTGTTATATCTCATAGTCGGTATATGAATATACTTTTAAGAGATATGCTCAATATATCATCACTGCATCGTAGCATGTGCCCTGAAGTTATAAAAGATGTCATACGCCATTTTACTAGGGATCACTGAGATTAGTTTAACCTGTGGATTAACGTTAGCACAAACACTTATCAGGCTGTGGATGTATTGCTGTGCATAATAGCTGGCTGTAAAAAGTGTCTGTTGGATTCTCTAATATCGGCACATTCGTAACCAGTTTCTTATGTTACAGGAGATAAGCATTGTTGCACAAGATCTAATACCATGTCAGGGGCAAAATCACATCATAGCCAGCAATGGCTGCTATCTACGTCAGATTTCAACAACTTTGTGGCATATCTTTGGAAATCTAATTCAGAGAACAGTTGGTAACTAGAACAAACAGAAAGTTTCTTATCCTTAAATAGCATCCATTTCTGTGGGTGTGGAAAGATGTACAAATCTGTAGATAGGACGTTAAGCACCAAGCAAACAGATTTTTGTTATTGGAAGTTGAGATTTTCCAAATAAGATTGCCTCACTTAAAAATTTAAAGTCTGCAGTCCACTTTTGAACTGAGATAAAGTGCAGTGGATTGTAGAGAGCTGAAGCGATCAATGATCCTGAGTAAGAGCTCTAAAATGTTGCTTGCCATTGGCAATGAGGGACTTTGCAGAGTTAGTACATCTGTTGTTTTTTCTATGAATGACCATAAGAACATTGGAACATAAGAACTAGAAGCAGGAGTAATGGAAGATCAGAAAGATGTAAAAAAAATTCTCAAAGACCAGATCAGGGTAAGAATTATTGTCAGGATTAGTAGGCTCCAACACATGTCATACAGACATCGGCCTCATTAATATATTGACCAGGCTGCCTGAAGATGTTGCAGCAAAGATATGAGTTTGACTCTTCTGAAGAGAAAAACTTTCAGAGAAGCACACTGAGTTGATCATTGCAGGTACACCATTTAAAACATTCAGACGGTAAGATAAAGAGCCACAGCATTGATGTTTTACTAGAGGATAGACACAAGCCTGAAGCCATCATAGCAGATCAACAACAATTGCATGCTTTAGATGCAACAATTGTTATTGTTATGTCCATCAAAGTCCACCAGCCCAACAAAATCTGTAATAGATTAAGCCAGACCTAGGGCCAAACACAGGTGACCTGTAAAATGGTACAATACCACAACACTGTCTGCAAGGGAAGAGTTCAGAAAATGTACAAATGCAAATATATCAATGAGGTTCTGGGGGTCAACCAAGGAAAAGGGAAATTTCAGAAAATACCAGGTTTACCAACATGTTAACCTCATAGATCATATCCATGGTATAAGGTAAATAAGAAGTTGTTGTGGTTCTGTTCACCGAGCTGGGAATTTGTGTTGCAGACGTTTCGTCCCCTGTCTCGGTGACATCCTCAGTGCTTGGGAGCCTCCTGTGAAGCGCTTCTGTGATGTTTCCTCCAGCATTTATAGTGATTTGTATCTGTCGCTTCCAATTGTCAGTTCCAGCTGTCTGCTACAGTGGCCGGTATATTGGGTTCAAGTCGATGTGCTTATTGATTGAATCTGTGGATGAGTGCCATGCCTCTAGGAATTCCCTGGCTGTTCTCTGTTTGGCTTGTCCTATAATATTAGTGTTGTCCCAGTCGAACTCATGTTGCTTGTCATCTGAGTGTGTGGCTACTAAGGATAGCTGGTCATGTCGTTTCGTGGCTAGTTGGTGTTCATGGATGCGGATCGTTAGCTGTCTTCCTGTTTGTCCTATGTAGTGGTTTGTGCAGTCCTTGCATAGGATTTTGTACACTACATTGGTTTTGTTCATGCTGGGTATCAGGTCCTTCGTCCTGGTGAGTTGACAACAACTCACCAGGACGAAGGACCCAAACTTTGTAAATAAGAAGCTTTAACATTAATAGCATGCATCCTGATAAAGTCGAACAATGCACACTAAACGGTAAAGTCAACACAGGAACTAGTGCCAATAAATTACCATTATGCATCCTGAAGGATATGCACCTCAGCAAGTGGCACTCCATGTATCAACAAGAGAAAATCTTGCAGTGTATAACATATCATCAATTCCATGCTTTAACAGAATCACACTGCAGTGTGCCAATACACAAATTCAACTTGAACTTCAAAATCATTGGCACATACCAATAATCCAGCTTTTGCAGAGCTCCCAGCATACAACCATCTCACTACAGTCACAATCCCTGAAATTCAAGCCACACCTCCTGAGGTGGAACACACCATACATGATGTAGCTGAAGTGAGATATAAATGATGGTGGATGATAGAACATAGATGATGACATCCAAAACACTAATCAAATTATCCTATCCACACAAAGCCAAGATATTTCTTTTGATTCACATGTTGATGCTCTTGATTACAAAGTTGAAGATATTCTCCAAGTTATACTTGCACCAAACCAAGTATGAATTGTTGCTATCCACAGTCACTAAAGATGAGCAATTAAAACAGTTGTAAAAGATCATTATCGAGGACAGCCTTCCATATTAACAAAATACCTGAGAAGATTTGGTCATTTTGATAATGTGGAGACAAACTTGGTATATCATGACAAGTTATTTTCAAGGACAAACTGGTTCTAACACCTAAAGCATTACTCCAAGTTATCATGTCTACATTATACCGTGGAGACTTAGGTATTGAACACGCAAGCAGGGTTACAAGGAGTCTGCGTACTGGTCAGGGAAGAAACATGATGGTTAACATCTCATGAATATATGTGAAACTTGCCAAATGCATTAGACCACATCAGAGAGAGCCTACATATCAACACAAATGTTCCATCAAGTCCTTGAACAGAAATAATAACAGATCTATTCACAGTGCATAGAGAAAATTACAACCTTGTGACAGATTGCTTCGCTAAATTTTCCATTGTTTGTCAACATAGCACAACATCACTGACATGATGAGTACTACTCCTATTTTATGCAGTACTCAGAATCAGATAGTGTCTAACAATGGACCTCAACAACTGGCAAACTATTTAAAACATGGACTAAATGGCAAATGACCCAAGATGCATCATCAGCCAATTATCCATGTTAAAATGATTCAGCAGAATCCATAGTATGTGCTATCAAATCAATGATTATTAAAAGGTAAGCAACACAGCCAGATTTTTGCATTATAATGTTGCACTTTTATCTAACAAGAGAAAATCTTGCAGTGTATAACATATCATCAATTCCATGCATTGGCAGAATGACACTGCATTGTGCCAATACACAAGTTCAACTTGAACTTCAAAATCGTTGGCATATACCAATAATCCAGCTTTTGCAGAACTCCCAGCATACAACCATCTCACTACAGTTACAATCCCTGAAATTGAAGCCACACCCTCCTGTGGTGGAACACACCATACATGACGTAGCTGAAGCAACAAATCATCTAACCATTCTGAAATACAGCATATTGCTCTTCAAAGATAGAAGAGAATTAAAGAGATACACAATGAGCAATGATTTACCAAACCTGTCCACTGAACTGGGAGTGAGTTAGAAATGCAAATACTTGGATCCCATCAAAGATTCCTCGAATATGCAGCCAGCCCAGATCATGCAAAGTTATTTCTGATCTTGATTCAATATTGCAAAGGAGCAGAAGCTAATTCAGATTAATGTAGGGCATGTGAATCATGCATGAACAGAGAGAGAAAGAACATTCCCAACAGTAATGTTGCATAGTGATGTTGAATAACAGCAATCACCAGAGGACAACAGTAATGTTGCATAGTAACAGCAATCACCAGAGGACTATGGTT
Organism: Chiloscyllium plagiosum; assembly: GCF_004010195.1. Lineage (NCBI taxonomy): Eukaryota > Metazoa > Chordata > Chondrichthyes > Orectolobiformes > Hemiscylliidae > Chiloscyllium > Chiloscyllium plagiosum. The sequence continues at coordinate 12,185,698 of NC_057743.1, read as the reverse complement.
AAACACAGAGAACAACATGTGCATCTCCAGATGTGATTATGGTTACCAGATCAGGATGTGTTGTCAAATCTTCAAAGTGTTATATCAAACTTAAAATGTTACACTAGTAAACTCCATTTTACCTGTTTGTATAATTACTAAATTAACAGAATGTGCCTTTGTGGAACAATGCAAATCTGTTTAGAATAATTTTTATTGTTGGAAAAAGAGGCATGTTAACTTTCACAATTGGTATGGCAGTATACCTTTAAGATTCATGCTTATGACATCATTGCTGCATCATACCTTATGACCTGGGGATATAAAGGTCTCATACTCCATCTTACCTTGGATCAACTGAAGTAGGAAATGCTATTGCTCTGTTGTAATCCAATAATTTAATGTTAGCCCAGATAGTTAACTGCCTCAGTAATGTAATGTTTGTACATATTAATTAACTGTAGTAAATGTCTGTCAGATTCTTCAATATCCACACCCAGTTTTTACATTAAAAAAGTGAATATAAATGATGTCATATCAGGTAAAATCCCCTGGAGGCAAAATCACATAAGGTTCAGTGATGATCATCATGAAACTGTCACAGATCATCACACAACATCAGATTTTGCATTTCAGCAATAGAGATGAGAAAAAAACTGTGAGAAGGAATGATTTAAGGCTTAAATAAAGCACTCAAGGCAGTAGATCAGATATGAGAGTGTAAGCTAATATCTGAGCAAGATCTCAGAGACGCACTATAAATCATGTCTAATTCTAACTGTGAAAGTAAAAAAATCTGTAAATAAATGTTCTTCTTGAAATGAACACTGAGTGCAGTAGAGTCATTTGAAAGATAATCAGGACCCCATCACAGCACAGGCAGATTGAATACTAAGAATAAGTAGCTGAATCAAAATGCACACTTTTGGATGTGAATTCACTGGCCTTTCTAAATAAGCCATTATTTGTTTGTTTCTGGTTGTCTCCTTCCTCTGCATTGAAGATTTGACAAATCAGAGGTGACCTTACTGAAATACATAGATTCTTGAGAGGATTGACATTTCTCAGGGTGGTTTCCCTTATGGGAGTGTATCTGAGCAAACTGCATGAATCCATGTAAGATTCTGTAAATCCATTTCTTAGATTTGAATCAGTCTGACCATTGTGGCACAGACAGTCTCACACAGGGACGCCCACACCTTCAATACATTATCTGGGCCAACATGACACCAAGTGTTAAAGTTCACTTGAAAATGTAACTTTTAAAAAAGTTTTGCAATTTACATATGAAAGAACTGAAACCAAACTGATCATTCTAACAGATGAAAGACTTAACAAACAATCCAGGTCTTTTTCAATATATAATTTCAGTTACATCATACTGTAAACTTTTGCTATAAATTCTGTGTTTTACAATCTTATACTCCACAACCACCTGATGAAGGAGTAGTGCTCTGAAAGCTAGTGCTTCCAATTAAACCTGTTGGACTATAACCTGATGTTGTGTGAGTTTTTTAACTTTGTACACCACAGTACAACACCAGCATCTCCAAATCTTAGAGACTAAGAATGAAACCTTACATTTAACATCTGTGCTAATTTATGACTTAGCAAATAGCTGATGAAAAATGAACGAGTCATTTAGTATTCAAAGCTTTATCCATAAGTCTGCTGTTGAAGTAACAGTTGTACAATCTATCCATTCCATGATTTGTAATGACTGCATGCTAGAGAAATAGAAAGATGTACAATTTATTTGAATTGTTTTAACAAAAATGCCCTCACTCACTATGGTGGTTAATGTACTCTTCAAATTAGTGTCCTCGCCCTTTAATCCTTGCATATAGGGATACTGGAGTTGCTTGTAAACAATTCTCTTCTAATAAAACACTTCCATTTTTCCTACCCTGATACTACATGCTCTGAATAATCTTTACCTGCCACTTCTCTTTCCTTTCTTGGAGACTCTAGACCCCTGGTGGGGAAAGGTATGGCTCTGGGAAGATCAAGGAAGTGGGATTACTTGTCTTACAGTAAATCCCATTTATTGGATAGACCAAACACAGAGATCTTCAGTATAAGATAGCCAAGTAATCAAACAGGGAATTCAGAAGAAAGGTATTTATCCAGAGAGGTGAATATGTAAAACTCACTGTCACAAAAAGGCAGATAAGGATATGAGGGGGAAGGAAATAGAATATTATGCTATTAATGTATTTTGTGCTGCATAATCCTTTGTAATTTTATGTTCCGTAGATACAGGCAGACCATTTGGTGTGTGAACTTGGCAGGCAATAGCAGGCAGATATTTTTATCATTGCAATCCTCATATGAATACTTTAAGGAGGAAGTACTTACGATGTGGTGAGGTTGGTGATTCTTTCTTCACTCAAGGGAGTTTAATTCAATTGTGGCACCAATTTACTGTCCAGCAAAAAGCAGTTAACTCAGCAAAGGCCACCTGCACACCACGATGTGGCTCGTTCATGTCATCAAATTATTATACTGAAAGCTGCGAGCTGACTCAAGTGGAGGATAAATACTGACATGAAGTGAATTGTACCAAATGGCCAGTTCCTGTATTGCGTATTCTGTGCAATACCAAATAAAGGGCAATTTTGCGCTCACACAACATCCTAACACATTCACTTTCTAAAAGGCAAATTGGGCAGGAATCAAGAATTGCTATTTTGGAAGAGAAATTTGTTGGTGTAATGCCTCTGAACTGGATATTCTGCTACAAGGAGGCAACTTTACCATCTCTGAGGTTAAGGAGGTAGTTGGGGAGGTTGTGGGTGGTGAGAGGGGATGCCTTGTAGCAGATCGTTATATTTAGGAATTCTCCCCAAGACTAATTAACATGTACGCCTTGTTGGAGAAAGTGAGGACTGCAAATGCTGGAGACCAGAGTTGAAAAATGTGGTGCTGGAAAAACACAGCAGGAGCTGGAGAATCGACGTTTCAGGCATAAGCCCTTCTTCAGGAATGTACACTTTGTTGGTAAAGAGAGCGACTGGCCATCCTGCAGCATCTCCCAGTAGCCAGACACTTCAACTGCATCACTGATGTGTTGCTAACTTCATGTCCAGATTCCTGATGGAAACAGCTAAAGACATCAAGCTACATGACCCCCTGCAGACGAAGCACAGCATAGATATACCTGGCTGTGACCTGGTGTTTCTATCCACTCCAGGATAGATTTCCTGAAGGAGGAAGATGGCTCGGTAACATTATCCCAGTCTAATATCCTGAGGATCAGCAAATCCTTTTATGCCAGACTGCGTGACATGAAGCCCACAGACAGTGTGGCCTCCCAGTTGTTCCTGTCCTCTATCACGGAGCTCTCGGATGACAGCACGAGGGAGAAGGTAGACCAGTTGTTATCACTGGATGAGCTGACCAAGGCCTTCAAGTCCTTAGAAAAGAGTAAAACTCTCAGAAGTGACAGCTTACCAGCTGAGTTGTATTCAGTTCTGTGGAGGTACAGCAGAAATTCAACACAAGGAAGAATAAATTTATTTAGAGGAAGGCAAGGCAACCATGGCTGACGAGGGAAGTCAGCACAGCATAAGAGCAAAAGGAAAAGCACTTAATATGGTGAAGATCAGTGGGAAGCTAAAGGATTGAGTCGTCTTTATAAAATGGTAGAGGATAACTGGAAAAGCAAAAAGGAGGGCAGTGATGAACTTGAGGGTGAACTAATAATGTAAATGAAGACTGCAAGAGCTGTTTTTAGATATTCAAACGTTAAGAGAGGGAGGCAAGAGTGAACATTGGACTGCGATCATGGCTGATCTGTTTCTCAATCCCATTCTCCTGTTTCTCCCCTGGAACCCTTGACCACCTTACCAATCAAGAACCCATCCATTCTATCTTAAATACTCAATGACTTGGCATCCAGAGCCCTCTGTGACAATGAGTTTTACAGAGTCACCACTTTCTGGCTGAAGAAATTCTTCCCCATCTCAGTTCTAAAGGGTCATCCCTTCACTCTGAGGCTGTGCCCCCTCTGGTCCTAATCTCTCCTACTAGTGGAAACATCGTCTTTCACATCTACCTTATCCAGGACTTTCAGTATACTGTAAGTTTCAATAAGATCCCCTCTCATCCTTCTGAACTCCATCGAGTACAGACCCAGTGTTCTCAACGACTACTCGTATGATAAACCCTTCAGTCCTGGGATTATTCTTGTAAACCTCCTATTGACCAAGGTAAATACATGCTTCCTTAGATACAGGTTCCAAAACTTCTTACAATTTTCCAACTTTGGTCTGACCAGAGCTTTATACAGCCTCAGCAGCACATTCCTGCTCTTGTATTCCAATTTTCTTGAAATTAATGCTAATATTACATTTTCCTTCCTAACTGCCAACTGAACCGGCATATTAACCTTTAAAGAATCTTGAACTAAGATGCCAAAGTCCTTTCGTGCTGTAGATTTCCAAAGCCTTTCCCCACTTAGAAAATAGTCTATGATTCTATCCTTCCTTCCAAAGTGCATAACCTCACACTTTCCCACACTGCATTCCATCTGCCACTTCCTCGTCTGTCCAAGACTTGGACATCTGTCCAAGTCTTTCTGCAGCTTTCCACCTCCTGAACATTGCCCATCCCTCAATCTATCTCTGTGTCATCGCCAAACTTAGCCCTCAGTTCCTTCACCCAATTCATAAATGTACAATGTGAATAGTTGTGGTCCCAACACAGCTCCTTGTGGAACTAGACTGCAACCCAAAAAAACATCTTTTTACCCCTGCTCTGATTCTGGCAGTCAGTCAATTCTATATCCATGCCAGTAAATTACTCCTAACACTACAGACTCTTATCTTATTTAGCAGCATCATGTGTGGAACCTTGTCAAAGACCTTCTTGAAATCCAAATAGATCAAACACACTGGTTCTCCTTTGTCTAAATTGCTTGCTATTTCCTCGAAGAGTTCACACAGATTTTGCAGTCATGACCTCCTCTTGGTGAAGCCATACTGACTCAGCCCTATTGTACCATGAAGGATGGGTCCTCAAGAGCCTATGTGAAAAGGAGAGGGTGGATCCTGTCGGGTGGTTTTCTGAGCAGGCTGTTAAAGTCATTTGGCCAAATGGCTAATGACCAGAACTTTCCAACAAGCATCAAGACGTAGCTTAGCTGCTGGTGAGGGGGGGCTCTATCCATCAATTTCTTAATTCATGCCTATTCTCTATGCATCACTGCACACTGGCCTTAAAGTGATTGAGCTGGTGAGGAGATTGTCACACATCTCCTGCTGTGATGTGCCTTTAAAAAGAAGGTCTGGAGAGCAATGCAATGGTTTTTGTAGAGGTTCAGCCCAAGCAGCTCAGTGATGCAGGACTCTGTGTTCCACTGGATATACCCTGAGATGCACAACTTTCTCTGGAGCACCATCAACTCAGTGAAAGATGCTCTTTGGTCTGCCTGTAACTTATCTGTTTTCTAGTGTACAGTGTTGACCTTGACCAAGTGTTGCAGATTGGCACATTCCAAGGTACAGGACTACATGCTGAGGGGCACACTAAAGCTTAGGATAGCTGCTGGAAGGACGACTTTCTAAGGTCTTTCTGCCAAAGTATAATGGGACTCTGTTAAGATCAGAGACCCCCCTCTTTGCCTTAAGAGGACGTAAATAGTTTCTCTGCATGATTAGAAAAGGCCTTTGTTGCAACTGGGTGGTAACTCTGAGGAATGTCAAGCACTAATGTACATATTCTGCAAAGTCGGTACAAAGTGTTTTTGGCCTTTTCTATGTACTTATGGATAAATTATGAGTAAAGCATACTTCTGCAATGTAAAATATTAAAATAAATTAATGCAGAGTGCAACAGAGTCACTTCAAAGACAAGGAGGACCTGATCGCCACAAAGAAATGATGAAACAAAGGATGTTACTTACTTGCAAATTCTCTTTGGCAGCAAAACAGTAAGTTGCAGATGGACATTGAAAATCATCTGTATATTCTGTTTATGAATTTTGCAGCCTATTTGCACGGATTGAAATGGTCATTGGTAAACATGCATAATCTAATCTTTCCTTCTGTCCAATGTCCCATTAGAAACACCCACTGATGAACTTGCTGCTCTTTAGATGACGCATGACAGACTCTCAAATTGATGACTTGCCAACTCTTACAATGTAGCACTATCACTACATGGCTTCAAAAACAGGACACTATAGCAGAGGTTTCAACATGAAGGTCACAAAATATTATTTTGTGGCCTGCACAATTTTCCACCCATTCATTTGAATAAAGAGAAAATCTTTCATTTATCTCTGTGTTCCTAAATTCCTGTACACAGTATTGTTACTTAAAATCATGTATAAGGAATGCTAAATCGCACAATTACCCTCCATAGTTTCCTTGCTGCAAAAGATGATTCAACACATTAGTATGCACATCCTACATTCTTTTGTAATATGAAATGCAAGACTAATGAATTCCAGATAACTGCTCTGACTCTTAAGTGTTATATCGAAATGTATAATCATTACTGATTTTCACGTGTTAAATTAAAATGTCAATCTTGTAAGCAGTGTAATTGACAATCCCAAACTATAAAGATAAATATTTACAAGACTGTTCTGCTTATAAAATTAAATTGGCAGCATTTAGCATGAGTTTTATTTTGGACTGTAAAGTATATGGGCTCAGGAGGGAACTGAAATGGCACATTGCCTCATAATTAGTGTTGAAACTTGAGATTGTAGAGCTCATTCCAATTTAAATCTAAATTACTGGAAGGCAACATAAGGTCTGCAGGCCACAATTCTCGATTCAGCTCCCGCTGTGTGAAACTTACTTCTCTCCTGGAGCATCCAAATGGTGAACCTTTATCCTTAAGACGTATCTTCTCTCTACGGTACGGTTGGCAAGGACTTTGCTTTCATTGACCATGAGGATCTGTACTGAGAGGTTTAATGGTTTGAACATAGGGCTTTAGCAATTTAACTCACTTTATGCACACTTTTCCATTGGCAACTGAGGATCCATAAATTGATTGAATTAATCTATGTTTCAATGTCTGGATTAGTGGTGCTGGAAGAGCACAGCAGTTTAGGCAGCATCCGAGGAGGAGTATAATCGACGTTTTGGGCAAAAGCCCTTCATCAGGAATAAAGGCAGAGAGCCTAAAGGGTGGAGAGATAAGCTAGAGGAGGGTGGGGGTGGGGAGA
>NC_057743.1:12160156-12175700 GCF_004010195.1 Chiloscyllium plagiosum | reverse complement strand
AACTCAGCACCGCCTTCCTAACCTGCAATCTTCTTCCTGACCTCTCCGCCCCCACCCCACTCCGGTCTATCACCCTCACCTTGACCTCCTTCCACCTATCTCATTTCCAACGCCCCTCCCCCAAGTCCCTCCTCCCTACCTTTTATCTTATCCTGCTGGACAGACTTTCCTCATTCCTGAAGAAGGGCTTATGCCCGAAAAATCGATTCTCCCGTTCTTTGGATGCTGCCTGACCTGCTGCACTTTTCCAGCAACACATTTTCAGCTCTGATCTCCAGCATCTACAGTCCTCACTTTCTCCTCCTTTGAATATATCCACGTAGCACTAAAAATAACCCTCTTCAAATTTTCAGTCTCATGAATCTCAAACAGGGGAAGCAGAGAATAAAAAATGTGGGTTTAAAAAGAAGTGAGTGCTTCTTCCCAGGCTTCAACATGCAAGACCAAAGGATGGCATAGCCTGTGGAACTGCACCTTCATGGTGCAAGAGCAGAACAAAAACTTACATTTGTTACTTTAATGTAATAAAAAATTCTACCACACGAGCAAACAACATTTGATGCAGAGCCATATAAAATGATGTCAGGACAGGGAGAGAAACAGAGAACAGAAATCTCAGAGGATTGGTTAATGATGAAGTCAATCAATCAGGATTTCCATTCTTGCTTGCTATCCGGTGAGTCCTTGTTATGTTGGTGTGTATATTTAATGAAGATAGAATAGAGCTTCTCTTGATGGCCTGCTTATCTAGACACTGAAAATGATGTTCATAGAAAGCAAGGGAGGATGCTACACAAAAATCTGGAACTAAAGAAAGTGGAGAAAATGGCAAGGTATAGGAGAAAGTGAGAAAACAGCAGCACAGTTTGTCATTGCATTAGAACTTTGAGACTTTCCGATTTGTAATCAACAGTTGGAGAAAGGATGTTACAATTCATAGAATAATACAGAAGGAAGACATTGGCTACATTATGCCTACACTTTTGAAAGACCTGTTCAATAAATTCCATTCCTCCGCTTTTTCCCCTCTAACCTCTAACATTTGCCCTTCATTTTTGTAATGTTACTATTGGATCTGATTCATTGATCCTTTAGGCAGTGATCACAATGACTTGCTGTGTATTGTAATGGACAAGTTGTGAGTTTTACAACAAATATTTACTGTACTCAACACCTGTCTGTATGCAAATGGTGATTTTACTTTTTGCCCTCAATTTTCCAGCAGAGGTGCATTTCCTCTTTTGATTCTGTTTGGAGGTTCTGACTTTGTAGGTGCCAAAAGTAAACTGCCAAAAGAAAGTTATAAACCAGAACAAGGTTTTATTTTGCACACTCTCAGACACAGACATTGTGGATTATTCAAACATCCACAGAAAGATAGAATGGGAAAGATGTGCATATTACTCAATGGTTACAATTTATGTAATAAATTACAATAAAATAACTGAAAGATTCCTGATGAAGGGCTTTCGGCCGAAAAGTTGATTTTCCTGCTCCTCAGATGCTGCCTGACCTGCTATGCCTTCCCAGCAGCACTCTAATCTTGATTCTAATCTCCAGCATCTGCAGTACCCACTTTCACCTGAAGGATGAATAGGAAGAGTTTCAAGAAATAGGGGCCAAATGCTGGCAAATGGCAGTAGATCAGTTTAAGATATCTGGTCGGTATTGATGAGTTCGACCTAAGGGTCTGTTTCCCTGCTGTATGGTTCTATGACGCTATGACACCAGTGTAATTGTGTCTTTGATTTTAAAGAGCCCGAAAGTCCAAAGATGGCTTTGGCAGTCTGGAATTCCTTTGTAGAGATAGTTGGTTGGCCAGCAAAAAGTTGAGGTGTTATGAACAGTTTCTTCTCCTTTAAAATCGCTTCAGAATTCCGCTGAGAAGCTTTGCTGCTACTTCACCATTTTGACGAAATAAAACTTTTACTTGCAGAGCACAAAGACAAATTGTTGGATGCTGTTACCAGAGACTTTTGTATCTTTACAGCCCCAATGTTGAATTTCATCAGTAGATGTTTTATGGAGCAACCGTAAACTGCCTGCTGTTTTAATATCATTTATACAAAAAGCAACTGTGAGAATCATATGACCAAGACCCCTTAGGGAAGAAAAGCATTTATCTTCAAGCCTTTGCAAATAGCCCTTTGGTCTATGGTCCACTTCAGGGCTAAGTGACTAAGTGAGTAACACAAATTCTTGTAAAATGGATGTAATTTGCAATTGTGTAAGTATTATTCTTGGAGATGAATGCTTTTGCAGCAGATTCTAACACAATAGGGAGCATTCCAGACCCATCAGGAGGTATTGGCTATTGTTGACATCAGAGGAGGTTCCAGAAGGTATTGCCAAATCCAATCACATGATTATAATTGACAACAGTTAGTGCTTTGTTAGCTGTCTACTGGGTTTTTTAAACACTTGCTGAATATACATAATTATCTTTCATTTCTTTTGTGACTGTATAAAAAGGATTCTTCACACTGCCTCTGCTTGCTTTGTCAATTACCTTAAGTCTGTCTCTATTAGTTACTGACCCTTCTGTAATTGGTATCAGAGTTCTGCATACTTTCTGTTAATCCAAAAGGGATGGAACTGCAAAATTGAGGATCCTAACTATCATGGTGAAGCACTGTCACGGACAGAATTAATAAAGTTTGTTGTCTGTGATCAAGCAGTTTTGTGCGTGAAGTTAATGTGTTTTCTTACCCTCAGCCATTTGTTCCACTATAACTAATACAAATTAGTTATTTTAATTAATTAATTAATTTATTATTGCACGCTCTCTAAAGGTACATTATGTTTCATAATGTACTGGATACAGAAAATGAATTTAAAAATTAAATAAAGAATGACTTTGGTCTCCTTTGTAACAAGCCTTAGTTAATTGATGTTTTAGCTGGAGTGAAGGATTCTCAGTAAGGTGTGAGGATTCTTATGGTTAAATTGCCAGGAGAACAAGTTTCACGTGCACTTTAAGTTCGGAGAGATTAAATCCTTCTCACACTTTCAACATATGGATGCTTGTTGTTTGGACATGAAGTTCTCTTCACATAGTTCAATGACCTTCAGATAGTTTCAGAACAGCTTCTCTTGTTTTTTAAAGCCAATAACAAATATATTTTGTTTAATTAATATTTTCAAGTCTAAACTCCTTTTCCAAATAAGGTGATGTGTTAGACTGTTAAACACATGTATTGTGGTTTTTCATGCTCTGAGAATCAAGGTCTTTGTGTTTGGGATGAAGGGTCACCATAATACAATGAAGGATCAATGGGATCCATTTCATATTTATCTAAAACTCATTGAGTTTCAATGTCTCTCTTGTCTATCCGTGGGCGGCACGGTGGCACAGTGGTTAGCACTGCTGCCTCACAGCGCCGGAGACCCGGGTTCAATTCCCGCCTCAGGCGACTGACTGTGTGGAGATTGCACGTTCTCCCCGTGTCTGCGTGGGTTTCCTCCGGGTGCTCCGGTTTCCTCCCATAGTCCAACAGGTCAGGTGAATTGGCCATGCTAAAATTGCCCGTAGTGTTAGGTAAGGGGTAAATGTAGGGGTATGGGTGGGTTGCGCTTCGGTGGGTTGGTGTGGACATGTTGGGCTGAAGGGCCTGTTTCCACACTGTAATGTAATGTAATCCTTAAATAAAGTGATGTGTGAACTTCACTTGGCCGTGATTTAATTAGGCTATTTCCTGATTTTCAAACTGGTAATGCTGACCAAAGTCATACATACGTTCTTAAGATGGCTGCAGCATTTGTGTTGATTTTTAAAGATAATGTTACAAATTTTAAGACAATCATGGGCAAGGCAGTGTTTTGGTATCTAATTTCAGCTCTGCTTAGTGATCTTATTGATTTTGTTACATTTTAGTCCATAATTAGCCCCTGGTTAATTTATTGAGCAGTGTATGGAAAAATAATGGTGCAATTTAATAGAATAACAGTTCAGGTGGAATGAAGTCATTGTGTGCATTTGAGTTTTGTAGTTCTTTCAACAACTCTGTGCAAGGTCCCCATCTCTTCACTGAAGGGCACACAGATAACTCATTTATCTTCACAGTATCTTTCTCTGTGAACTATACTGTTTGTGATAGCTCTTGTGCAGTTCTTATCCCTTGCATTTTCCTTTTCTACAAGGAAGAATAAAAACAGATCTGTGAGTGAAAGGAGATTTGAAGTTCACCTGATAGGGAGAGCTGCGTCCTACCCACTCTTGACTGAAACCCAACAAAGATTTCAGTGTGGAAGCATGGATTCTCATTGCTGCCCTTGTTCTGTGCCCACCATGAATCTGGGAGATGGTGGCCTAATGCGAATGTCACTTAATAAAATCTGGAATTGAAAGCCTGACCATGAAACTACCATTCATTGTTGTGAAAAACCTAACCAGTTCACTAAAAGGAAGGAAATCTGCCATCCTTACACTGTCTGGCCTACGTATAGTTCCAGGTCAATAGAATTGTGGCTTAACTTCTCCCTGGTATGTCCAAGCATGCCAAATTAGAGTTAGGCTGGAAATGCTGCTCCCATTCACATCCTATGAGAGAACAAGAAAGAAAAAATCTATTGTAAGCTCATCAACTTTATGTATTAGGACTCTCACTTTCACACAGCTTGGAGACAAAATTGCAAGTAAAAACAGGTTATTAAAATGGAGGCAAGGTCACAAATTCTAATCCACTCATTTGACAAAGATGTTGCCAATGTTGGAGGATTTGAGCAACAGGGAGAGGTTGAATAGGCTGGGGTTTTTTCCCTGGAGTGCTGGAGACTGAGGGGTGACCTTACAGAGATTTATAAATCCTGAGGAGCATGGATAGGATAAATAGACTAGGTCTTTTCCTTGGGGTGGGGGAGTCCAGAACTAGAAGGCATAAGTTTAGGGTGCGAGGGGAAAGACTTAAAAGGGACCTAAGGGGCAATCTTTTCACACAGAGGGTGGTGCATGTATGGAACAAGCTGCCAGAGGAAGTGGTGGAAGCTGATACAATTACAACATTTAAAAGACATCTGGAAGGGTATATAAATAGGAATGGTTTAGAGGGATATGGGCTAAGTGCTGGAAAATGGGACTAAATCAGGTTAGGATATCTAGTCAACATGAATGAGTTGGACCGAAGGGTCTGTTTCCATGCTGTACATCTCTATGACTTCCACATTTCCCCAACACAATCCCACATCGCAGACAGAAGCCACGTTCAGATAATATTACCATAATCCACTATTGCTTCTTTCAATATAACAGTGTCTTTGTAATGCTGACCCTTGTTTAAAGTAATAAAGATTTCTTTATCAGTGGAAATTTGGGCAAGATGATGAAGCCTTGAAAAAAAAATTGCAGTTGAAATGAAACTTGACTACAATAAGGACTGGTTCAGGTAGTCACTAAATCTTAAGAGACAAGTTAATTATGCTGATTATGTTTTCAGTGACAATTTAATTATTTGCATTACACTTTAAGTGATGACTCAATTATTGGGTTTGACACTCACTAACGGAAATTGGCTTCCATGTACAGATAGGCAGGTTTTACCTGTCAAAACCTTGAGCTTTGTGTTGAATCGTTTGCTAAAACTAACACTGTGCAGTGAGCTCTAATCACTGTTGATTACTAAATTTCCAACCACTAATCTCAGTACTGAGAGATACATCACGTGTTGAAGGAGGCAGCACTTCTGGTTCAATACTTTCCATTAGCATTTATATGAAGGAAAAGTAGATTCCTGTATTTCCACAGTGCCGTTCATTGCCATTTGGGAAATCCTAAGTGCTTCACAACCAATGAAATATTTACTTTGGAACAGTCGTTTTAGTAATGTAGCCAATCACAGCTCAGCAAAGTTCCCACAACCTGCACTGAGATAAATTACCATATTGTCTGTTTCAATGGTTGAGGGATGAATATTCATCAGGACCTTAGAAATCTCATTGCTATTTATAGTGTACAGAATTTACAGCTCAGAGCAGGCTACTCAGCATAATTAGAATCAATGAGTCCTTACAGTGTGGAAGCAGGCCATTCAGCCCATTGAGTCCGGACCAACCCTTTGAACAGCATCCCACCCAGACCTAAACCCCCTATCCTATCACTGTAACTCTGCATTTTACCATGGCCAATTCAGCTAACCTGCACATCTTTGGACCATGGGAAGAAACTGGAGCACCCAGCAGAAACCCACGCAGACAGGGGGAATGCACAACCTCCACACAGACAGTTGCTCAAGAGTGGAGCCGGACCTCAGTCCCTGGAACTGCGAAGCAGCAGTTTCTGCCACGATGCCACCCTAACTGGTTCAGACTAGTCACATAAGCCTCCTCTTACCTCCATATCTAACCTATCAGCAGGATCTTTCAATATCATTTCCCTCAGACTTTTATCTAGCTTTCCTTTAGGCATCTATGTTATTTGTTTCAACATTCCTCATGATAGTGAATTCATAATTTTAATCTTTCTGTGTAAAGGAATTTTGCTTTATTCTTCACATTGTCACAGGATCATTTACACCCACCTGAGATGATAGGCATCCCACCCAAAATAAAACACTTCTGAAAGTTCAGCATTGTTTTCACATTGTCTTGAAGTACTAATCTAGGTTATGTACCAGATTCTTGGTTTTACGTAAGTGTAATGTAAAATTTCCTTCAGTCTGTCTCAGACCAACCTCAAATGAGTGCGAGAGTGCAGGTATTACATTGAGGGGTTCTAGTGGTGCAATGGTAAGAAAAACATTAAAAATCTGAGCAGGAGTAGGCTAATCGGTTCTTTGAGCTTGCACCGCCATTCAATATGGTCATGGCTGATCATGCGATCTCAGTATCCCATTCCCACTTTCTCCCTATGCTCCTTGATCTTTTAGCTACAAGGACCACATCTAGCTCCCTCTTGAATATATCTAACAAACTGATATGTAACATGCACCCCTGAGCTAGGAGGTCTTGGTTGAAGTCTATCCTGGTCCAGTGTTTTGTTACAACACACTCAGTATGTTTAAAAATGTAAGTGTCGCATTTTCCAATTCTTGCACTAACCGTGGGAAAGCTGCCATGAATTAAGTTGCCCATTTATGATCTACAGCTAATCGAGACAGGAGCACTTTTGCACTCTGGACTTGACCAGTGTTTGAACAGTTTCTTTCTTCTGAGTCAGTTCTTCTCTGGGATCTCTTCCAGCTCCTATGATGAAGTTGAGGTCAACGCAGACTCAAAGATGGCATTTTTGAAGTGTGAACAATGTGCAAATGTCAATTCTCCTGTGCACATTGTGTTGCAGTGTATCTTGTCACATTCCTAAGCTTCTGACAATCATTCCATCCGTGCATGTAGTCTCAACTCTGTAGGCTGCAATTTATACTTCTATTCCACAATCTGATAGTACCGTAACACCTATTCCTGTTTCAAACATAGAGTTTACAGGACATCCACTGACTCAAATAAGTTCTGTCTCTTCTGGTTCATCCAGCAAATCCTCTAGAAATCTCTGGTACTTTCTCCAATGTAGATATCATGTCCAAAATGTGTATCTTTTCCAATGATAGTGGTTGCTCTACTTATAGACCTCTTTTGAATATTTGACCACCAGTTCTGAAACTATGTCCTACTTTGACACATCTTCTGGCAGTGACCTCCTGTTTTGCAAATGTAGCATCCCTTTGTGATAGCTGGATGTTTTCTGTACCAATGAGGCTTAATTGTCCCTCAATACCGAGACTAGTTCTTAGCAGCTATTGTTTAACTGTCTTTCTGTATTGGATCGACTGAAGAGTTATAAAGTTAATGGGCTCTGTTGCCCTCTTGAGGTAGTGTTGTTTTACTCCTTTCAGGACCTCTCTTGAGTCTTTCTGGTTTCTATCACTAGAATTGTTTGAATAGCTTTCTCTAAAGTTTAAATTCCTCGAACTATAAGAAATATAATAAAGTTCCGTCAAATTTCCAAAAACATTTCTGCCTCTTTTATGATTTCTGATTTCAAAGCTCCATGTTAACAGATTTCCTCTAATCTGTAGAGATCATTAAGGAAATTGTTTATGAATTCAGCTGGAAGTTGAACTCTGTTAGGTTGTTATCACTCAAGAATTTTATTTGTTTTTAAATTGAAATAGTTATCAAAAGCCTTTCAGACGCCTGCAAAAGTAGTGTCCAACAAACTTTGATTTAACCGGTACCTTATCAACCCCGAATCTTGTTAAACTGGCAAAAATTATGTACCTCAACTACCACGATCTACCATGATATCAAATATTTATGCTGTAAATAAAGTATAACGGTGATGTGCATACCCCTGTGTTATGTTTCTATTACTTACTGTGTGCTTTTACATAGATTTTAGGAGATGTGGTGATGTTTGTACATAAATTTATTGAGGGATGTTGATGTCTTGAAGCTTTGTTTGGTCAGTGTTTACCATGGTTATGTGTACCTCTCGATTATTCAGAATATTTAATCAACCGGCAAACTCCTGGTCCCATGTAGATGTCAGTAAATAAAAGGTTTTCTCTCTTTAATGCTCTATTGATTAATGTGATTATCTACAATCAGACACACTGAATATCATGGTGCATTAACTTGCTCATCTCTAAGCTTAGTGTTTTATTTTGAGATAATGCTGTATCTTAAGAATTGTCACCTCCACATTGCACAATCTTGACATCTTTTATTGTCTTTCTGTGACCTTGAATCTTTGTGTATTATAATATTTTCCAACCCTTCTCAATTTTTTTCTTAATCTTATTATCATAAAGTTGTTTTGAATTTGTTTCAATTTAATGCCGCTTATGATTTCATGTTCCTTAGCTTACATTAAATTTCTGTAATTTGTAAATTATTGTAAATTATTTTCTCTATTTGTCAATTTTCTTATGCACTGCATTACAGTAATATTGCATTAAATTATTCAATAAATTTTAAATTCTATTAACTAGCTGCTCTGTAGCATTTTACAGCTTTCAACCAATACAAATCTGTTTCTTTGTGATATTGTATTTCTGCACTGTACTTTTCCAGCTTTTTTTCAGAGATTTCCTGCCCTTTCTGTCTATCAGAACTGTGGTTGCTCAACCTTTGCATGTATTTCCACCTTCTGCAGTCAAAATGATGTTTCACAATCTAAGAATAACAGGTAAACCATTCAGGACTGAAATTATGAAGAATTTCTTCACTCAGAGTTGTGAACTTATGGAATTCTTTGCCACAGAAAGCTGTTGGGGTCAGTTTGTTAGATAGATTCAAGAGGGAGCTGGGCATCGCATGTGGCTAAAAGGATCAAAGGATATGGAGAGAGAGAGAGAGAGAGCAGGAATAGCAGATTGAATGGTGGTGCAGGCTCAAAGGGCTGAATGGCCTATTCCTGCTCCTAGTTTCTATATTTCCTATTTCTTCTGGATCTTCTCCTCATGTTGATGGTCTCTGCTTGGAATTCTAATTCTCGCTGCAACACATCATGTGACATTACCCAGAATGTTGCTTCTGACATCTCCTGATATCTACTGCCTCTGCCAGTAAGTGGTTTAGAGTAAAGGGTTTTGGAGATAGGTTGCTAACACCAATCGTCTTATGTCATTACTTAATAGTGACCAGTTGTAGAGGATACACAACTATAGAGTCTTTACAGAAGAGTTATTGTCCTTGGCTATCATGCAATACACCTTGTTAACTATCAGTACATACGCATTGCAAGTCAAACTAATTACTAGGACTCTTGGGAACTACTGCATTGAATACATCTACTTCCTATCAAAGCTAGTCTCAAACTCGCTGTCACCACCTACAAATGATTAAATGACATCAGCAGAAGGGACAGAACTCAATGTATCAAACACATTAACTCCTTCAGAACCATTACCTTATGCACAAATCTATCTCTTAAGTGGGCAACCCATTATTTTTCTAGGTTCTCCCACAACAATCATAGAGGTATGCAGCACAATAACAGGCCCTTTGGCCCAAGTTGTCCTGAAATAACTGCACAGAGGCCGATATCCTACCACTAAGTCATCCTTTATTTACATGTGGAAAGTCCTTGTCAGTGATCCAGCTCCCTCAAAGCTAGCTCTGAGTGTCAGTATGTCTGACACTCGTATCTTTATGTCAGCCAGGGCTCCCTGATTGGACCAGATTAACAGCCGCAATCACAGAACTTATATTCCATAAGGTGAATTTGGCTGACCCCCTGGTTTCCTAAACTGAACAATTCCCACTTGCCTGCATTTGGCCCATATCCCTCCAAACCTTCCCTATCCATGTACATGTGCAAATGTATTTTCAATGTTGTAATTTACCCACCTCTGCCACTTCCTCTGGCAACTCACTTGATATATACAACACCCTCTGTGTTAAAAAAATTCCCCCTTGGGCCCCTTTTAAATCTCTACCTTCTCACCCTAAGCCTATGCCCTCTAGATTTGGGCTCCCTTACCCTGGGAAAAGACCTTGGCTCTTCACCTTTTCTAAGTACTGAATGATTGTATAAACCTCTAAAAGGTTACCCCTCAGCCTCCTACGCTCCAGGGAAAAAAGTCCCAGCCTATCCAACCTCTTCCTTTAACTCAAACCGTTCAGTCTCGGTAACCTTGTAAATCTTTTTTTTTCACCCCTTCCAACTTAACAACATCCTTCCTATCTTCCAGAATTAAATGCAGATTCCAAATGCGGCCATGCCAATGTCTTACACATCCTTTACACATCAACCTTGACAAAAACTCTATGGGTCTTATATCCTTCAAACAAATTGTCTTTCCACACTGCTAAACTGCAGCAGGGACCAGCCTAGTTTGTCCAACCTTCTTGCAGAAGTGTACCTGCACATTCCAGTTATCAGATTAGTAAACCTTCTCTCAATTGTTTCCAACATGGGCTTTAAATACAATTAACTTAACGTTTTTTGTGTTGCATTTATTGAGTATATACATGAGTCCACAGTTGTGATTGTAGTGTGAATGGGACCACTGGTCTTCAAAAGTAGCAAAGCATGCTTGCACAGAATAGTCCCAAATTGGAAACATATGGGACCTATCATCAAGTGTTATTTCACGCAGAATTTTAATGGATACTCTAAGTAGCTTGTTGCAATACCATGAATAGTTTACATTTTGAGAAGCTCTTTCTTTCAGATGAAACATTAAACCACATCCCTTTCTACGTACTTATGTGGAGGTTAAATATCCCACTCTTATTTGAAGAAGAGCAGGTAACTGAAGGATTCTGGCCAATATTTAAATGATTTAAAAATAGGTTAGACGACCCCAAAAATAAAGTTGAAAGGAAAAGAAATGGAAGGATATGCTGAAAAGCTGTGATGAAGTAGAAAGAATGGGCAGAGGATCATCAGGATCCAAATAGTATTCAAATGTATTGTATATTTATCTGGTCATTCACTTGTTTGTTAGCTGTGTAATCTCAGTCTGTGCACATTGGATGCTGAGAAAACTATTGGCCGTATATTATTCAGGGACATTCTGAAGATGCTTTATAACTTTATACATTATAAATAACTTTCTTTTAATGTACCCCAGGGTCCTCTCATTAAAACTCTAAGCTAGCACTACAATGAAGAAACACAATGATGAGGCGCAGTCGAATTACACAACTGTTTCGTTTGCCATTTTCCCCTTTAATATATGTTTTAGCTGTAAGAATTTATGGATTACAGCCGATACATGTTGGCATCAAACTGCACCACCAGGGAACTCACTAATTAGAAAGGAAATGAGGCTGCACGTTAATCTAATATGCCTCTCTGAAGTCATCATGGTTTTCACTGTTCTTCAAACGACGATAGATTAATTAGCATGCTGAAAATCAGGACTCTGACACCTGCTACTGTGATCTGTGCAGCAAGTAAATAAGCTTTGGCCTGCAGAGATATTTCCTGATCTGAGGGATCATATTTCAGTGGTCCTGCTGGCTTTAATGAGCCTTTTTTAAAAAATTCTGTTTATTTTTGGTGCACAGCAACCCAGAAGGACAATGTCAGAAAAGAAGGTATTAGAACAAAACAAAATGGACTCATGGTAACCTTTTGCACTGCCATGTAGATGGGGAGGGCATTGTGGGTATTGAAGTTCAACATGGACTTTAAGTCTTCTGAGTTTATTCAGCGTTTGTTGTGTGGCACAGTGGCTCAATGGTTAGCACTGCAGATTCAGTGGTTTGCACTGCTGCCATACCGTGCCAAGGACCTGGGTTTGAATCCAGCCTTGGGCAATTGTGTGGAGTTTGCACATTCTGCTCACATCTGCGTGGATGTCCTCCCACTGTCCAAAGATGAGCAGGTCAGGTGGATTGGCAATGCTAAATTGTCCATTGTGTCCAGGGATATGCAGGCTAGGTGGGTTAGCCGTGGAAAATGCAAAGTTATATAGGTACGGGTGTGGATCTGGGTGGGATGCTCTTCGGAGGGTTGGTGTGGGCTGAATGGTCTGCTTCCACTCTGTAAGGATTCTGTGAATAGAGCTGTACAGGTAAGCTTTCGGCTCTTGAATTTTATGAAAGGGACAGGCCCCCTGATGTGAATTGTCACGTCAGATACTATTCCAATTTTTATAAATTGTCATAAAAGTTTCCAATCTTGCACTTTGTATCTTCTTTTCTGTTTTGTTGTTATTTTAACTATCTCTGCATTGCTATATAGGACTTGCATTTCTATGGAACATGCTCAAGCCATCAACAAATCATGTACAATTTGCTCATTATGGATCTTGGCTAACCTTTGTTTGAGGCAAGTAATTAACTGCATTTAAGGTGTGCCCTAGCAGGAATATTCATGCAAACATATCAATTAGATGCAGGAATAGACCATTTAATCCCTCTAGCTGGTTCCATCAATTGATAAAATCATAACTAATCTGGCTGTGGCCTCAACTCCAGTTTTCTATCAAATCCCTGTCACCTTCTAGACACTTATCACTCAAGAATTTATCTACATCAGCCTTAAAAATATTCAATAACTCTGTGGATCTCTGGGGAAGAGAAATCAATGGAACTATATTCCGAGAGAAATAAAATCTTTTCATCTCGATATTGTTTTTCCTATTATCGTTCCCTCCTTATTGTCTGTCCAACAAGAAAACAGTTTTTCACCATCCACATGCCAATTCCCCTCAGAAACCTACCTGTTTCAATAAGATCACCTGTCATTCTTCTAAATTCTAATGTATACAGTCTCAATCTGTACAATCTTTCCTCATAAGATAACGTCTACACACCCGACACAATTATAGAAAAATTCTCACTTGTATATTTCATCTTCTTGCAATTGATGACAACATTCCATGAAATTCACTGAGGTTTCTTAGACATCACCTTTCAAACCCACAACCACTATCATCTAGAAAGATAAGGGCATCAGATACTTGGGTACACCACCACCTGCAAATTCTCTTCCAAGTCACTCACTATACAGACTTGGTAATATATCACAGTTCCTTCATGGTTGCAGGGTCAAAATCTTGGAACTCCCTCCCCAGTAGCACTGTGGATCCACCTAACTCAAATGGATAACAGCAGTTCAAGAAGACAGCTCACCATCTTCTCTCTTTTCATGGTGGAGGACACTAGTGAAAGGTGATGTCTAAGAAGACTCGGTGAATTTATCCTAACTCCCTGCTTTCTGTTGGTTAGCCAATCCTCTACCCAAGCTGATAAATTACCCTAGCACCATGTGATCTTACAGTGTGTATTAACCTTTTGTATAACATCTTAACAATACTTTCTGGAAGTCTAGATATACTAGATGTAGAGTTGCCTCAGGCGACTTTCTGTGTGGAGTTTGCACATTCTCCCCGTGTCTGCGTGGGTCTCCTCCGGGTGCTCTGGTTTCCTCCCACAATTCAAAGATGTGCAGGTCAGGTGAATTGGCCATGCTAAATTGTCCACAGTGTTCAGGGTAAATGTAGGGGAATGAGTCTGGATAGATTACTCTTCGGAGGGTTGGTGTGGATTTGTTGGGCTGGAGGGCCTGTTTCCATACTGGAAGTAATCTAGTGTCATCCTTATAGTTACAGGCAATGCAGAGGTTACAAAAAGGGAGAACTTAGAACAAGCATCATTACTAGGGAAAAAGCACTGAGCAAACTATTGGGATTAAAGGCAGACATGATCCCAACATATGATAAGCTCCATTTTAGCATCTTAAAAGAAATGTCAACAGAGCTAGTGAACTCATTAGTTATAATATTTCTAAATTCCTTGGATGCAGGAAAAGGTCCAGTGGATTAAGAAAATGATAATGTATCACGCTTATTCAAACAGGGAGGCAGAAACTATAAACCAGTTAATTTAACATCTGTCATTGGGAATTTGTTAAAATTCATTATTAAGGAATAACAATACATTTGGAAAATCTAAGTATAATCCATCAGATTCAGCATGTTTTAATGAAGGGTAAATTGTGTTTGACTAATTTACTACAGTTCTTTTAAGATGTAACAAGCAAAATAGACAATGGGTATCCTCTACATATAGTATATCGGGACTTCCAGAAGGCATTTGTTAAGTTGTTACACAAAAGCTTAATACACAAAGTAAGATCACATGGGGCTAGGTTAATTTATCACCTTCGGTAGAGGATTGGCTAAGCAACAGAAAGCAGAGAGCTAGGATAAATGTGCTTTTTTTCCTGTTGGCAAGATGTAACTATTGGGGTGCCACAAGATTTGTCCCTTAGGCCCCAACTATTTACAAACAATATTATCAATTTAGTAACAGGAGTAGAAGGCATTTTAGCCAAATTTTTTGATATCAGTAAAATAGGCAGGAAAGTAACTTGCAATAAAGATATAAGAAATTTTCAAATGAATATGAGTAAGTTAGATGTATGAGACAAATTTTGGCTGATAGAGTTAAACATGGATAAGTGTGAGGTTATCCATTTTGGTCAGACAAATGAAAAGAAAATATAATATGTAAAATGGAAGTATATTTCACAGAGCTTGAGGACTTCTGGGTGTTCTTGTGCATGAATCACAGTAAACTAGCATATGGATACAGCAGGTAATAAGGATGGAAAATGGAACTTTGGCTTTTATTAAAGGGACAGAGTATAAAATTAGGGAAATGTTGCTGCAACTGTACAAACCATTAGTGAAACATACCTGAAGCACTGCATACAACTTTGGCCCCTTTATTTGAGGAGGGATGTAGCTGCATTGGAGGCAGTTCAGAGGACGTTTACCAGATTGATTAGATATGAGGAAGATGTCTTATGAAGCGGGATTGAGAAGATTAGGCTATACTCTTTAGAGTTGGCATGAATGAGAGATTTAATTGAGGTATATAAGATGCTAAAAGGGATTGACAATGTATCCCGAGAGAGGATGTTTACTCAAGTGAGGCGGTCTAGAACACATTGAGGAGAAAGTGAGGTCTGCAGACGCTGGAGATCAGAGCTGAAAATGTGTTGCTGGAAAAGCGCAGCAGGTCAGGCAGCATCCAGGGAACAGGAGAATCGACATTTCGGGCATAAGCCCTTCTTCAGGAATGAGGAAGGTTTGTCCAGCAGGCTAAGATAAAAGGTAGGGAGGAGGGACTTGGGGGAGGGGCGTCGGAA
>NC_057743.1:12108258-12157440 GCF_004010195.1 Chiloscyllium plagiosum | reverse complement strand
ATCCCTTGGGGTTGGAGGGTTCCTGGGCGGAAGATGCCTCAGTCAAACCCATCGAGTCCAGCACCGCCTTCCTAACCTGCAATCTTCTTCCCGACCTCTCCGCCCCCACCCCAGTCTGACCTATCACCCTCACCTTGACCTCTTTCCACCTATCACATTTCCGACGCCCCTCCCCCAAGTCCCTCCTCCCTACCTTTTATCTT
The DNA here is from genome assembly GCF_004010195.1 of Chiloscyllium plagiosum. NCBI lineage: Eukaryota > Metazoa > Chordata > Chondrichthyes > Orectolobiformes > Hemiscylliidae > Chiloscyllium > Chiloscyllium plagiosum. The sequence goes on along the minus strand of NC_057743.1, from coordinate 12,157,237 downwards.
AGCCTGCTGGACAAACTTTCCTCTTTCCTGAAGAAGGGCTTATGCCCGAAACGTCGATTCTCCTGTTCCCTGGATGCTGCCTGACCTCACATTTTCAGGTCTAGAACACATGATCATAGTTATAGGATAAGTGGTAGCAGATTTAAAACAAAGATAAGGAAAAATTACTTCTCTCAAAGGGTCATGAATCTGTGGAATTCATTGCACCAAGATATGGTGGGTGCTGGGACACTGAGTAAATTTAAGGAGGTGATTAAGAGATATTTACTTGGTAATGGGTGAAGGGTTATGGACAGTGTGCAGGAAAATGGAATTGAAGCCATGATGAGATCTGCCATGATCATATCAAATGGCAAAGCAGGATCGAGGGGCTCAGTTGTCTACTCAGCTCCTAATTCTTATGATCTTAAAATGGGCAAGTTCACATGTTATATTCCATCAGTTGGATTTAAGGTTTATGCAGAGAGTTGTTTTGATCTGGAAGGCCTACCTGAAAAAGATGATCAAAGCAGATTGAGTAGCAATTGTGATTAGGGAATTATGTACATCACTGAAAAGGAACATTTTCCAGAATTGTGATGTTAGGAGCAGGGAAGTGGGAATAACTGGATAACTTTCCCGAAGTGTCGTGGGCAGAATTTGTGTGTTTCTATTTACTGCCTATGATCAGGATGCTGTTATATAAAATGTTTTCTTACTCTCAGAGTGTTCTAACCAAATAATTCTACCAGCAAGCTTTTTAGTGAGTTTTAAAAATAAAGTTTATTTAATATCACACTCTCGATGCAGATTTTGCAATGTCTCACTCCCTCATCTCACACATGCTCTCTCACACTTGAGGATAGATTCAGATGACAGTGAAACAACACAGTTGCAAACTTTAATTATCAGAGTGCAATTAAGGCAACCTTGGAGATTCTTTACAGTTGATGCTTTACTGTTGAAATGAAAGTGACGAGTTTCATTAAGTTACAAAGTTTCTTGGAGTCAAATATCTTTGGTAACCAGGTCAAAAAACTGAGATAAAGTGCCTTTCAATATACTTTATGTCAATTAATTACTTTTGATATACAGTCACTGTTTTACTGCAATGAAATTTAGTTATCAAATTGTGCAAAAGGATGCATAAAAACATATCATAATGCACAGTATCAGATTGACGCAAGTTTCAAGTATTTCCTTATTTGATTATTTACAGCTTGCTTGAAGGTTTTCTATACAACTCTTTTTCTATCTGTAAACAGCCTCTGCTGATTTGAAACAAACAACCAAAATGGTTTCCTCGTCATGCGACTTTCACAAAACAAATTATTTTTACCAGACAAAGAGTGATGTGTCTGTTGATTCCCATCCTCATCGGATGTTGAGATTTATCCAGTTTAGTTTGGATGAGGGTAACCATCACAGAATCATAGAGTCATACAGCATGGAAACAGTCTTCAGTCCAACCTGTCCATACCAAACATAATCCAAAACTAAACTAGTCCCACCTGCCTGCTCCTGGCCCATATCCCTCTAAATGTTTCCTATTCATGTACTTATCAAAATCTCTCTCAATGTTGTAACGGTAACCACATCCACCAGTTCCTCAGGAATTTCATTGATCCACAACCTCTGTAAGAGCTTAGCCTCTCATTTTCTTTAAAAATCTCTCGCCTCTCACCTTAAAAAATGCCCCCTAATATTGAAATCCCCATCCTAGGGAAAAGACAACTACCATTAACCCTATCTATACCCCTCATTATTTTATAATCTTCTACAAGGTCACTTGTCAACCTACTATGCTCCAGTGAAAAAAGTCCCAGCCTATCCTGCCTTTCTTTGTAACTCAAACTTCCAAAACCTGCAAAATCCAAATGAATCTCTTCTGAACTCTCACCAGCTGAATAATATCCTTCCTGGAACTGAGTAACCAGTACTGGACACAGTATTCCAGAAGAGGCCTCACCAATGTCCTGTACTCCCATACTCAAAGGACTGAGCAATAATGGCAAGCATACTAATCACCATTTTAGCCACCTTGTCTACATGTGATGAAAACTTCAAAGAATTATGTACCTGAACCCCTTGGTCCCTCTGTTCTAGAACACTACCCAAGGCCTTACCATTAATTGTATACGCCTACACTTATTTGTTATACCAAAATGCAATGGCTCACATTTATCCAATTTGAACTCTATCTCCCATTTCTCAGCCCCATTGACCTATTTGATCAAGATCCTTTTGTAATCATGGAAAACCTTCTTCACTGTCTACTATGCCACCACTTTTGATGTCATCCGCAAACTTATTAGTCTTGCCTTCTATATTCTCATCCAAATCATTTCCAGAAATGAGAAACAAAAGAGGACCCAGTGCCAATCCCTGTGGAACACTGCTGGAGACAGGCCTCCAGTTAAAAACAACCCTCCATCATCACTTTTTGTCTCCTGCCATTAAGCCAATTATGTATCCAATTGGCAGTTCACCCTGAATCCCATGTGATCTAAATTACTGATTAGTCTACTATGTGGAACCTTGTTGAAATCGATAGGATCCATTCACGGTCAACTTATACACATTGAGTTTCATTATTTCCTTTATTCCAATGTGAGAAAGAGAAATGGTCCACTCGGAATGCTATGTTTCTTTAGGTTAAGATCCATCCTTAAACAAAGGGATATGTGAATGCCCCGAATGTTTGTGAACATCATATTCACTTAGGTATTTCCTGGATTCTTCAGACTGTCTAGAGGTCAAAATGCCAAAGGTTTCATTCTTTAATATGTTTAGTATACAAAATCTAAAGAGTATTGACTGACAGTTCATAATATGCTAGAGCATGACACAAAGAGTTAGCACTGGCACAGTGGGATGAATGGTCTCATTCTGAACTGCCTGATTTTACGATTCTATAAATATGAAATTTCTTGGCTACCTGTAGTAATTACTTTTAAAATACAGTGAATATAAATGTTTAATGTGATGCCCCATATCATTCATTGCTGACCATTTAATTAGTCAGATAAAATTTTCACAATCTTAACTAAATTGCAAGTGTGTGCTTCAGAGCACAGTTAATTAAATTTAATTGATCACTTAAATTGGGATGATGTTTATCAGAGTTAAAAGCTGAGTTCAAACGATGAAGAGACATGCAAAAACCAAATAAATGTCTGATTACATTGATACCTAATTAAACCACAAGAATATTTACAATGGTCATCAATGGGTTTTTTAAAAAATATTTGTTCATGGGATGTGGGCATGGCTGGCATTAATTGCCCATCCCTAATTGCCTTGGGAGATGGTGGTGGTGAACTGTCTTCTTGATTTGCTGTAGCTCTTGGGACGTAGGGACACTCACAATATTGTTAGAAATGGAATTTCAGGGTATTGAGCCAGGAGCACTGAAAGGACATTGACATATTTCCAAATCAAGATGTTGTGTGGCTTGAAGGGAAACTTGCAGTCGTGATGTTCCCATGAATTTGCTGCATTTGGCCTTCTAGAATGCTGAGGTCACAGATTATGAAGGCGTTGTTGGTGAGTGGGAGGAGGTGTCTGGTTCCTTATTCATTCAGTGGTTACATATTTTGAAGTTTGTCTAGACTCCTTTAGCAGAACTGCAGTTGAATTTTGAATAACGTTTGCTTTGTGATCCCATTGGCAGTGAGTCCAGTTGAGTTTCTGGTCAATGGAAACTCCAAAGATGTTGTTAGTGGGGGATTCAGTGATGGTAACCCCAACTGAATGTCAAGGGGTGGTGCTTAGATTGTCTCTTATTGGAGATGGTCTATATGTGGCATTTATGTGGTGCAAATGTTATTTGCCACTTGTCAGCCCAAGACTAACTATTGCCGAGATCTTGTTGCATTTGAATATGGACTGCTTCAATACCTGAGGAGTCGCAAATGGTGCTGAGCATTGTGTAATCATCAATAAAGATCTCCACTTCTAACCTTATGATGGAGGGAAGATCATAGATGAAGCAACTGAAAATGGTTGAATGTAGGACACTAGCTGAGGAACTCCTGCAAAGATGTGCTGAAGCTGAGATGGCTGACCTCCAACCTTCCATGACCATATTCCTATATGCCAGGTATGACTCCAACCAGCAGAGTGTTTGTTCCCTGATATCTATTGATTCCAGCTTTGCTTGGATTCCTTGATGCCACACTCATTAAATGCATCCTTGATGTCATGGGCTGTCACACTCAATACTCTCCGAATTCATCTCTTTTTGCCTATACTTGATCTAAGGCTATAATGAGATCAGGAGCTGAGTGGCCATGCGAAACACAAACTGGGTGTCATTGAGCAGTTTATTGCTGAACAGATGCTGTATGATAGCACTGGTGATGACACCTTCCATCACTTTACTGATGATTGAGAGTAGACTGATGGGGCAGTTTTTGGCTGGGTTGGAGTTTTCCAGCCTTTTCTGTACAGGACATATCTGCACAATTTTCCACAGTGCTGGATAGATGCCAGTGTTGTAACTGCACTAGAAGAGCTTGGCTAAGGCAGTGACAATTTCTGGAGTACAAGTCTTCTGATGGAATGTTATCAGGGCCAATTGCCTTTGTAATATCCAGTGCCTCCAACCATTTCCAGATGAAAGGTTGAGAATGCAGAGAATCAAAATGGCTGAAGACTTGTGCAGTCAGTTCTGATATAATACAATAGCACCATACCCATGCAATCCCGCATTATAAGAAAATTGTGTAATAGCCACGTCATTTAAACCAATGGGAATGGAATCACATTATAGCCAATACAGATAAGGAAAGTTTATGTTCTGCAAATAGTGGTCTAAATTCTTCAATCGCATTATAGCCAATCCGCATTGAAGAAACGCGTGTTATAGCAGAACCAACTATATCTGTAATGCTGGAGACCACTGGAGGAGGTCAAGGTGGATCAACCACTTGGCACTTCTGGCCAAAGATTGCTGTGAATGCTTCAGTCTTATCTTTTGCACTGATAGGCTAAGCTCTTCAATCATTGAGGATGGGAATATTTTCTGTAGCTTCCTCCACCAGAGAGTTCTATAATTGTCCACCACTATTCACAACTGGATGTGGCAGGACTGCAGAGTTTAGATCTGATCTTATGGGATTGCTTAACTCTGTCTATCACTTGCTGTTTATGTTGTTTGGCATGCAAGTCGTCCTGTTTGGTAGCTTCACCAGATTGACACCTCATTTTTAGGTTTGCCTGGTGCTATTACGGCATGCCCTCCTGCACTTTCCACTGAACCAGGATTGATCCCTTGGCTTAATTGTAATGAGGTTGAGTGGAGCGATATACTGGGCTATGAGGTTACAGATTGTGCTACAGTACAGTTCTGGAGTGCTATTGATGGCTAGCAGTGCCTCATGGATTCCCAATTTTGAGTTGCTAGATCTGTTCAAATTCTGTACCATTAGGCATGGTGCTAGTGCGCACAACACAACGGAGGGTATTGTCAATGTGAAGGCAGGATTTCATCTCCAAAGGGACTGCGCGGTGTTCACTCTTACTGATACTGTCATGGACACATGATCTGATAAGGATGGAGTCAAGTATGTTTTTCTCTTTTGTTGGTTCCCTCACCATCTGCCATAGACCCAATTTAGCCATAATGTCCTTTTGGACTCAACCAGCTCAATCAGTAGTACTACTGCTGAGCCATCTTGGTGGTGGACATTGAAATGCATGATTAAATTAGATTAGATTCCCTGATATGTGAGAAATGTTTGAGGAAATTAATAAGTAGCTGGAAATCCTTCCTTTCTGCTTATGTCCAGACCAGTGATGAATCTCAAGCTATTTGTGGGAATTAAATACGTCAAAGTAAGTTTCAATTCATTTTACTTTTCTTCTCATTTTTATTTCTTTCTTGCTACATGACTATGATAGAGATATTTTTGTCAATCCAGATGGGCAGATGATAATTTATTTCAGGTTTGATTTATAGAGCAAATATGTCAGTGTTAAAGACTTTGGTATGGTGTAGGTGATAGCTGTTGAAGTGTTGGAAAGATTAAACAATTGGCAGCACAGAATCTGAGAAACTTTCACAGCTTGCAAATCCAACTGAGACTCCCTCCTGTCAAGGTATCAGAGTTAGCATCTGCTTCAGAAAACTGTCTTCCTAACAGACAGCAGAGCAACATTTCAGGAATGCTGAAAAACTAGAGAAAAAAAATCACTTTTCAGTACATTACCCATAGTCATTTAATACTTACATTTATATAGTTTTGAAATAAAATTCCTTAAAGCTAAACCTCGACCCAATTCTTGTCGGGAGCTAATGAGGGAGATTTTTCTTTATTCTTTGAGGGTTCATCACAATTGAGGGTACACGAATAACCATTATCTTCCCTTACCTTGCTCAGGTCTTCTGATTCATGTTGAGATGTATTCTCAGCAGAAATGCAGGAAAATATGGGGCTGGATTGTACTGACACCTGCCAGTGGGTTAAAGGCAGCGGTTCATGTAAAATCAATACCCCTACCGATCCATCCATCGCTGCCCCAGTCACAATTTTACAGCTGCAGGGGCAACATCAGATGGCCTGCCCTCAAGTGGCAGCACTTAAGTGGATGATTCATTCTGACAGAGGGCCCCATCGTCCCATCACTGGGGTTTACGCCCAATGGGACATGCCCACTCCAAGCACCGAGTTCTTCCTCAACAACAACTCTGAGGCTGAATTTTCCAAAGGGTGGAGGTCCTGCTTCAAGGCAATTGACCCCTAATGGCATGGTACAGCCACTGTTCCTTATGCATGTGCCATGACCTATGCACCTCAACCCCCAGAGTAACTTACCATCAGCAAATGCAGAACACCAGATGAGAAAATGAATGGTGTACATTCGCCAATCTCACCGCTGCAACACAACCTGGGTCATTGTCTTCAAATAAGTGCCAGGCTGAAAAATTGTTCATCTGCCCTCGATACACCTCAGGTAGTATAATTAATATCAGTGATAATAGTCTCCAATCTATAGCTACAAATTAAGCCAAGCCTGCAAAGTGATTTTATCTGTTCATTAGCAATAAAATTGAATAGTATAAATTGGATGTGAAAACATGACCAGTTTACAAGATGAAGCAGGGTGAGACTGCCACCTCCAGGGAATCTCATTCTGTTACCCTCCACTGCCAGGTCTGGCCCTTTATTTTATCTATAATTTGAAAAGTCATAATATGACTTTTTCATCACCAGCTTCCATATTATGTCCTTCTAGAGAACAAACTCATCATTAAGTCCTGTTTCTATATTACATTCCTACATTGACTTCTATGTCCTTGAATGTTTCTAAGCACAGAAACACAGAAAAACATGTAGGTTTTTTTGATTTTGCTATTTCCTTTCATTTTTCCAAAGCTTTAGAACGAGACAGAGATTTATTAAACGCGGTGCAGCCGCGACATTGACAAGTGATGTTTCTGTATATTTTCCAAACCTCAGCAGAGAATTAAAATCCTGTTGCTGTGATTTGACCTCCAGTATGTATTCAATAGTGACCCTCGGCCTAGCTTTAGGATATATGTAACAGCATGAAGACCATTGTGCCCAATTTGTACTGAGATGATCGCATATTAAACTAGGCCTCCCAAACTTCTTAATAGCTATCTCGTGAGCATCACAACTTCCAATATGGGTTTCCTTTCATTTGATTCATATGTGAAACAATCAGAGGATAACTCCTTAAAGGTTCTCTCAGTTGGTTGCTCCAATTTCAGTCAAGGAAAGAAATAGGTGTTGTTCCAATTTATCAAGTGTGCACCAGCTTCTGAATTCAACAATATGCCCTGCAAAAGTACACACTCATTATGTTAGGCCAATTTCATTGATTCCATTCTTCTCCCTGACAATTGTCTAAGAATAAACCAACCTCAATGTCAAATTATACCCTGAAATTAGTTTTCTACCACATTCCACTTAGACTGCCTATTTCCATTTGTGTCACATTGCTTGTCTCTGCCTCCATAACAGTTGTTCTGCTATTTAAGCCCACATTCATGTCTGTTATCCTCAATCTGCCTATTTTGACACACTAGCCAACCTCCCATATCTTATCCTCTATAGAGGTCATCCAAAACCTATGGTCTATTTAACCATCACACCTCTACTCTCTGCCCTACATTGGCTTCAGTTAAACAAGGACTCAAATTTAATATTCTCATGATTGTTTTCAAGTCCCATCATGGCTTTTCTCTTCCCTTTCATTATAATGTCCACCAGACCAACAACTCTGTATGTTCACTGTGCCCTTGTAAGTTTCTGTATTTTGCGAACTTCTAATTTTATTTGCACCAGCAGTAGTAGCACTGGATGAAGAGCCCAGCCAAGTGAACAAGTGGAGATGCCAAAGCCTAAGGCAGTTGTAGTCTGTTCCCCTGAGAGTGATAAGACAGATACAGCCCTAGCTCAGCTGGCTGTAGATCCAGTACTTTAGGAGTCCATGGAAATGGGATTGGGTGTAGAACAGCAAAAGCATTTGTGTCCCTACATATCAGAATTTCCTGAACTAGTGTGGGGTTGAGCAGGGAATGAAAGAAACATAAAAAGGTCCAGGCAGATGTTCGTCCTTCATTGACAGGAAGACTTCATATTCTTCAGGCTGCATCTTCAATGGAAGTGTTAGTCTAAGACTTAGGAGATGGTACATGTTATATAGTTCATCCTGGGTCAGAAGGTCTCAGTTGAGAAGTTCTTAAACCAGATGTTCCCCTGATGTTAATGCCAACCTCTACTCCATGCTGGCTCGGCAACTAGAGAATCTCTGTATCCTGCCCACTATACAGTCTTCGTCTGGTGACTGGTCTTCCTCCACAGTTTCATCCTCAAGGGCCATGTTATAGAGAGCATAGCAAACTACCATAACATGTGTGCCCAGCTAGGAATGTATGGTGGGACACTAGCCACTAGCACAAGCACTGGGTTTAAATAGCATACCTCCAGAAGCCCAATGCCTTCTTAATGGTGGCTTTTGTTTGAGTCTCATGTGCCTCTGTCTAAGTGTCCCAAAGAGGAGTGCATAGCCAACTCTTCAGAAGTCATCTTTTGTTTCCTCAAGGCTATCCACAGACTTTGGAAGTTCAAGAGAAAAGCTGTATAGCCTAGCCTGGCAGAGGATGAAAAGGTCATGAGAACTTCTCGAAATGTAACCACACACACGGGGGAAAGTGTTGTTGTAGCCACAGCCCAGCTTAACACTGAGGTAGCTTAATCTTTGTCAGTAAATTTGGTGCTGAGGGTCTCTATGTCCATCAAGCCTTAAGTCCCTTTGTGCTGATACCTGGGCTCTGGCCTTCCTAGAGAGTGTGTTGCTCCTTATTGCCTCATTGCCAGTTTCTGCCTTCCTTGTTGTCATTGTGCCTAACATGCTTACATCATGCTCTTATGTCCATGTAATGCCAGGATAGGGGAGAGTATTTTTTATCCATTAGTGGGACACAGGTATCACTGTCTAGATCACTAATTATTGCCCATCCATAATTGTCCCTGAAAGGCGATGGGAGCTGCCTTCATGAACCACTGCAGTACAAGTGCTATGGGATGGGTTGACCCACAATGACCCCGGGGAGGAAGTTTCAGGATTTTGACCCAATGACAGTGAAGGAACGACAATATATTTTCAAGTCAGGATGGTGAGTGGCTTGAAGGAGAACTTGCAGGTGATGGTGTTCCTAGGTATCTGCTGCCCTTGTCCTTCCAGATGGAAGTGGTTTGGAAGGTGTTGTCTAAGGACCTTTGGTGAGTATCTGCAGTGCATCATATAGGTAGTACACACTGCTACTACTGAGTGTCAGTGGTGGAGGGAGTGGATGCTTGAGAATGTGATGCCAATCAAGCCGGCTGCTTTGTCCTGGATAATGTCAAGCTTCTTGAGTGTTGTTGGGGTTGCATTCATTCAGGCAAGTGTAGAGTGTTCCAACACACGCCTGACTTGTACCTTGTAGATGATGGACAGGTTTTGGTGAGTCGGGAGGGGGATGGGTGAGTTACTCACCATGGTATTCCTAAAGACCTGTTCTTGTCGACACTGTATTTATGTGGTAATTCTAATTGTCTTTCTGATCAAGGGTAACACCAAGGATGTTTATAGTGGGGGAGTAATACCATTGAATGTCAAGGGGTGGTGGGAAGACTGCCTCTTATTGAAGTTGGTCATTGCCTGGAATTTGTATGGCAAGAATGTACTTGACACTTGTCAGCCCAAGCCTGAATATTGCATTTAAAATGGAATGTTTCAGTATCTGAATAGTCGTGAATGGTACTGAAATTTGTACAATCATCAGCAAACATCCCCGCTTCTGACCTTCTGAGGGAAAGTCATTGATAAAGCAACTGAAGATGGTTAGGAACTTCTGCAGAAATGTCCCGGAGTTGAGATGACTGACTTCTGGAAACCTCAACCATCTTCCTATGTGTCAGGTATGACTTCAACCAGCAGTAAGTTTGTCCCTTGATTCCCATTGGTTCCAGTTTAGCTAGGACTCCTTGACACCACGACACTGGCCGAGCACTTACTGACCATGCCCCGTGCCACCAGCACAGTGACCTGTTTGTCAATAGTTGAATCCTCTTGCCGGGCTCACCCATTTATGGAGCCAGGGTAATTCACTGCAGTGGCCATGAGTTTAGTTCCTTCAGTCTCTCTGCTCCAGACAGCACACAAAACCCCTCTACCTTCACGAAAATCACAACACCTCCTAATTACTAAACTCTTAATGAACAACAATTACAACATTAAAAAGACATTTAGACAGGCAGATGGATAGAAAAGTTTAGAGAGACAGGGGTCAAATACAGGCAAATGAGACTAGTTCAGTTCAGGATACCTGGTCGGCATGAATGAATTGGGCTGAAAGGCCTGTTTCTGTGCTGTATGCCTCTATGACTCTCCTCAGCCCCCTTGACTGACCTTAATCAAGAATTGTTTGCGATCACAATGTTATTGTCTACCTGTGCTTGACAACAATGGGAACTACACCAGGAAACTATCACTGCAACCACTGCTAGCATTCTGCACCACCCACCACCTCTATTCTCATCTCAGCAAAACTCAAAAATCCAGCCCATGTGCGCAACGTTCCCAGGACAGCTAAAGAATAATAAGCTATATGTTTCAACCCTGTTTATTATCCAGCAGTCATCCTCAGGAGGTAGTTTTGTGGTGACAGACAATGACAGCATCAGGCTTGATCACAATACCTTCCACTGTTGAAAGGGTATTGTGATTGAGCTCATTCTGCAGATTGGACAGCTTCTGTAATACACATTATTGCAGCCCACCGAGAGCCAGTGTGGGGATAGAGAAAATTTCCACTTTGCAACCCGCGAGCAGATGCAGAGCAGAGAGATGTTTGGATTTGAGAGCGTACTGCTGGCAGTCACCTTATTTTTCAGTGGCTGAACAGATCACACAGGAAGCTTTAAATCCCAACAATCTCATTTTGACAGATCCGTAGGAGGGTAAGTAAGACACGACAGATTGTGACTTGTCATAAATGAGGAGTCGCCATCAGCACAGGCAGCTGTGTATAAATAGAGGGCATTGATATTCCTTCTATGTAGTCACAAGGTTTATGCAAACAAAAGTGTCAGAACCTATTCCTTCCATCAGAATGAAAATAACCCAGTTATTCTGAAACATTAGCATTTTCTACACAGTGCCAGTAGATATATCACCTGCAGCTACTCTTCCTTCATTTCTTTTCCTTTAACCCTTTCTATTGAATATAGAGTCTATGATGAATCTTTAGATTCTGTTCTTTATTATTTGACTTTATTTTCTCACATTTTGATTTGCTCCCCTCGTCCTTCATCTCCTAGAGATTCACAGCCTATACTGTCCAACGCTAGCAATAGAAAGTCTGAATAGACCACAGCAGAAACAGTAATTCTGAACAGGAACGTTTTCCATTCCTATTGAGTCTAGGCCTGTGACTCCTCAATCATAGCTCCGATGTGCCTTAGAAAGCCATACAGTTGCAGTCAATAAGACAGCTCTCATCACCTCTTAAAAGCATTTAGAACTGGCATATAAATGCTGATTTTAAAAGCAAAGGCCGCATACCATGAATTTTTAAAAAAATGCAGCACCTTCAATAGCACAAAGCAAACTGCTACAAATCACAATAGAATAATGACAAGCAAACCCATTTTATAATAACGTTGCTTAAAAATTATGTGCAAATATAGGCTAGAAAGCAGGGGAAATACCCCTCACTCATCTTCAAAATAATGCCATGATTCCAAAGGATAGGCTCTGCCTGCGATGGCAGACAAAACCTCAATATATGCCTTATCTGAAACAGGGAGCATCAATCTGCTAGGAAGGATAGAAAATGGAGTTAATTTATCAAAAGTTGTTTCATATCAGACCCTGACTGCCACTGAAGAGGGTGAGAAAGGGGAAGGTAGTTAATCCAGTGCATAATCAGACAGGCTGACTTGCATTCTCTCAATGAAAGTTTTCCATTAACTGATTGCTCCCTAAATGAATTGAATTAAATTGAATTGGCTTTATTGTCACATACTCAAATAAGTACAGTGGAAAGTCTATAGTTGCTGCATTGCAGCGCCATCTTAGGTACAAGAGTACCTAGGCTCAGATACTTAAAATTAAATTCTAAGGAAACAAAAAAAAATTAGATAGTAAAGAAATAAACAGCCCAGCAGGAAATAAATTGGAAAAATAAAGAAGAAAAATGTTCAGAACGTTAGTCTTTCTGACCCAGTCCGTGCCAGCACCGAGCCTGAAGGGAGACCTCCACAAACTCGTTGCCTTGAACCCACCAATATAGGAGTCGCTCCACTTTAGGTGCCATCTCTTCGCCGTTGGGCCCACTTCACTGACGTTGCTGAATCCACACTCGCCCCACAACCAAGAGTCCCTGGCTCTGCTGCCAGGCCAGGCCGTAGTTGGGCCATGGGTCCTGCTGCAAATATCACCTTGCCAGTGCCTCCATCTTGGTGAGTCCGCTGCTGCCAGTGCCACCTTCCCTGATTGCTGGAGGAGCTTTGCTGCTACTGCCACCGGCCCTGAGCGCTAGGAGAATGACCTCACTATTCCTGGCACTGGCCCTGAATGGCAGGAGAATGCACTTGTCTGCTCCTATCACCAGGAGCAGCCACGTCTGTCACTCCGCCAGTGCCCATTCTCACTGCTCTGCCGATGCTGCCAACCAACCTTCCCGAGCGAAAAAGAAGAAAAGACCAAAAATAAAAGAAAATAAACAAAAGAAAAGAGCAGAAGCAAACATTACACAAGGGAAAGAAGCAGATTAGAGCAGATGGGCCCCAGACAAGAACCTCCACGCGGCCTTGCTGCTCTGCTGCTATTTTGTGCCCGATGAGAAATGATACCAAAGGTTTCTTAATATTCTTTCATGGGATGTGAGTGTCACTGGCCAGACTGGCATTTGTTGCCCATCCCTAATTGCACTTCAGAAACATGAGAGGAAACAGCTGGGTGAGAGAAGAAAGATTTTAAAAAGACTTGAGAGGCAATTTTGTTTTATACAGAGAGTGGTTCATGCATGGAATGAACTTCCAGAGGATGTGGTGAAGGTGGCTACAGTCACAATGTTTAAAAAACATTTAGATAAGTACATGAACAGTAAATGTTTGGAGGGATATGTGGGACTAGTTTAGTTTGAGTTTAAGGTCAGTATGGACTGGTTGGACGGATGGGTCATACGATATGACTCTATGGCTGCATGATGTTGTAAATTTTCATCTTAATTCATAATCAAGAAGTCCGTCTGGCAGCTGGACTCTCCTCAAGCATACAGATATCTTGAAAGCAGTAGAAAGCAGGTTGAAAGCAAGATATGGTCACTTGGTGTCTTGAAGTTGATAATCCCAGAGACAGTACGTTTTGACAACCGATTAAAGAATTGGCTTCAAACAGCTGTGAATACTGCCACCTTCGACTAACTAGAGTGATTTTCTCTTCGACTAATTTGTTGTAATTTGGATTCAAACATGATTAATTCTGTCTTACTGCCATGGGAGTGCTTCCGAGAAGAAACTATTGCTTTCTCAGTTTGCATGTTTCACAACTTATCACGTGAAAATGTCCAAAGCATTTCACACATTAAATTACTTTTGAGGCACTGTGACTGCTATTTTGGAATTATTCTACGTCAGTAACATCCACAAACAGCGATGAAAATACACTTGGTTAATATTTAACATTGATTAGTTAAGAAAATAACTGTCTAAAATGCTGGACAATTTACTACCCATCATAGAATCTTCGGTATCCACATGAATCACAAGAAAAGCAGATGGCTTTGGTTTAACATCACAAAGATGATATTACAAGTTACGAATAAATTTTACAAATTCATACTTCAGCAGGATTTTTCATGTGGAAAGATCACTTGTACCATTTGATTGTGTTTTTAAATGTGATTGTTAATGCAAAAATATCATCATGTTTTCCTCAGGAACACTTTCAAAATCATATTCTGTGATCATTGTGTTGAATTGAGTTTTTGGGGACAGCTTTGAGTGATGAAGGTTAAAAAATGAATGTATTATATTTTCCAGTCCGAATCTCTGGCATTTTCTCAGTTGATGTATATCATTCACCGAGTGCCTTATAAATGCAAACTCAAACTGAAGATACATTAGAGCCAGGAACTTGGTGTGACAGCATATTGTCTGATTCATCTGCGTGTAGCTCAAACTGGAATTCTAATGAACCTTTGATACTTCCAGCATCTAACTTCAACAGCTTGCATTTATATAACACCTTTAATGCTGAAAAATGTCCCAATGTGCTTTGCAGAGACATGATCAGACAAAAATGTATAAAAGTGGGAGATATTAAAATAAATAACAAAGGGTTTAGACATCAATGATTTGTTTCAGGAGGATCTTATATGCGAAGAGCAAGAAGGATAAGCAGAGTGGTTTAAGAAGTGAATTCCAAATCTTTGGATTCAGAGAGCAGAAGGCAGATGGAATAAAGAAAGTAGGAAACATACAAGTTTGAGGAATCCAGAGATTGAATTGAATTTACTTTATTGTCACATGTTTTCAGATGAGTACAGTGAAAAGTTTACAAGCCACTACTTACAATGTTATATTAGATACAAAGGCACAGATTTTTCAATACAAATTCTTCGGAAAAAATATTAGAAAATGAAAGAATAAAAGTCCAGCATTGCAGATTCTAGGAATAAATTAGGAAGTACAGAAGTAAAAAGTTTAGTACAACAGTCCTTCCAACCCAGTCCGTGCTGGCACCTAGCCTCCAGTCTGTGATAGGCCTTGACTGCAGACCACGCTGGGCCTTGACTGCAGACCACACTGGGCCTTGACTCCAGATTGCGCTGGGCCTTGACTCCAGACCACGCTGGGCCTTGACTCCAGATTGTGCTGGGCCTTGACTCCAGATCGCGCTGGGTCTTGACTCCAGATTGTGCTGGGCCTTGACTCCAGATCGCGCTGGGCCTTGACTCCAGACCGCGCTGGGCCTTGATTCCAGATTGCGCTGGGCCTTGACTCCAGACTGCGCTGGGCCTTGACTCCAGACCGTGCTGGGCCTTGACTCCAGATCGCACTGGGCCTTGAGTCCAGAGTGCGCTGGGCTTCACCTCGAGATCCATAATATACTGGAGATGGAGGATATGACAGAGGGAGAACAAAGCAACAAAGCGATAGATGAATCAAGGAATTGAAGCCGATGTAGAGGGATGATTGGTGAACAAAATAGGCAGCAATGCTTAAGAAAGGTGAAAATGTTTGGCTGGCCAGAAAAGATTGAAATGGTTAGATTTGGAGGTGACAATTACATGGATAATGATTTCAGCAGCAGATGAGCTGCGATGAGCACAAAGACATTTCATATTATAGAACAGATATGAACAAGCTTGGTAGTGGAATGATTACGCAGTTGGAAGCTCAGCTGAAGGTCAAATATAATGCTGAGGTGCCTAAACCATCTGGTTCAACCTGTGACAGGCCTGTGAGTGAAGATATTAGGAATTGGATCTGCTGGACAAGAAAAACTCAGAGGTGGAATGAGGGAAGTTAAGAGGGCAACTACAAAAGTATATGGATTCAGGGCTAGTATGAGGATGAACCTTGGGAAAGTTTATCTCAGTGGACTAGAGAAAGAGAAGGATGTGGCATACACAATTGAATAAGAAATAAGGAAACAATTAAGAAGACACTTTGACAGCTACAGAGATACTGTGACACCTGCTCCTAATACTTATTAAAGTAACTCATTTTCATTTTAATTGAATCATAACTGCAGTTGAGACGATTTCTGTCTTTCTACATTAAATATATTTTGAGTTGCTGAAAATACCCTTTGAATACCTGTAAAACCAATTTCTCACTCAAATGATCGACTGCTGCATGCAAAAGTGCATTCAGTCCCCTCCAACTAAAAACTACATTTTCGTCACTATCCTGTCCATAGTACATTACACAAGTTGAAGGCTAACAATGACTTCAAAAGAGCAACAAGACTGCTGTAGAATATTTTCTGATCTTATATATGTGGTATGTCCATGCAATGTTGATACTGTCCATGCAATTGTTGATGCCTGTGAATAGGAGTCAAAGTTGAATTCTTCCACTTAAATAAGGGGAGGCTAATACCTTAGGTTTTTGTTGAATGCTTATGTGAGATTAGTTGGGATTTTGGCTTAAGAGATGGATAACCGCCTGAAAGGCCAGCTAGACCCATTAACTTGCGTGATTGTATCGTGAATATCTGTTTGTATGGGGACTTCACCACAATTGGTAATTTAACCATCTCAAACCATTGATTTCACAATTCCTTTGTGTCCCTAACCTTGATCTTGATTTCAGAGCTAGCATTTAATGTGACTTTTTTTTAAATTTTGATTTTCTCCTCCTCTAAAACATTTTTTTTCCTGGCCCTTAGTACATCACAAAGCACGTTATAGCTTATGAAGAGCTTTAAAATGATCCATTTGTTACAATGTAGAGATACAGCAGCTAACTTGGGCCCAATACTCCCTCAAACAGCAAGGTGATACTGACCCAATAATTTGTTCTGATTATACAGATTGAGGGAATAATATTGGCCAGGACACCAGCAATAATTCCTAATTTGAAATAATGCCATAAGAACATTTAAAACCATCCAAGAGGATGGGGCATCAATTTCATCCAAAGGAGAGGACTCTGACAGTGTAGTATTCCCTCAGTACTGCACTGGTGCGTGGCCTGGATTTTACTATCAAGACTCTTAAAGGGGCTAGATGTCACAACTCTCTCACTCAAAGAAAATGCTGAGCCCTAGCTGACACCTTTAAAATTAACAACAGGAGAAAACTGAATTGTCATTTGTGGTTGAAATTAATGCACATTATTATACCACATTCCTAGGAATTTGGAGTCTGATTTTCCAGTCGTTTGCGTGCTTTCCATGGGATCTAAGCTAATCTGCTTTAACTATTCTAATATTCCCTGGGTTTTGTAATTTTTTTTATTTCTCTCATTATGCTTCTGCTTATATTCATATTAACACCCTGTTATTTAACTCATATCTCATTCCCATCTAAACAGTAGGAGTCGCGATCTCTTTCCTTGTGTAAGTGGCTTCTCCAATCTTATTCAACTCCTTATGAACTGTTGAGCTGTTATGTCTTCCAATTCTGACAAAGGGTTACATCTAAAATGATAATGTATTCAGACTTTCAGACCGAATGCTTTTCGAGTACTTTTTTACAATGTTTTATACTTGGATTTTCTCACATAAGAATCCTGATTACCGCCTTGAGATACCTGTGAATATTTGCACAAGTGTGGGTATTAGCTGAGGATGTCACCTGGCCAGATCTGATGCTACCAAATATGTGTGCCAGCATCCACTGTCTAATCCAGGCTTGAGATAAATAAAGGCCATTTGCCACAACCCACTGAGTTTAGAATGCAGTATTTACAAACTGAGCAAAAGAATATCAAAGCCAATAATTTTTCATTGGTTTTGAAAATGCAACATACTGTTGTGGAAACTAATTCATCAACAACAAGTTCATTTATATCAGCACCATGTCAAAATTATAGGAAGGAATCTGACGCAGTACTCTGGAAAATAACTCTGTTCTTTTGATCGTCCTTTAATAGTTATGAATATTTATACGCCTGCTGTGCTGTGCAAATTGTACTGTAATTCTTGCATGGAGCTTACTCAAAATGCTGGTAAAATTCATGAATAAAATTGATGTGGTCTTGGATTTTAACAGCTTCAGTTTGATTGTGATAAATGGCACTTTATGTTTTTTTCGTGGAGTTTGTCAAGTTAATGTCCTCCCCAGCATGCCATGAAAGCAGGAATGATGATTTATTATATTCTCTTTTCCATTTAATCAACAATCAGGTGAAAAATTCATGATATTTTAGCCACATCTTGGTGAGCTGTCATAACTGCGTTATTGTGAGAGGCCTGATGTTAGGGGAATACACGTTCACATTGGATCATGTGATCACGGAACAAATGCCAGCCCAGCCAAAATAAAAACATCTACTGCATGTTTAGGTTGTTTGGGATGTGTAACAGGTCAGTCGATTTCAAAGGTAATAGATATATTTGGCTGCATTTTTCCAACCACTGGACACCAATTCCACTGGGGAATTGTTGAGAAAATATAACAAGATAAAAATGACATTGTTGAGAATGAGATGGATGAGAATGAAGATTTGAGATTCTTAACGTCAAAGGAAAATATCTGATTCTCAACATCATGTGATGAAGTCCATCATATCTGCAATGAGACACTTTCTTCCAATGGTGTTAATAAGAATAAGAATTTTTATGTCAAGTATATTTAAAGTTACATGTGAAACAAAGGAAATGTGAGCCGCTGCTGAGCTGACACTTCCCTGGGGTGTGAAATTACTGTTTAGCAATTTCCCCCCATCCTATACTTTTATCTAAAATGGACTGCTGATAATATCTTATGGGAAAATTGTCTTTGCTTAATATCCATTGACAATTGTTGCAATTACTCCCCTCTCCCCTCACCATCTCATTCTTCTTTCCTCTCATTGCTCCATTCTCCTCTCCCCTTGTCAATGCATTCCCCTCTCCCTCATAATCCCATTGTCTACTCAGGTCGCCATTATGTTCTCTCCCCTCATAGCCTGCTTTCCACTCCCCCCATGACTTTTTTCCATTCCCCTCATCACCCCATTCACCATTCCATTTCTCTCAGACACCCACTCTTCTCTTGCCTCATCACACTGTACTCCACTTCCATCCTCTGTTCTGCATATAGCTTTATTTCCCTCTCCCTTCAGTGCCCTATATGCTGCTCCCCTCACCATCCCATCTCTGTTCCACTCATCAGCCCATTCTGCATTTCTGTCACTGGCCCACGTATTGTTCTCCAATCCCTTCATTGTTTAGTTTACTGGGCTTGTGTATGAAGTGCATCCCAGCTCCAGCAATTTTACCAATACCTATATATCTTTTCATTTTACGGAGTAGATGAGATGGACGTGGGTTGGTTGTCTCAATTTCTTCAGAAATGCTGTTTTTGAGAGTGTAGTTGTAAGGTTTCCAGAGGACTGCCGTGATGTAGCTGCAGAGCCTGCAACATGTTTAATGAATGCGTCACCTGCAATTGTGTTGGCAACAAACAGGACCTTAAAGAACAAAAGGTGTTCACATACCTTACAAAGCCAGGAACTGAGCAATTGTAAGTAATTTTTTTAGTTCATTCCAAATGTTTGCACAAGTAACCTCGGTGGTAAATTATGACAAAATAATTGAAAACAGAGAGTATTTATAGATCTCAAAATTTATTTTGAGGCATCATGTGGAAGCAGTTAATCCAAATCTAAAAAACATGAAACCACTGCAGCACATTTGGCCAGGATCTCTGCTCAACTGATGGACAGGGTACATAAACTCCCAGACAACCTGTCAAGGAACATGAAGCAAATAATATCCATGCCAAAGGAAAACAATGTTTGTGAAAGTCATCCATTGCTTGCTAATGTGGTTTGCTTCGAATTACATAAGCAATTTATCCGTACATTAGAATTTCAATTAATGAGATCCATGAGAGATAATCACTAATGTGATTGCCTTAAATGTAACACATATGATTTAATTTCTTCTCAAGATGTTTGCAAGGTTGAATGAAATGGCTCCTATTTGCCATAAATTCATACCTTCAAAGGACTTTGAGATAATTATATGAGATATGACCAATCACTTAAATTTAAGGGCCAAATTTTCGCTAATGAGGTAGATAGCTTGAGGCTGAACTTGCCCAACATGACAGAACAGTCTTGATTTAAAGGACCCCATTGGATCCAATTTTCACTCCAAGAAGATGGAAGCGGGATCTATTCAGATCCACCCACCCTGAAGAAGATCCTGGGTGATAAACCTGGGTGACCATGATGAGGTGCTGGTGTTGGACAGGGGTGGACAAAGTCAGAAGTCATACAACACCAGGTTACAGTCCAACAGGTTTATTTGAAATCACAAGCTTTCGCAGCACTGTTGCTTCATCAGATTGAAGTCACTTCATCACTTCAGCTGACGAAGGAGCAGCACTCTGAAAGCAGTCCTCACACCTGGTGCGGTGTGACTTCTGACTTTAACCTAAACAATGAGTGAGTGTCAAGTAAGGCTGGTTAGAAGCTCCATCATGGCCATTTGGGATTTCAAGCTGACTGTTTTAGAAGCAATTGGGGCCCTCACCCTGTAACCTCACTACCCCAGCCCCATGCTGCTCATGGCTTTTCCTGTGTCACATCCTCCAAGCCCCATAATACCTGCGATAACCACCAACACCCCATTCTCAGCCATTAGCGGTCCCACGAGCAGCTATTCACTCTCCCAGGCTGACCTTTTATTTATTCCTTTATCTGCCCAACTGTTTTCTCTAAATCTCGATTTTGTCTCCACCTATTCTTTACTCTTTCCTACTCCCTCCATCCTCCTGTAGCATATATACCAATCTTTTTGGGGCTACAGTCTGTTCTGAAGAAGGGTCACTGGACCCAAAATGTTAACTCTGCTTTCTCTCCACAGATGATGTGAGACCTGCTGAGTTTGTCCAGCAATTTCTTATTTTGCTGCCTGTAATAACCAAATGACCCCTCTAAGCACACCAGTATCCCATATATACCTCGATAAGCTCTCATTACTTTGTGCCCACAAAACCCCATGCAAAGCCCAGGACAACTAATACCTACTTACCCCAGCCACCTCCATATTCTTTCATTAGCCCATACTATTCTATAGCCATTCACCCAATATCCAGAATGGATAAACTTCAGGACCTACATGAAGATGGAAGTACTAAACTTCTAACAATCTCATACTCATGCTCAATATCATCAAATGGTTAACCTCTTTAAAAAAAACTTCTGTTCAGACCGTGGATCAAAGACTCTTTATCTTCTTACTAGTCCTTTAAACTGCCAGTCAAACTTCAAATTCAGAGTCGCTTGTAGAGATGAATTAGATTTTGAAATATTCATAACAACTTAACAATAGTACTTGGAAAATGTCAAAAAAGAAATCTATTGATCCTGTATTGAACAGACAGCAATTTCTTTCTAACTTGCACCAGATGTTTGTCAGTCAAAACAATAGATTACATTAGATTAGATTGGATTAGATTAGATTCCCTACAATGTAGAAACAGGCCCTTTGGCCTAACAAGTCCGCACCGACCCTCTGAAGAGTAACCCACCCAGACTCATTTCCCTCTGACTAATGCACCTAACACTATGGGCAATTTAATATGGCCAATTCACCTGCCCTGCACATCTTTGGACAAGTAGAGAGTTTTTTCTTAACACTCACTTAACAGCTTAATTTTTTTTTAGTCATATTTAAAGAATGCAGATTTAAAAGACTGTATATCATGACAGTTAATCAGATAAATCTGCCCTTAAAGTATATACATCTACTCCATGAATGTGTGGCATCCGTATTGTGGGTCAAAGCCCTTAGAACTCCCAAAATGGGCTGATTTAAATTCAGTATTAAGTTCAAATGACTGCAGCACTCAGTTTTCCCTCTTGTACAATTCATGCCCCACTCCGATAGCAAAAATGTAATTGCCCAGAAACAGAGGCAGGATCAAGCGTCTGCTCACCATTTTTAAATGTCTGCTTAGTCTTCCTGACTCCGCAAAAAGTCTTTAATCGTACAGGTTAAAATGTGAAATGTTTTTGTTCATTTCTTATGGCCTGATGGATTAATGAGCATGGTTAGGGACATAAACTGTGCAACTTGACACAATAGAAGATTCATCCCCTGATCTGATCTAAATGTGTTCATTTCACTCACTGTCCAGTGACATGGTTCGAATTTACAATTGTGTCGGCACTGGTCGAGACAGAATAACCTTTTGGTGCAGATGGCATTACTCATAAACATCAATAAAACTCAGTGGCAAATTCAGTGTGCAGGCAAAAAACAGGAACCCAAGTATCCAATATGGTGTGTGCTCACACATTCCATTCTATCACACTGTTACGCCTTGGACTTAATTGGCCTCATCCACAGGCACGCAGTGCACACAGGAGAAGCATTAAAACCAATTATTAAAGCATTTTTATAAGGGCATTACTCTTGCTATAGTACTGTCTCTTTGTTTGTTCAATGTGCTTGAGATACTATGGAATGAACTCACTTAGTGATTAATGAGGCCAACAGCCCTAAGGGACATGTCATCAGTGTTTATAAAAGGCTCATTCCCTCCATCCATGGTAATTCCTGAAGAAGGGCCTGTGCCCGAAACGTCGAATCTCCTGTTCCCTGGATGCTGCCTGACCTGCTGTGCTGTTCCAGCAATAAAGTTTCAACTAATTGCTGGTCTGCCCATTTTGGCTGCCATGAAAACTGCCAAGAGAGGCCCCATCAATCTGGATCACACTGACCTTGTTCATTGAGCTGACCACATACTGTACTCCACATTGGGCAAAAGGAAGTCGAGTGAAATGATGACATAATTGTGGGACCGTAAAGGGCGACAGCAAGCAGCAAAGAAACGGGAGGTTGTTTCTGAACCTAATGCTAGCTTTAAAGATATTCGAAAAGCTACCTTCCATCAGCCTTGCAGTCAGTACATTCCAGAGCATAAGGATGATTGGAAATTTTTGAGTACACCAAATTGGAAAAGGATATTCCATAAATCTCCACAATTTACTGAGTCAAAGAATTTCATGAGGTTGCAAAAGACCATGGTCAGCAATTGTTGCTGTCCCTTTTTTTTTTCATTTACTTCACTTTAAAGACCATGTCTGTATTGCCTCCTTTATTATCACTTTTTTTTCTGAATTTTGTTTCTATTTAGACATCCAAGGATTTCCAAAGTTTTTCCAACAAACAATGTTCTCTTTGCTACAGTTAGTGAAATTACATAAGCATCTGCAGATCTTAGTTGTCTACTTAATGTTTCTGGTAGACACATCTATTTAAATTCTGTTCCTTTCCCTCCAATTTTGGAAACTGGATCCGTATGTAATTGTAACTTTTTGTCTTTAAAAATAACTATTTGATATGAACTTGGCACAATGCAGATTACCTTTTTTAACATCATCTTCGAATCTATTTACAGTTCATTAAACTCATTAACTCATAAGGGCATCTATTTAAAAGCCATTAATCTCTCGTCAACCTCCACCTTACTGTGTTTTGATCCATTCTATACAGATGCATCACCAGTCTGACCATGCCATTTCTGATGAAGGATCCCACCTGTATTTTCTGTTCTGTAGGATGCTTACTGAATTCTTGTGCTCCTTCAGTGCTTGCTTTTTTTTAGATTAGATTATCTACAGCGTGGAAACAGGCCCTTCAGCCCAACAAGTCCACACCGACCCTCCGACCCACCCCACTCTATTTATCCCTGACTAATCCATCTAACACTACAGGCAATTTAGCATGGCCAATTCACCTAACCTGCACATCTTTGGACTGTGGAAGGAAACCAGTGCACCCGGAGGAAACCTACGCAGACAGGGGGAGAATGTGCAAACTCAACACAGATAGTTGCCTGAGGTGGGAATTGAACCCAGCTTCCTGGCACTGTGAAGCAACAGTGTTAACCACTGAGCCACTGTATCTTGGGTTATACCAGCATTCATATGCAAAATACCATGCATGCTGTTGCTGTTGAAAACATTCAGCAGGTCAGTTGGAAGCAATAGAGAGAGAAAGCAAAGTTAATGTTTCAGGTTAATGACCCTTTGATCTGAAACCCTGCTCAGCAGTGGATCCTATTGGAACTGGACATTTGGGTGATGCCAAGAGTGGCTCATGTCTGCACGAGTCAGACAAACTGCGAGTCTCCTTGTCAGATGCATCTCAATATGCACTTCCAAGACTTGGAGGGGAGAAGATAGAGTGAAATTGGAGGACACAGTCACCTCCGGAGTGTCCTGAATAGAGACCTCTAAGCAGGCTATGTTAGTCCTGGCACTGTCCATGTGGAGAAGAGGTGTCTGCAGTATGCACCAGGTTCCCTGTCCCCTGTAACATGCCTCCAGTCCTGGGGACCACTATCTGGAGTGATGGAGTGTAGGTGTGTGTCTCTCTAGCAGACCCCTGAGGGTGCTGGACCTGGCAGGCAGTGCCAGCCTGTCCATGGAGCCGGGCAGATGGTCACATGACTTGCTGCACTGCTGCAGCTTCCAACCATTGCCTCCCACATCCTGGATGCTGTTCCTCTTCTTCCCTGTGCACCCTCAGGGCCCTGATTGCTGACACCCACAAGTCCTCTCCTGTCTGGGACTAACCAGGTACCTGGTTTCCAGCAGTCCTCCGAGTGCCAGCAGCCTGGGGTGTAGCTGAGGAGCTATTGCAGTGAGATGCTCATCATATTGGGTTCTAAGCCCTACACTCCCAACGAGGAGTCAGTATCGGTGCAGGGAGAGGGGGTACTGGAGGCAGTCTTGTCAGTGCTCCCTCAGAGGCCTCCGTACTTTCATTCTCAGAGATTGAGGAGTGACCCTGTGGGAACCCAGGAGTTTCTCTGTGGAAGTGGTTAAGATGCTGGCTGAGGCTACATGAAAGAGAAAGCATCCTGGAAGTGGTGTGCAATGGAAGAGACTGTAGCAGTGGAATGAAGAGTTGGCAGGACACTGATGATTCAGCATCATCACAGGAATGGATCCGGTCTTCTCCAGGATTCTCTTCTTTCATGGGGGGAGGAGCCTAATGTTAGGCAGCTCCATCACCCCTTACAAGCTCTGCCTTAGCCTTACCATAGACTGTCTTCTTCTGTAATGCGAGAAAAGGAAGCAATGAATGCATTGAAAGTGGTTGTTCATTCTGATGCAGGTGAGTAAAATGCGCAACTAAACCCGAAATTGCTGGAAAAGCGCAGCAGGCTTGGCAACATCTGTGGAGAAAAATCAGAGTTAACATTGAAGGTCGAGAGACCCTTCCTTAAAAGGGGCTTAAGATGGTGTGGTGTTCCAAAACAGGGAGGAGGCAGTGTGGAGGGTATGCATTGTCAATGTTGTGGAAGGTCGGGATGGTGTGAGACTGAGTGAGGAAGAAGGTTGCCACTGATAGTGAGACTGTCAGAACATGAGCCTTGGAGGGAGGTGGGTGCAGTAGCAGAGAGAGTGAGTGCAATGTATCGGAGAGATGGTGGTGACACTTGCTCTGGAACAGCAGAAAAGGTCATGACCCTCTTACAACAGTGCTGGCCATTCCTCCACACCTTGGCGACCCAGGTGATCACCTTGGAACAGGGAGCCAGGGTCTGGTGGAGTGCCGTCCTCAGTCTGTCATCCATGAAGAGTTCAGCCCTCTCCGCACCATCACCAACCACCAACACCCCCCTCCCCCCCACCGGAATCAAATATAAGTGTTGCCTTCGGGGTGAGGTAATTAGTTCAATGAGGCAAGTTTGGTGACATATGATGAGAAAACATGTTAAGCATCATGGCAGAAATCTCTCAAAGCAACTCAGACTTAACTGAAGAACATATAATACTCAGCACAGTGTTGTGTATTGCTTGTGTAATGATACTGCTCCTCTAACAAGGTTAGGTTGTCCTAGTGTTTTTTTTCAGAGGGGTTGTAAAGATAGAGGTTCCGTTTTGTCTGCATTTATCTATTTGAAGAAGCTTTTAAGTTTAACAAAAAGCCCTTGCTCAATGAAAGGGGAGTGGCCAGTTCTCCCAACTTAGCAACTCCTGGTTTGGTTTGGTTTTTAGCCATCTGGTTGTTTAGAGCCATTAGTCAGTTTTGTTTTTGAGACTCCTGATCAAAGAAACAGCTACCTGGAAGAAGGTGTTCCATGCTGAATCTCTCTCCTGTAAGATCCTGTGTTTGATTACACCTTTTTTGCCAAGGAATGTTTATGGAGATTGTTGCAGGAATTTGGACCTGACACATTAAATTGGAATAGTCTACTGGGTTTTTGGATAGGTTAGGTTATTCTGTATACTGTTCTCTTTCGTTTGTGTTTCATTTGGTACTCTGTAAATAAATTTCGTTTCGTTTAAAACTGAGGAGTTTTGACCAGCTGCATCACTCCTGGAATATCCACTTTACACCTGCTCAAAACAACTAGAAAAGTTAGGGTCTGGGATACCTTCTTGAAATGTTTTGAGAGGGTCTGGCCTGGTCCATAATACTTGTGATGTAGAACAGGTTCCATGAATTAAAAAAATATTTTTCATCAACCTGCTCAGTCATATAATGACATACATCCAGGGCAGGTGGGACTGAAGATAGTGAATGTGGGGAGGGTGAGAGAAACTAAAGAACTGTGAACCAGGCATCAGCAGTACAGAAAACTGCTCAAATATATTCTTGGGGATGTAGTAACTGGCACTTGTGATATCACAATGTTCGGCACACGTTTATAAAATAAAATCGTACTTGACAAATCTATTGGAGTTTTCCGATGGTAGTTTAACAGGATAGTTACAGGGAACCAACTGACATAGTATATTTGGATCCCAAGAGGCAGAAGAAAAAGTGCCTCCTAAGAAATTGTAATGCAAGATTAGGGCTTGTGAAATTGTAGTAAATATGTGAGCATGGATTGAAAAAACAAAGAGCAAGGTATTCAGCCTTTTTAAGCCAAGTTAATCAGCAAGTTATTTTTGGGATAGTAGGGGTCAACAAATGGAGTATTGTGAGAATCAATGTTTTGACTTCAATGACTTAAATGAGTGGATCAAAAGTACTTTATCCAATTTAATGACAATACAAAGGTAAGTGACGCTAAGGGAAAGTTAGCTGTGATAGAAAGAGGAGGCTCAGAAAAGCCACTACTGTCAAACATTTTGAGGATCAGCAAATCCTTTTATGCAAAACTGTATTACGAGAAGTCCACAAACAGCATGATCTCTCAGGTATTCCTCTCATCTATCAGAAAGGTCTTAGACCATGGCGTGCTGGAGAGTCTGGACAAACAGTTAACTTTGGATGAGCTGACCAACATCGTCAAATCTTTTCAGAATGGTAAAACTCTCAGAAGAGATGACTTACAGTTCAAGTTGTAGTCACCTTTGTGGGACCTGATTGACCAGGATATGCTGGAGCTGTACAAGAAACTTCTGGCCAGCAGCGTGTCCATATCCATGAGGAAAGATAACATCGCCTTCAGCTACAAGTAGGAGGAGGAGAGAGTAGAAATAGAAATTAGCAACTCATCTCTGCTGAATGTGAACGACAAATTTCTGTCTAAATCATTATCAGGAAAGATTACCTGAGGCAGGGCCTGGTATAGGGGGCCCAAAGTGCTCAGGTTAGGGGGCATGGTCACAGTGATCAGTTTGGGATTGGGATAACTGTGATCAGTTTATAATTGAGATCACTGTGATCACTTTGAAGTTGGGACCATTGTGATCAGTTCGGGGCTAAGAATGTTGCCTGTGGAGGATTCAGTGATGGTAATGCCATTGAATATCAAGGATGATGATTAGATTCTCTCATATGGGAGATTATTAATGGTTGGCGTATGTGGCATGAATGTTACTGACTGTTAACAGTCCAAGTCTGAATGTTGTATAGATTGTGTTTCACTTGAACGTGGACTGCTTCAGTATCTGAAGCATTGTGAATGGTGCTGAACATTATGTAATCATCAGCGAACATATCCACTTTTAACCTTAGGCATGAGGGATGGTTACTGAAAAAGCAGCTGCAGATGGTTGGACCAAGAACACTATCCTGAGGAACTCTTGCAGAAATGTCCCGGAGCTGTGATGATTGATCCCCGAAACGACAATTATCTTTCTTCCTGCTCGGTCTGACTCCAACCAATGGAAAGTTCTAACTCCTGACTCCCATTGACTCCAGTTTTGCTCAGGCTCTTTGATGCCACACTTGGTCGAATGCAACTTTGATGTCAAGGGTAGTTACTCTCAGCTCGCCTCTGGAATTTATCTCTTTCATCCATATTTGAGCAAAGGCTGTAAAGAGGTCACAAACTGAGGGAATCCAAAGTGATCACCACAAGCAGGTTATTCCTTTGCATCTGCTCAGTAGTAGTTCAAAAAGGTAGCCCACTACTACTGTTCAAGGGAAACTGTCGATGCTGAACAATAAATGTTGACCAGCCAGCGATGCCCATGTCCCATCAATGAATTTTTAAAAGTGCTGCTTGATAGCACTGCTGATGATCCTTCCATCTCTTTGTGATCATGGTGTAGATTTGCAGGACAGTAATTGTACAGATTGGATTTGTCCAGGCTCTTGGGCAAAGGACAGACCTGGACAATTTTCTGTATTGTCAGGTAAGATGCTAATGTTGCACCTGTATTCCATGAGGGGAAAGTGAGGACAATAGATACTGGAGATTAGAGTCCAGAGTGTGGTGCTGGCAAAGCACAGCAGGTCAGGAGGCATCCGAGGAGCTGGAAAATCAATGTTTCAGGCAAAAGACCTTCATCAGGATTCCTGCCAGCACCCTCGACCCTATATTCCATGAGGAGAAAGTTTTAGTCCAAAGACCTGCATATCCTTGGTGGAGTGGGAGGGGGAGTTGAAGTGTTGAGCCATAGCGTGGTTGGGTTGGTTGGTCCGGGGGGCTTATGCCCGAAACGTCGATTCTCCTGTTCCCTGCATGCTGCCTGACCTGCTGCGCTTTTCCAGCAACACATTTTCAGCTCACCTATATTCCATGACTCTATAATGATGAAGCGAAGAACATTGATGATGTATCTGAAGACAGTTGGGCAGAGGACATTATCCTAAGGAACCTCTGCGGAGAGACAGTGGAACTGAGGTGACAGACTTCCAATAATCTCAATCATCATCCTTTGTGCTGGGTATAACTCCAATCAGCCTAGAGTTTTCCCATGATTCTGATTGATTCCAGTTTTGGTAGTGCTCCTTGATGCCTCCCTCAGTCAAATTATGTCAAGGGCAGTCACTCTTACCTCTGGAATTGAGCTGTATTGAGGTCAAGAGTTGAGTGGCTCTGGTGGAACTAAAGCTGAGAATCAGTGAACAAGTTATTGCTGAGGATATGCCACTTGATAACATTGTTCATGACACCTTCTGTCATTTTATTGATAATTAAAAGTAGACTGAGGGAGTAGTAATTACCTAGGTTGAATCTGTCCTGGTTCTTGTGTACAGGACAGACCTAGGCAATTTTCCATAGTCCCAGACAGATGCTAGCTTTGTGGCCATGCTGGAACAGCTTGACTAGAGACACAGCCAGTTGTGAAGAAGAACTCTTCAATACTAATGCCAGAAAACTATCACGACCTCTAACTTTTGAAGTTTCTAGTCCCTTCAGCTGTTTCTTGATTTCACATGGAGTGAGTCAAATTGCCTGAACACTAATATATGTGATGCTGGGGACCTCTGTTCTCTTAAATGGATACTAAAGATTCCATGTCACTATTCAAAGAATAGCAAATGGGTTATTTCTTGTAACCTGGTTAATATTTATTAAAGGCACCAGAATAAAGCAAGTGTTTTCCCTTCCCTTTGTGTCCTGCTATTTAGCTCCTCATCCAGGTTTCCCACAGAAAACTGGTCTGACATGAAATACGGAATTGTTATACTGAGGTGACTTGTGACCCATAAACAAATCTACAAATTTTGTTTGCTCCTAAATGCTTCTGATCTTTCCGCAGGATCCATTTATAATATTTATTTATGACAAACCATAATTTACTGTAAAACCATCACTCTGGTTTTCCGGATACACAATGCTGTAAAATGTTAAGGTGAGGGCAAATACGCAGTTCAACACAGAGTCCAAAAGTTGCTATCCCAGAACACTGCTTGTTGTTAGCTTCTTGCCATCTGGTTCCCCATAAAATGTACGAATGGCATAATATTCCTGAAATAGCATGGCAGTTCCAAATTAAAGTCATGACAGAAAGTTAACTTCTCATTATTTGAAGGCTAAGTATCCTAATGATGTGTCGATTTTTGCCATCAACTTCTTTTGCAGTGAAAATTAATTATTCCAAGTATGGAGTTTCATTTCTTGAGGCTTTCTGTTGGCTATTTTATAAAAGATAAATTTAAATGTAGTTTTGGTAACTTTTCATTTCTGACTTTGTTTTCTTACTCCTGTCTTTCCTTCCTTCTCTTTACTTCACTTTCCATATTTGATTTGACATTGAATTCACTGACTCAATTAACAATTTCCCCTCAGTCATTCTCTATTAATTTTACAATCAATCAATCTGACTGATTAAGCACATACACTCGTTTGTTCTGTTCACTGGAGTCCCAGATGTTTAGTTCCCCTCACTGCAATATTATCAGCTCATATTTTCAGCAAGTTGTCATGCAAGTATTTTCAAGGGCAAAGTTAACAAACAGCAGATTCCTTAGGCACCCAGCTACAGCACATTATGGCCCATTGTTTAACTAGTGTGCATCCCGACACATACCTAGATTTTGTTCATCCAACTGTTTAATGGCATTTATGGTTTCAACTTCAATTACCTGCACAGCAGGCAAACTGTTTAATTTTTCCATTACTGATTTTAAATATGCATCTGTTTTATGCTTATTGCCTCAACATTGCAGGAATTTGGTGAATAGAAAATCTCTAAACTATGATTTATTAGTAGTAAGTTCCACTGCGGAAAACATAAACCTTCTTCCAGCCCATTAGCTTCGCACAATGTGATGGATGTATTAAATCCATTAGAACAAATGATACAACTCTCAATGATATTATGAATGTGAAGATGGCCAACCACATATGATGGAGCAAACCAACCCACAGACCATGAACAATATCCAAACATAAGGGGTATTATCCCGGTTACAAGGCTATGAAGAATATTGTCTGTCATATACACATTGGAAAATCAAAAGTGGCTGTCTGGTTTCATCAGATATTTACCCACTACAACGGCCCATTGCAATTCATCTTGTATTGGTATATAGAGACAACTATTGCAAAATCCCTCCCTTACACCCAAGGAACATTCATTCCTCAGACTCAAACTTTGCAAGAGATGGAGACCCATGACAATTTAGACAGAATTTTCCTGGTCCTGGATTACCAAAAAGTGTTAGTGGGAGTTGGGCCAGGAAATAACTTAGGAGCCATGTTAAAAGGCTCCATGGTGCATTCTCACCGCTGGGGAAACACGCAGGTTGCCGATTGGCTCCCCATGAACTCAAGACACCAATTTAAGTAACTATTACTTCAGAGAACAACTGAGGGTGGTTTTCTGGTCAGTCCATCACTTTTCTGGTGGCTCCCTTCCATGAGAAAGCTGCCACCTGCAGCAGGCTGGTGTGTCAGCTGAGCCAGGTACCATGAGTCCCATTCATGGGAACACAGGAAGGAGAGGCCACGCATAACAACAATGATCCCTAAGGACTTTTCTATCTGTTCCAAGGAGCCTGCCATCTTCCCTCCTCGAAAACACTTCATTATTTTTGCCCCCCTATTAGTGCTTCCATATTGAGGCATCCTCGTAGTTATCTTCATGCCTCAGCAACACCTCGGCTCCCAGTGGTGCTGCTAAAGGTTCTGGAATTGCCAATTTTGTGTTTGGGCTGATAACATCAGAGTGCTGCCATCAAGGCCACTTCCTTGAATATAGCTCCCTGGCCTGCCTCCTGACAGACATAGGCTTGGAATCCGAGAATTGGGCTCCTGAGTATGTAAGAAAATCCTGCTCTTTCTCTCCTTCCTTTTATGTGCTGCCTCATGACCTACACCAAGCACTAGGTGGTTAGTCAAACCTCAAGAGGTTAGTGATATCCATGTACGTTATCCAACCTAGTTCATGTGAGAGGATGAAAGTAACCCACTAACATCCATATGGTAATGGAGCTCCTACATGGTGTTGGATAAGAGATTCTAGGATTTTGAATTTGTGCCACTGATTGGAGGGATAGTAGATGTCCAACACCTAACTCATGGTTTACAGAGGTGTGGTGGTTCCCACCCCCCTATATGGCTCTGAGATGTAGAGCTAATACCTCAAGGCATTGGAGCGGTACTACCAACACTGCCTATACAACAGCCTGAGAATCCTCTGGGAAGACAGAGGCACTAACACCAATGTCCCTGAACAGGCCAACATTCCCAGCATTGAGATATTGACCACCAAACCACCTCCCCCCATTCCCCCCCAGTCAGTTGCGATCAGCTGGGCATGTTATCCCCATGACCGACACAAGGTTCCCAAAGCAGGTGCTCTACTCCCAGCTCTAAAATGGCAGGTGAGCCCCAGGTGGGACAGAGGAAGTGCCTCGGGGACACCCTCAAGGCCTCACTGGTGAAGTGCGTCATTCCCACAGACACTGAGGAATCACTGGCCCAAGACTGTCAAAAGTAGAGAAGGAGCATCCCGGACGGTGTCAAGCACCTTGAGACTTACCATCAGGAAAAGGCAGGGGAAACAGCGCAAGGAGCGCGCTGCCACACCCCATCCACCCCTTTCCCACAACCAGCTTCTTCCCAAGTGTAACAGAGCCTGGGGTAGCCTCATTGGATTGTACAGATTCACCCTGAGAGTGGAAGAGAGTCATCCTCACCTATGAGGGGCCACCAATGAAAGACTGATGAGTATATGTCCACGTCTGTTCAAACAGTGCTCTATGCATGCTATATGCATACAATAGTATATATCCTTTGCTCAGATCTGAAAAAAGAAGCTCGCAAAGGCAGGAAAGGATCCTAGAAGACTTAGTATAAGAAAATGGTGAAGTAAAGAACTCCAAAGACCAGAGAAAAAAAACTCGTAAGAATTCAAATGCAGGACGATAGAATTGGATGACTCCAAACGGCTGGAAGGAAAGGCAGTCTGTGAGACACTCTTTATACTGAAGAATTAGAATATATCATTACTGATCAGAAATGTATGTATTCTGCATCAAGATACAAGCAATCTGCTTCTACACTCCCAGGAAATTCCTCAACCTTTGATGGGAAATATATAATCCCAATAGTCAGCACAATTGAAAGCAGGGGTCATATCGGCAGTGACAGAACCAACACAATGTTGCTCAGGGCTAATAGTTGTTGCCAAGACAAATGGAACGCTGAGATTGTGTGTGACTCTCACTCAGTTAGACAAAGGAGATAAAAGAGAAATCTGTCTGATTTTGTCTGTTAATGATAGCTTGGCAAAAAAAAAGCTTTTCACAAATCTGGAT
Source organism: Chiloscyllium plagiosum (assembly GCF_004010195.1). Taxonomy (NCBI): domain Eukaryota; kingdom Metazoa; phylum Chordata; class Chondrichthyes; order Orectolobiformes; family Hemiscylliidae; genus Chiloscyllium; species Chiloscyllium plagiosum. The sequence goes on along the minus strand of NC_057743.1, from coordinate 12,123,661 downwards.
AGAAACGATGTGTTCTGACAGATACCGTGAGGCTACAAGTTAAGATTGCCCACCACACTTATGACACTATTCAATCAGTTTCACTTCAACAAAATTCCATTTGGGATCTCTTCTGCATGAGACATTTTCCAAATAACAATGTCTAGAATCCCAAATGAGAAGCAGGGAACTGCTTGCCACATGGATGATATCGTAGTGCATGGCAAAATTAAGAAGGAACATAGCCATAGGGACAGAGATGTGTTCAGGGCACTACAGAATGCAGGTCTTACCCTAAATGAGGAACGTAAATTCTCTGGAATGATGATATATATTTCGGGAACACATAATCCAAGAATAATACACCATGGTAGATCCAAAGAAGACTAGCATGAATTTCTAGCACCAAAATGCATAAATGATGTACAGTGCTCCTCAAGCAGAGTGAATCAAATGGGAACCTTTATCACTAACTTAGCCAGGGTCCATACAAAGCCATTTGAAGAACAGCCTGCAATAGTATGAGAGACAGAAACAGACTGCGGCTTTTGAAAATATGGAAGAGAAGTTACTTGATATTGCCATTCGGGTGCATTACAATCCAGGCTTACACAGTCTGATCTCTCCAGATACATAGCCCACAGGACCAGAAACAATCCTTATCCAAGTGAAGCTGATGGAACTGTACATTCTTCCAAAAGGATGCAAAAGATGAACTTTAAAGTTACTTTTCAATAAAACCTACAGTGTACTGCATTGTTTAAAGACAGAGATCACTATTCACAACAAAGTGAAATTGGTGATGTAGATTATGCAAACCTACAAGCTACTAAATTGGGGGATCTTGAGGATGAAAGCTAGCATTAAAATGCTATGACATTCCAGATAAGTAAAACCACAATCTGATGAAGGAACACTAAGCACCAACTTTTATTATGGTGCTGAAATGCAGTACTTTAACCAAACAGAATTGGCCAATATGACTGTTATTCAGTTGTAGGTTTTCAAGGACACATTAAAAAAAAATTTCTAGGAAACCAAATGGGTAAATAATTGCAATGGGATGGGGCAGGATTTTGGGCGGGTGGGGTGCATCTCACCTAGTATGGGATAATGATTGGGGATGGTCTATTATTGAGCTAACAACTATCTGTCATTTACCATTTTATTAAGCAATACCAATTGTTATAAATAGTTCCACATAACGTAAACACTCAAATTCATTAGGGCAAGTCATTAGTATTGATCACCTCCACTTCAGATGCATTCTGAAAACTAATAGCTCTCATTCTTAAGGTTCAGAGTGACATTGCTTTGATGTTCAGTTGGTATCCTTGCTTTATTTTCAAGTCTTGTACATGTATTATTAGAGGATGAAGTTTGGATGTTCTTGTAGAAATAAGAACTAGTTTACTTTTCAGGATATTATTTAGTTTTGTGACTTTGTGACTTCTATGCACAATCTTCAAAATAATGTGCTTTCTCTTATTAAATTTATACATTTACTGAAAATTTACAGTGTCTCATGCAGTCTTCTGTATAAAAGCTCAGCAAACCCAACTCTTATTCCCTTGGTGGGGGAATATTTTCTGAGGAATTCCATCCAGACATTTACAATATCTAGGAAAATTACCGCTTCACTTAAAAAGAAACTGTAGTTTTGACTATTGGAAGAGGATGACACCCATGGCTTTTCTCCTTTTTAAGGAGGGATCGTTGAGCTCCATGGATTTGAATAATACATCCTCGAGTGTAGCTGTTATCTGGCTTAAGTTGAGGGAAATTAGTTGAGACCTACTCCTGATAAAAATGTTCATAACTGAGGAATTACAATGGTAATAACACCATGAAAGCTTCAACATTTTGTATCAAGAACTTTGATGGAGAATAAACAGAGGTGAGCAACCACAGAGAAGGATGCATTAGCAGTTACATGGGTTTGGGAGAGGTTCATGGACCACTACATGAGACTGAAGCTCTGTGTCAAGACAAACCATAAGCCTTTAGTAGTATCACTGGGATTGAAAGTATTATCAAAAATGCCTTGAAGCATGTATACATTCAGACTTACACTATGACATAACTGAATGTCATTGGTTTATGTTCCAAGTAAGGCTCAACTAAGGGCAGATACATTCCCAAAGGCAACATTGGATCAACTGGGAAAAAAGGATGTTCTTGCAGAAGGAATAGAGTTTTATTCTTTGGCAACAACCAACCCATTCTCAGCTATTGAGGAAAACTACACAGAGAGATTTGAGCAGCTTAAAAATCTGACAAGGAGTACGCAATGGCCACACAAGTGCATGGATTAGAGGCAGAAGCATGCCAGACAAATCTGTTGGAAGGATGATTGAAATATAATCCAAAAGATACCAGAGCAAAAATAACACTTGCCAATGTTTGAAGATTCGTTTTATGACCATTGATTAGTTTCACCAAAATCAATGAGAAGAGAAATCCAACAAGGACGACACCGGGAACATTCAGGCATCACAAAGTGTAGAGTGTGAGCACATTAATCAGCAGATGGCCAAGCATTTCCAAAGTATTCCAAAACAACTTTAAAAGATATGAAAGCTTTCCTCGGGGGTTCATTTTTCAGCGGTGGTTGAAGTAGGAGGAGTGACAGCGAGGACCAGAGGCCCGATGGGAAGGTAAATTTTAAAAGATGTAAAAGATATAAATGTGGAGTGCACACTGAACAGGAGCAGACATGGGATTGCTGGGTATATCTCGGTGGTTGCTTTTCCCGAAATATGACTCATGTAGTGTCTCCCACCAAAATGAAAGGTTTTTGATTAGATTCCCTACAGTGTGGAAACAGGCCCTTCATGCCAACCAGTCCACCCAAAGAGCAACCCATCCAGATCCATTTCCCCTCTGAATGATGCACCTAACACTATGGGCAATTTAGCATGGCCAATTCACCTGCCCATCTTTGGACTGTGGGAGGAAACCCACACAGACACAGGGAGAGTGTGCAAACTCCACACAGACAGTCACCCAAGGCTGAGATCGAACCTGGGACCCTAGTGCTGTAAGGCAGCAGTGCTATCCACTGAGCCACCATTCTCTGTACACCAGTTTGGTACAGTGACTAGTTTCTTTTTTTTTGTAGTTTTTCAGTAGTCTCGGGAATTCAGAATAGTGGGAATAGAGGTTAGGGCAGTTAAATGTTCCTTCCACAGAATGTGGGAGGTAAGGGTCACCAGTAGTGTCCCTGCTGACTGCATCTGTGGGAAGTGCACCCAACTCCAGCTCCTCAACTACCACATTAAGGAACTGGAGTTGGAGCTGGATGAACTTTGGATCATTTGAGAGGCAGAGGGGGTTATTGAGAGGAGTTACAGAGAGGTAGTCACACCTCAGGTAAAAGAAGGAGGGAGATGGGTTACCATCAGGGGACGGAAAGGGAACTGTCAGGTGGTGTGGGGATCCCCTGTGGCTGATCTCCTCAATAACAAGTATACTGTTTTGGATGCTGTTGGGGGGATCAACTTACCAGTGGTAAGCAGTGGGACATAGATCCCTGGCACAGAGTCTGTCCCTGTTGCTCAGAAGGGAAGGGGGAAGAGGAGCAGAGCATTCATCATTGGGGACTCCATAGTTGGGGGGGACAGACAGAACCAGAGGGGTACCAATATCCGGGGGGATATTTGTTAATGCTCTTCGGGTGGGTTTACACTAATCCAGCAGGGGTATAGGAACAGAAATTGTAGTTCAAGTATACGGGAAGTTGAGAATAGTGAAGGCAGAACTAAGGTTTCAAGATTGCAAGAAGGCATCGGCAAACAAGAAGTTGGTTTGAAGTGTGTCTGCTTCAAGGCCAGGAGCACCCGGAATAAGGTGGGTGAACTTGCAGCATGGGTTGGCACCTGGGATTTCGATGTTGCGGCCATTTCAGAGACATAAGTAGAGCGGGGACAGGAATAGTTATTGCAGGGTCTGGGATTTAGATATTTCAGTAAGAACAGAGAAAACGTTAAAAGAGGGGGTGGTGCAGCACTATTAGTCAAGGACAGTATTACGGTTGCAGAAAGGACATTTGAGGTCTCGTTTACTGAGGTAGTATGGGCTGAGATTAGAGACAGGAAAGGAGAGGTTACCCTGTTAGGGGTTTTCTCTAGGCCTCCGAATAATTCCAGAGATGTAGAGAAAAGGATAGCAAAGATGATCCTCAATAGGAGCGAGAGTGACAGGGTAGTTGTTATGGGGAATCTTTAACTTTCCAAATATTGACTGAGAATACTATAGTTCAAATACTTTAGATGGATTAGTGTTTGTTCAATGTGTGCAGGAGGGTTTCCTGACACGGTATGTAGACAGGCCAACAAGGAGCAAGGCGACATTAGATTTGGTACTGGGTAATGAACCCAGCCATGTGTTAGATTTGGAGGTAGGTGAGCACTTTGGTGATAGTGATCACAATTCGGTTATATTTACTTTAGTGATGGAAAGGGACAGGTATATAATGCAGGGTAAGAGTCACTGCTGGGGGAAAGGCAATTACAATGCGATTAGACAGGATTTAGGATGCATAGGATGGGGAAGGAAACTGCAGGGGATGGGCACAGTTGAAATGTGGAGCTTATTCAAGGACCAGCTACTGCAGGTTCTTGATAAGTCTGTACCGGTCAGGGAGGGAGGAAGTTGTCGAGCACGGGAGTGAGGTTCACTAAGGAAGTTGAATCTCTTATCAAGAGGAAGAAGAAGGCTTATGTTAGGATGAGATGTGATGGCTCAGTTAGGGCACTTGAGAGTTACAAGTTAGCCAGGAATGACTTAAAGAGAGAGCTAAGAGGAGCCATGAGGGGACATGAGAAGTCGTTGGCTGATAGGATCAAGGAAACCCTAAGGCTTTCTATAGATATATTTTATTCTATAGGAATAAAAGAATGGCGAGAGTAAGATTAGGGCCAATCAAGAATATTAGTGGAAAGTTGTGCGTGGAGTCAGGGGAGATAGGGGAAGCACTAAATGAACATTTGTCATTAGTATTCACACTAGAAAAAGACAAGATGGTCGGAGAGAATACTGAGATACAGGCTTGATTTGGAAATGCCGGTGTTGGACAGGTTGCAACCACCTGATGAAGGAGCAGTGCTCCAAACGCTAGTGTGCTTCCAATTAAACCTGCTGGACTATAACCTGGTGTTGTGTGATTTTTAACGAGATACAGGCTATTAGACTAGATGGGACTGAGGTACAAAAGGAGGAGGTGTTAGCAATTCTGAAAAGGGTAAAAATCGATAAGTACCCTGGGCTAGATGGGATTTATCCTAGGATTCTCTGGGAAGCCAAGGAGGAGATTACCGAGCCTTTGGCTTTGATCTTTATGTTGTCATTGTCTACAGAATAGTGCCAGAAGACAGCAGGATAGCAAATGTTCCCTTGTTTAAGAAGGGGAGATGAGAAAACTCTGGTAATGAGAGAACTGTGAGCCTTACTTCGGTTGTGGGTGAAGTGTTGGAAAGGCTTAAAGAGATATGATTTATAATCATCTAGAAAGGCATAAATTGATTAAGGATAGTCAACATAGTTTGTGATGGGTAGGTCTTTCCTCACAAACCTTATTGAGTTCTTTGAGAAGGTGACCAACCAGGTGGATGAGGGTAAAACCGTCGATGTGGTGTATATGGATTTCAGCAAAGCATTGGATAAGGTTCCTTACGGTAAGCCATTGCACAAAATATGGAGGCATAGGATTAAGGATGATTTACCAGTTTGGATCAGAAATTGGCTCGCTGAAAGAAGGCAGAGGGTGATGGTTGATGGGATATATTCATCCTGGAGTTTAGTTACTAGTGGGGTACCACAAGGATCTGTTTTGAGTCCACTGCTGTTTGTCATTTTTATAAATGACCTGGATGAGGGCATAGAAGGATGTGTTAGTAAATTTGTGGATGACATTAAGTTGATGGAGTTGTGGATAGTGATGAAGGATGTTGTAGGTTACAGAGAGACATAGAGAAGCTGCAGAGCTGGGCTGAGAGGGATGGCAAATGGAATTTAATGCAGAAAGGTCTGAAATGATTTACTTTGGAAGGGGCAACAGAAATGCAGAGTACTGGGCTAATGATAAGATTCTTGGCAGTGGAGACGAGCAGAGAGATCTTGGTATCCAGGCACATAGAACCTTAAAAGTTGCCACCGAGGTCGATAGGGCTGTTAAGAAGACGTACAGTGTGTTAGCTTTTATTGGTAGAGGGACTGAGTTTCAGAACCGTGAGATCATGCTGCAGCTGTACAAAACTCTGGAGTGGCCACATTTGGAGTAGTGCATACAGTTCTGGTAACTGCATTATAGGAAGGATGTGAAAGCTTCGGGAAGGGTTCAGAGGAGATTTACAAGGATGTTGCCTGGTATGAGGGAATGTCTGAGGAAAGACTGAGGGATTTGAGGCTGTTTTCTTAGAAAGAAGAAGGTTGAGAGGTGACTTAATTGAGACATGTAAGATAATCAGAGAGTTTGATCGGGTGGACAGTGAGAGCTTTTTTCCTCGATGGTAATGCCTAGCACAAGGGGACATGGCTTTAAATTGAGGGGTGATATATACAGGACAAATGTCAGAGGTAGTTTCTTTACTCAGAGAGTAGTACAGGCATGGAATGCACTGCCTGCAACAGTCGTGGACTCGCCAATTTTAAGGGCATTTGAAAGGTCATTAAAAGGTGAATAGGTATATGGAAGAGAATGGAATACTATAGGTTAGATGGGCTTCAGATTGGTTCCACAGGTCAGCGCAACATCGAGGGCCAAAGGGCCTGTACTACGCTGTAATGCTCTATGTTCAAAAAAAGTACAGGATCATGGGTGGAACTATCCCAGCCCTTAAATAATGTGGGTTAAATTTGGGAAAATTGTGTGGTGACCAGCAAGGAGCTTCTCAACATCGAGAACAAAACAGCTTCATTTCCAGTCAAGTGTTGAACAGCAAGACGAAATTCATGCTAGTGAGCAACAAGAGTTTTTTGCACACAGTCATTGGATTAACGTGTTATAATTGCTGGGGATAGAGGGAATTAACAATGTGAAAGGGGAGAAATTCAAATAGAATGGGAAGGAGATGTAGTGCATTGGAGGACTTGTATGTGCAATGAAGTTTCTGCTGTGTAAACTATATGCCCTGAGGAACATTTGTTTGTGGTTGCTGCCCCACTCTGGTGAATGGCAACTCAAGAGCACTAATGCTTCACCAGGTCAAACTCTTGGCTTCAAAGATGGCATTGCGCCAAGGGTCCCAGTATATCCTGGCAGGTATGAGCAATTCTGCACACAGTGAGCAGGAAAATTGGTTGAGTGGGCACCTTGAGGCATGATGCATAGGCAACAAGGCAAGTTTGGGAAGATAGTGCGAGAAAGCTCAATATGTTTGACAGAGAGTAACCCTCAAAGAAACTCACTGAAAACAACACTTCGCAAATATCTGGTAAGATTCAGCCCCATATTTCACACAGCCAAGAGCATACAGAGCCATTGATTCCCTCAAGATTTCTAGAAAGACAATGAGAAGCATTAATTGTATTCGGCATCAAAGGGAAGATGTATCTATTCCTAGTCAACCATTATTCTGGATGGATTCAAGTGACAAGACCTCATTTATCCACAGCACAGTCAGTGGTCAGACACAAAAAAATTCTTCATGTTACACCTGAAGAATTAGTAATAGAGAGAAGAACTCGATTTGTGAACAAAGGCTTCAGGAAGTTCACACTCAAAAAAGGCATCAATCAGGTGACAGGTTCTCCAATCCAGTCTCAGTAAAATGGAGAGACTAGTTGAGTGGTTGTAAGCATAAAGCCAATGATCCAGATGGGGAATTATTGCCATTCAAACACAGAGCAACACAACTGAATAATGGATATTTGCTGGCTGATTTGTTAGTGGGAAGAAGGTTACAAAAGTAATGTGCTAATTTTAAAATGCAACCTCAAACTGAATGGATAGGATAAATAGACACAGTCTCTTCCCTGGGGTGGTGGAGTCCAGAACTAGAGAACATAGGTTTAGGGTGAGAGGGGTAAGATATAAAAGAGACCTAAGGGGCAACGTTTTCACACAGAAGATGGTGCATGTATGGAATGAGCTGCCAGAGGAAGTGATGGAGGCTGGTATGATCACAACATCTAGATTAGATTACCAACAGTGTGGAAACAGGCCCTTCAGCCCAACGTCCACACCAATCTTCCGAAGAGTAACCCACCCAGACCCATTTCCCTCTGAATGATGCAGCTAACACTATGGGCAATTTAGCATGGCCAATTCACCTGACCTGCACATCTTTGGACTGAGGGAGGAAACCGGAGCACCCGGAGGAAACCCATGCAGACACGGGGAGAATGTGCAAACTCCACACAGATAGTCACCCGAGGCTGGAATCAAACCTGGGACCCTGGTGCTGTGATGCAGCAGTGCTAACCACTGAGCCACCGTGGCATCTGGATGGGTATATGAATAGGAAGGGTTTGGAGGGATATGGGCTGGGTGCTGGCAGATGGGACTAGATTGGGTTGGGATATCTGGTTGGCATGGATAAGTTGGACCGAAGGGTCTATTTCCATGCTGTACATCTCTATGACTCTAAGTATAACTACTCAAGACCACAGCTAAAGCAAACTGAAAAATATCAAAGCTCAAAACAGCGGTAATGGTCCAATTGTAGATGTGGGGAAAACCATACAAATCCTAAAACTAGGACAAGAAGTTTACTTAAGAGATGGGAAGTCCAAAATCACAGTTATCGGAAAAACAGATTAAATGAGATCTTACATTGTGAGAATGCCTGAAGGCACATTCAGGAGGAATAGAAGGATATTGATCTTACTCCAGTCAAGAAGTGAGACTGAGCAGGATATCATGGGATGTGGGGCAGACATATCCACACAACGTCATACAGTTTAGTACAACAATTCCAGACATATTATAACATCATTATCTTAGTAATGAAATTAGATTGGATATTGCGTTAGAGTTCCAGATCATCTAGACTGAAGGTTCAGACTTTTGAGGAGGAGGGAGATGATCACAACTGTGGTGAGAATGATGGTAACGATTGCAAAAACAATGTAAGCAAGTAAAAAGAAATTACTGAAATAATGTGTGCCAATTGGTTACTGCTTTTCCTGTGTGATTACACTTCAAAAGTAATGAATTGGCTATAAGGGACTTTGGGAGATTCTGAGGTTGTGAACTAATACAACCAGGCCTTTTCTTTTTCACAATGGGCAGACTGCATTAAAAGGCTGTTACACATAAAGCCTATCCCATACAGGTCAATGACAAGAATCAGCAAATTCAAAACAGTTCAAGTGTTGTCAAGTTGAATCCACATTTGGTGAATTGTGTTTAAGTTTAAACCAGAGAAAGAGATAAAGAATATCACAAGCAAGGCTGACACCTGAACTATGTCATATTCGGTTTGATTAGGAACAGTCAGCATGGCTTTGTGCATGGGGGATCATCACTCACAAATTTATTAGAGTTCTTTGATGAAGTGACCAGAAAAGTTGATGAGGCAGGGCGGTAGATGTAGTCTATATGGATTTCAGTAAAGCCTTTGATAAGGTTCCACATTGTAGGCTGCTCTGGAAGGTTAGATTGCATGGAATCCAGAGGGAGCTGGCAAATTGGATATAAATTGACTTGATGGTAGGAAGCAGACCATAATAATGGAAGGATGCTTGTTGGACTGGAGGCCCGTGACTCGTGGAATGCCTCTGAGGTGGTGCTGGCCCCATTGCTGTTTCTTATCCAAATCATTGATTATAGATAACAATGTCCAAGGCATGATTAGTACATTTGCAGATGACACTAAAATAGGCAGTATCGTGGACAGTGAGGAAGGTTATCAGAAATTGCAGCCAGACCTTGATCAGCTGGGGAAGTGGGCCGAGAAATGGTAAATGGAGTTTAATATAGATAAGTGTGAGGTGTTGCATTTTGAAAGTGTTATGAAGATGTGGGTGTAATATATCCACAAGAGAGTAAAAGCTAACAGTGACAACACAAAGTGTTCTCAGTAAGACACAATGTAACATATGCTCCAGCTACTGGGATAGCTGGTTGCCTGGAAGTGAAAAATCAGATTCGAATTAGGCCAATCAGTTTAAATTGTACCCCAAAAATACCAAATTCCAATCAAGTTTGAATTGAGTATACTGACAATCTTAAAAGCCAATGACACAACTTCTTACAGTTTGGTACAATGATTCCAGACGTATTATAACATCATTATCTTAGTAATGAAATTAGACTGGATATTGAGTTAGAGTTCCAGATCATCTAGACTTGAGGTTCAGACTTTTGAGGAGGAGGGAGATGGTCACAACAGTGGTGATAAAACCGGGGAAAATTGAGCAATTGAGAGGTGAACTGCCACCAGACCAAAACTGTAGACTGCTAGTCAGAACTCTCTGAAAGGTACCTGTCTAGTGAAGGAGTTTGCACAGTGGAAAACCTCAACACTGACCTGGAGAGCCAATCTACCAACGAAGATAAAGATAAAAATTCGACCGCTGGCTTGTTGTAAAAAGTGAATTTTTCTGTATATCTTAATTGGGAGTTTTTTTGGACTAATATTATAGAAGGGAAGGTAAATGATAGGTTACAGGAAGGAAATGTAAATAGTTGCTAGTTAATTATGCTCTATTATATATTAAGAAATAAAGTTGTTAATTTTTACTTTAAATAGTTCTTGGTCACTCGAATCTTTACAGACTACTGCACGGAATAAATCTTTTCTGTGTTGCTGGCTTTAAATTAAGCAGGAGGGTTTACCCCATTTCGTAACAAATGTCAAATCAAGGTAGGAGTTTCATGGTGAATGGTAGGGTCTTAGGGTGTGTAATGGAACATAGGGACCTTGGAGTTCAGGTGCACAGTTCTCTGAAAGTGGAGTCACTGGTAGACAGGGCAGTGAAGAAGGCTGTCAAGATTAGAGTGGTGCTGGAAAATCACAGCAGGTCAGGCAGCATCCGAGGAGCAGGATATTCAATGTTTCTGGCAAAAGTCCTTCATCAGGAATGAGGTTGGGAGACTTGGGGGTGGAGAGATAATTGGAGGGTTGTGGGGCTGGGGAGCAGGTAGCTGAGAATGCAGTAGGTGGATGGAGCTGGGGGTGAAGGTGATAGGTCGGAGAGGAGGGTGGAGTGGATAGGTGGGAGGGAAGACTGACAGGTTGGAACTGGGGTAAGGTGGGGTTAGTTCCAAACTTCCAGCTCAGCACCGTCCTCATGACTTGTCCCACCTGTCAATCTTCCTTCAAACCCATCCGCTCCACCTTCCTCTCCGACCTATCACCTTCACTCCCACCTCCATCCACCTACTACACTCTCAGCTACCTTCTCCCCAGCCCCACTCTCTCCCATTTATCTCTCCGCCCCGGAGGGACCCAGCCTCATTCCTGATGAAAGGCTTTTGCCCGAAACGTCGATTTTCCTGCTCCGCATATGCTGCCTGATCTGCTGTGATTTTCCAGCATCACTCTAATCTTGACTCTAATCTCCAACATCTGCAGTCCTCACTTTCGCTTTGTGAAGAAGGATTTTGGCAGACTGGCCTTCACCAGTCAGGGCATTGAGGATACACATTGGGAAGTTATGTTGCAGGACATTGGTGAGGGGCACTTTGAATATACACATTGGGAAGTTATGTTACAGGACATTGGTGAGGGGCACTTTGAATATTGTGTTCCGTTTTGGTCACCTTACTATAGAAAAGAGTGCAGAAGAATGTCGCCAGGACTCAGTGGTCTGAGTTATAGGGAGAACTTGGACAAGCTAGGACTTTTCTTTAGAGCGTAGGAGACTGAGGGGGGTTTTATAGAAGTGCAGAAGACCATGGGAGACATGGATAGGGTGAATACGTTCAGTCTTTTTCTCAAGGTTTGGGAATCGAGGACTAGAGGGCATCAGTTTAATGTTAGAGGGGTAAAAACAAAAGGGAACCTGAGGGGCAACGTTTTTACACAGAGGGTGATACACATATGGAATGAGCTGCCAGTGGTTGAGTTGGATACATTAATAACATTTAAAAGATAAATACATGGATAGGAAAAAGCTAAAAATCACACAACACCAGGTTATAGTCCAACAGGTTTAATCGGAAGCACTAGCTTTCAGAACACCGCTCCTTCATCAGGTGGATAGGAAAGGTTTAGAAGGACATGGGCCAGGTGCAGGGAACTGGGGTTAGCATAGATGAACAATTTGGTGTGGTCATTGTGATAAAAAAAAGTCTTAAGCTGCTTTACACATTTAGTTTTAAATAAATGAAACACCTCTATGGACAGCAGTGTGCAAAAAATAAATGTTTCCTTTTCCATTTCACATGCTTCACTTAATGCTCATGTTCTTCAGCTGGACAAATTCACAGGATATTTCTTGTAAGTCATTTATTGTTGATTTTTATCTGTTATCTAATTCACTCCATGCTATATGTCCTCAAGCCATGTAAACCATGATTCATGATTATTTGACCTTCGAGTGATGAAAGTGACCTGAAATTAATTAGATTATTAGAAAAAGAACAGTGCAGCTTTCAGAGTGATAAGCTTTTGCTTTGTAATAGATGAACAAAATGTTGGAGAGAAAATCAGGAGAACAGGCTCTGAATACACAGGGATGTTTTCCTGGGTGATTTTTCATCTCCCTAATTCAAGTTCATTGCTGTGCTCCTGAAGTTCTTATTGGTGCAGTGTGAAGATCACCCTTGATTGAATCGTTTCAAAATGATAGGTGCGGGCCAACCATGCGCATATCTAAATTATTTTGTAATATACATACAGAATATCAATGACCAGCAGTCTCCTATATCATCTTTCAATATACTGTTAGCCAGCTGCAGATTCTGGGCTCTTTACACTAATTTCTGCAGTACCAGCGCTGTCAGGATCATTTTTCTGGTTTCCAACAAGTGGCTGCTTGTGATTGTTTGCTGTCACTAGTCCTCTTTTCTACCTCAAATGAAAACAAAATACACCTGCACTCTGAATGTTTGAAAACTAGAACACACACAGAAAATGCTAGCGAAACTCAATAGGTCTGGCAGCATCGTTGGAAAGAGAAATAGAGTGAAGCTTTTAGGTCTGGTATGACTCTTCCTCAGAACTGCACGAACTGCACTGTAACAAAGCAAAAATGAAGTGATTGAAGGAAACTTACAGAACTGCAATGGGAACTTATCGAAATCAAATTAAAATGTCACCACCAGGAATGATGGCACACCCCAGCTCCTGCAGCGATCACTCATTCCTGAAAATCTACACAATGCCAGTGGACTCCTCATGTTCCTTCTCCATGTACAGGTCCAAGCACAGATGCAACCTCAGGAGAGCGGTATACAACCAAATGCTGCAACCTCCTCCACAGCCCACTGCCTGGACCTGTTGATGACCACTCTGGCCAGGCCCAGGAGCAGGCCCAAAGAGGTCCTTAATTCTGAGTGCCGCTTCTAGACAGGCTGTTCAAAGATTAAAAGCCTGAGGCTGAACAAAAAATTTAAAAGGATTAGAAATTATCCAAATAAATATGAAAAATTGTTTCCTCTGGGCTGCAAAAATTACATATGGCCTGGCATGCATTGACTCTATCTAATATGAACTCCTGGCCTCAACATAACTCGACTCCCAGACTCAGCATGGACTCAAACGCCTGGCCTCAGTTTGAACTCAAACATGCCTCGTGTGGATGCAATTACCCGGTTTCAGCATGGACTCACACTCCCAACCTCAGTGCAGACTGAAATACACAGCCTCAGCCCGCACTCAAACTCCTGGCCTCAGTGTGAACTCAAACACCCGGCCTCAGCCCGGACTCAAACTCCTGTCCTCAGCCTGGACTCAAACTCCTGGCCTCAGCCTGGACTCGAATTCCCGGACTCAGCCTGGACTCAAACACCCAGCCTCAGTATGACTCAAATACCCGGCCTCAGCCCGGACTCAAACTCCCGGCCTCAGTGTGGACTCGAACACCCGGCCTCAGCGTGGACTCGAATTACCAGCCTCAGTGTGGAATCAAACACCTGGCCTGAGCATGGACATGAACTCCAGGCCTCAGCGTGGACTTGAATTCCCGGCCTCAACCTGGACTCGATCTCCTGGCCTCAGCGTGGACTCGAATTCCAGTCCTCAGCGTGGACTCAAACTCCCAGTCACAGTGTGGACTCAAACACTCGGCCTCAGCGTGGACTCGAATTCCCGGCCTCAGCGTGGACTCAAACACCTGGCCTCAGTGTGAACTCAAACACCCGGCCTCAGCATGGACTTGAAATCCCGGCCTCAGCGTGGACTTGAATTCCCGGCCTCAGCGTGGACTCAAACTCCCGGCCTCAGCATGGACTCGTACTCCCGGCCTCAGCGTGGACACAAATTCCTGGCCTCGGCATGGACTCAAACTCACGGCCTCAGAGTGGACTCGAACCCCAGGCCTCAGCCTGGATTCAAACTCCTTGACTCAATGTGGGCACAAACTCCCGGCCTCAGCGTGGACTCAAACTCCCGGCCTCAGTATGAATTCGAACTCCCAGCCTCAGCATGGATTCGAACTCCTGGCCTCAGCCTGGACTCAAACTGCTGGCCTCAACGTGGACTCAAACTCCCGGCCTCAGTATGAACTCAAACTCCTGGCCTCAGCGTGGACTTGAGCTACCGGCCTCAGCGTGGACTCGAACCCACGGCCTCAGCATGGACTCGAATTCCCTGCCTCTGCGTGGACTCGAACTCCGGGCCTCAGCGTGGACTCGAATTCCCGGCCTCAGCGAGGACTCAAACACCCGGCCTCAGCATGGACTTGAACCCCCGGCCTCAGTGAAGACTCGAACACCTGGTCTCAGCGTGGACTTGAACTCCTGGCCTCAGCGTGGACTCAAACACCTGGCCTCAGTGTGAACTCAAACTCCTGGCCTCAGCATGGACTCAAACTCCCAGCCTCAGAGTGGACTCAAACTCCCAGTTTCAGTATGAACTCAAACTCCTGGCCTCAGCGTGTACTTGAGCTACCGGCCTCAGCATAGACTCGAATTCCCGGCCTCAGTGTGGACTCAAACTCCCAGTCTCAGTTTGGACTTGAACTCCTGGCCTCAGCGTGGACTCAAACACCTAGCCTCAGTGTGAACTCAAACTCCTGGCCTCAGCATGGACTCAAACTCCCAGCCTCAGAGTGGACTCAAACTCCCAGTTTCAGTATGAACTCAAACTCCTGGCCTCAGCGTGTACTTGAGCAACCGGCCTCAGCATAGACTCAAATTCCCGGCCTCAGTGTGGACTCAAAATCCCAGTCTCAGTTTGGACTTGAACTCCTGGCCTCAGCATGGACTCAAACTCCCGGCCTCAGAGTGGACTCAAACTCCCAGTTTCAGTATGAACTCGAACCCCCGGCCTCAGTGAGGACTTGAACTCCTGGCCTCAGCATGGACTCGAACTCC
>NC_057743.1:12095170-12106901 GCF_004010195.1 Chiloscyllium plagiosum | reverse complement strand
TGGACTCAAACTCCCGGCCTCAGCATGGACTTGAACTCCAGGCTTCAGCGTGGACTCGAATTCCCGGCCTCAGCGTGGACTCAAACACCCGGCCTCAGCATGGACTTGAAATCCCGGCCTCAGCGTGGACTCGAACTCCCGGCCTCAGCATGGACTTGAACTCCAGGCTTCAGCGTGGACTCGAATTCCCGGCCTCAGCGAGGACTCAAACACCCGGCCTCAGCATGGACTTGAGTTCCCGGCCTCAGCGTGGACTCAAACACCTGGCCTCAGCATGGACTCAAACACCCGGCCTCAGCGTGGACTCAAACTCCCGGCCTCAGCATCGACTCGAACTCCTGGCCTCAGCCTGGACTCAAACTGCTGGCCTCAACGTGGACTCAAACTCCCGGCCTCAGTATGAACTCGAACACCCGGCCTCAGCATGGACTCGAACTCCCGGCCTCAGCATGGACTCGAACTCCTGGTCTCAGCTTGGCCTCGAATTCCCGGCCTTAATGTGGATTTGAACTCCCAGTCTCAGCATGGACTCAAACTCCCGGCCTCAGCATGGACTTGAACTCCAGGCCTCAGCGTAGACTCGAACTCCCGGCCTCAGCCTGGACTCAAACTCCTGGCCTCAACGTGGACTCAAACTCCCAGCCTCAGTATGAACTCGAACTCCCGGCCTCAGCATGGACTCGAACTCCCGGCCTCAGCATGGACTCGAACTCCTGGCCTCAGTGTGAACTCAAACACCCGGCCTCAGCGTGGACTTGTACTCCCGGCCTCAGCATGGACTCAAACTCCAGGCCTCAGCGTGGACTCAAACACCCGGCCTCAGCATGGACTCGAACGCCCGGCCTCAGCGTGGACTCAAACACCCGGCCTCAGCATGGACTTGAACTCCCAGCCTCAACGTGGACTTAAATTCCCGGCCACAGTGTGGATCTGAACTCCCAGTCTCAGCATGGACTCAAACTCTCGGCCTCAGCATGGGACTCAAACTCCCAGCCTCAGCATGGACTCAAACTCCCAGCCTCAGCATGGACTCAAACTCCCAGCCTCAGCCTGCACTCAAACTCCTGGCCTCAATGTGGACTCAAACTCCCGGCCTCAGTATGAACTCAAACTCCTGGCCTCAGTGTGGACTTGAGCTACCGGCCTCAGCGTGGACTCGAACGCTCGGCCTCAGCATGGACTCGAATTCCCTGCCTCTGCGTGGACTCGAACTCCGGGCCTCAGCGTGGACTCGAATTCCCGGCCTCAACGAGGACTCAAACACCCGGCCTCAGCATGGACTTGAACCCCCGGCCTCAGTGAGGACTCGAACACCTGGTCTCAGCGTGGACTCAAATTCCCAGCCTCAGCGTGGACTCAAACTCCCAGTCTCAGTGTGGACTTGAACTCCTGGCCTCAGCGTGGACTCAAACACCTGGCCTCAGTGTGAACTCAAACTCCTGGCCTCAGCATGGACTCAAACTCCCAGCCTCAGAGTGGACTCAAACTCCCAGTCTCAGTATGAACTCAAACTCCTGGCCTCAGTGTGGACTTGAGCTACCGGCCTCAGCGTGGACTCGAACGCCCGGCCTCAGCATGGACTCGAATTCCCTGCCTCTGCGTGGACTCAAACTCCGGGCCTCAGCGTGGACTCGAATTCCCTGCCTCAGCATGGACTCAAACTCCCAGACTCAGCGTGGAGTCAAACACCTGGCCTCAGTGTGAACTCAAACTCCCGGCCTCAGAGTGGACTCGAACCCCCGGCCTCAGCCTGGATTCAAACTCCTGGCCTCAACGTGGACTCAAACTCCCGACCTCAGTATGAACTCGAACTCCCGGCCTCAGCGTGGACTTGTACTCCCGGCCTCAGCCTGCACTCAAACTCCTGGCCTCAGTATGAACTCGAACTCCCAGCCTCAGCGTGGACTTGTACTTCCGGCCTCAGCCTGGATTCAAACTCCTGGCCTCAATGTGGACTCAAACTCCCGGCCTCAGTATGAACTCACACTCCCGGCCTCAGCTTGGACTCGAACTACCGGCCTCAGTGTGGACTCGAACACCCGGCCTCAGCATGGACTCGAATTCCCTGCCACAGCATGGACTCAAACTCCCGGTCTCAGTGTGGAATCGAAATCCCGGCCTCAACATGGACTTGAATTCCCGGCCTCAGCATGGACTCAAACACCCGGCCTCAGCATGGACTTGAACTCCCGGCCTCAGCGTGGACTTGAACTCCCGGCCTCAGCGTGGACTCGAATTCCCAGCCTCAGTGTGGATTTGAACTCCCAGTCTCAGCATGGACTCAAACTCCCGGCCTCAGCATGGACTTGAACTCCTGGCCTCAGCATGGACTTGAACTCCAGGCCTCAGCGTGGACTCGAACTTCCGGCCTCAGCCTGGTCTCAAACTCCTGGCCTCAACGTGGACTCAAACTCCCGGCCTCAGTATGAACTCGAACTCCCGGTCTCAGCATGGACTCGCACTCCCGGCCTCAGTGTGAACTCAAACACCCGGCCTCAGCGTGGACTTGTACTCCCGGCCTCAGCAAGGACTCGAACTCTCGGCCTCAGCGTGGACTCGAATTCCCAGCCTCAGCGTGGACTCAAACACCCGGCCTCAGCGTGGACTTGTACTCCCGGCCTCAGCGAGGACTCAAACTCCCGGCCTCAACGTGGACTCGAATTCCCGGCCTCAGTCTGGATTTGAACTCCCAGCATAAGCGAGAACTCCTGGCCTCAGCGTGGAACTCAAACTCGTGGCCTCAGCGTGGACTCCAAAGCCCGGTATCAGTGTGGGACTCAAACTCCCAGTCTCAGCATGGACTCGAACTCACGGCCTCAGCGTGGACTCAAATTCCCGGCCTCAGCATGGACTCAAACACCTGGCCTCAGTGTGAACTCAAACACCCGGCCTCAGCGTGGACTCGAATTCCCAGCCTCAGCGTGGACTCAAACTCCCTGCCTCAGCATGGACTCAAACTCCCATCCTCAGTGTGGACTCAAAATCCCGGCCTCAGCATGGACTCAAACACCCAGCCTCAGCGTGGACTCAAACTCCCGGCCTCAGCGTGGACTGGAACTCCTGGCCTCAGTCTGGATTTGAACTCCCAGCATCAGCGAGAACTCCTGGCCTCAGCGTGGAACTCAAACTCGTGGCCTCAGCGTGGACTCGAACGCCCGGTATCAGTGTGGGACTCAAACTCCCAGTCTCAGCATGGACTCGAACTCCCGGCCTCAGCGTGGACTCGAATTCCCGGCTTCAGCATGGACTCAAACTCCCGGCCTCAGAGTGGACTCGAACTCCCGGCCTCAGCCTGGACTCAAACTCCCAGCCTCAGTATGAACTCAAACACCTGGCCTCAGCGTGGACTTAAATTCCCGGCCTCAGCGTGGAACTCCACCTCCTGGCCTCAGCCTGGACTCGAACACCCGGTGTCAGTGTGGATTTGAACTTCCTGCATCAGCAAGAACACCCGGCCTCAGCGTGGTCTCAAACTCCTGGCCTCAGCCTGGACTCGAACACCCGGTGTCACTGTGAACTCGGACTCCCGGCCTCAGTATGAACTCGCATTTCCGGCATCAGCATGGACTTGAACTCATGGCCTCGAGGTGAGGCCCGGCACGATCTGGGGTGGAAGGACTGTTATTCTGAACTCTCATTTCTCTATTTTCCTAATTTATTGCTGGACCTTTTATTTATTCATTTTTCAATGTTTTTTTCACGTAGCAATTCTACTTAACATCTATAGCTGGACACTTTGGGATGTAAGATGGCATCATCAGTGGCGACTTGTAAAGTTTCCACTCTACTCATGAGAGAACTATAACATATTCCACCCCAGATACCCAATGGAAAGAGGGAAGACCCCTTACAGAGAGCTCCCCACTGGGGAATCTCCATTGCCGGGTGGTAAAATAGCACGCCAAGCTGTTTCCAGTCAATGGATGAAGACAAAAAGTGGAGAGTGTAAGTCACATTGAATTTTTAAAGACTGAAGAGAGCTGTAGTCTTTTAATTATACTGCAGTTTTGGAGGTTTATGTTAGACATCAATGTTTTATTTAAGGAACTGTGCTACTTGAGCCACCTTGCAATGGATAATCTCCATGAATCCAGATTCTAGTGTCAACTATTTTAGTGAAGCCTGGGAGCCCACTATAATTGCACAGATATCAACAGTGAGACTTCATAGCAGAGAGTGGTTGGGTAGCACCCATAGAACAATGGCCTATAACTGGGTTCTCAAACCTTTAAGTTCACGTCCCTCAGACTGCAGTAACCGACCCATCTTTGTCTTATCAATTACTCTGAATGTTTCTCCACTATCACCCCGATTGTAAAAGCTTGCCATCCTTCACACTTTTCCTCATTCCTATATTGTTGCTGAGTCAAAATGGAAACTTATTTCTTACTCAAATTCATTCTTCTACAGAGCATTAGAACTGTCTAACATTTTACTTACTTTCCTTATTGAATACACTCTTAAAAACATGTACTTGAGTTACCTAATAACTTTTGTTTGATTTAAGCCATTTACTCTCCTCCTCTTTTCAATCTTGGTGGTGTTTTGCATCACAGACTGATTACTTACAGCTAGAACTGCTGCAGTCTATTTCGTGTAGGTAACCCCACTCTGCTATGACGGGCGGAGTCCCAGAACTTTGAGCTAGCAACACTGAAGGAATGGTAATATACTTCCAAGTCAGGATTGTGAGGGGCTCAGACAGAAACTTGCAATTGGTGTGTATCTGTTGCCCTTGTACTTCTAGATGAAAGTGGCCATGGGTTTGGAAGGTATTGAAGCAACCTTGAAGAAACCTTGGCGAATTTCTCCAGTGAATCCTGCAGTTGGTACACGCTGCTACTACTAAGCATCACGGATGGAGGGAATGAATGCTTGTGGGTGTGTTTACAAACAAGCAGGCTGCTTTGACCTGACTGATGTGAAACTTCTTGAGTGTTCCTGAAGCTGCAGCCATCCAGACAAGTGGAGAATATACCATCACGTTCCTCATTGCGCCTGAAAGATAATGGACAAGCTTTGGAGACTCAGGAGCTGAGTTATTCGGTGCAGGATTCAGATTCTCTGATCTAAAAATGATGCCTCCAAGGAGCAGCAACCCTTCAGCATTGCACAGGAGTCTCAGCCTGTATTTTGGAGCTCAAGTCCTAGAGCTGAAATTTAGTGTTGGTAAGTGCGTTCAGCCCAATGATAGGAGAAGCAATAGGAATTCTGGGTCCTCATTCCAAGAGGGGCCTGCATTGTTTAAATGCAATTGGTCTGCATCAAAGCTTTGACAGAATTAAATACGGAGGAAGGTGGGGATCCTGTACCGAAGCACGGCTGGTCAAACAAAGGCCAAACAGAAGCTCTCCCTGACAGGCAGCATTTGCTGATGCCAGTTTTCCATACAGGCCATCAGCAGGGATCATCCAGGCAATTTGGAGGTTGCAAGAAGGAGGCATGGAATACAAGAACAGGCAGCAGTTAGTCAGCAGGCACAGGTCCTCCACTGCTTGCTCCTGCCATGGGGCACTAAATGCCTTTGAAAGCAGCACCAACAACACTGACTTCACCTCTCCCATTCCGCTCCCCCTGGCCTTGCCCAGCAAGACACTGGAAATATGACAGCATTACTGGGTAACATTCAGAGGCACAAGAGATCCATGTGAACTCAGGAGGAACCCTGAGACACCATTATATTTTAAAATAGAAAATAAATACTAGGGATACCAGTGATCAGAAATAAAGTTCACTTCTGAAGGGGAGTTACATTGGACTCAGAACATTAACTTTGTTTCTATCTCAATAGACATTGCCAGTTCTGCTCAGTTCCTCCAGCACTTTCTATTTGAATATCTCTCAATCCTAGCTTAATCAGGGATAATTCCTTTAAGTGGCTCAATAATGAGCCTAATTGGTCATCACAAATGAGAACAGAAATTGTTAGTCCCTACCCTCCAGAAAAAAAAATTAGTCCCTACCCTCCCCTTCACTGTTTTGATCACACAGCATGGCCCTTTGATGTGAAGGGCAGTGTTTGTCACTGGCCACCCGGGTGTTTTCCTATCTTGCTGGTGGTGGAATTTGAATAAAGATTGGTGCACTTTGTGTCTTTCACTGTGTCTCACAAAAAAAAGAACAGAAATTGCTGGAGAAACTCAACATATCTGGCTGCATTTGTGAGAGAAAACAGAGTTAACATTTTGAGTCCAGCGATGTTTTTTTTGAACTGTTAGATTAGGTTAGGTCTTACTCCTCTGAGATCAAAAACTGTTCTACCCCCCACCCAAGTCCATGTGACATCCAATATTGGGCAGTGTTACAGGAACTCCACAGCATTAATACATTCAGACCCTTACACCCTCAGAACCCCAGTTCTGAAGAACAGTCATTCGAGTCAAACATGGACAAAAGAGCTGAATTCCAGAGGTGAGCTGACAGTGAAAACCCATTAACATGGGTCATCCCTGGCACAAAGGGAGATGGTTGTGGTTGTGGAGGATCAGTCCTCTCAGCTCCAGGACATCTCTGTAGGAGTCCCTCTGAGTAGTGTTCTAGGCCCAACAATCTTCAGCTGCTTCATCATTGACCTTCCCTCTGTCATAAGGTCAGAAGTGGGGATGTTCGCCGATGATTGACAGTGTTCAGCACCATTCGCAACTCCTCAGATACTGAAGTAGTCCGTGCTCAAATGCAACAAGATCTGGACAATATCCAGGCTTGGGCATTCGTGCCACACAAATGTCAGACAATGACCATCACCAATAAGAGACACTCTAACCACTACTTTTTGACATTCAACGGTATTACCATCACTCACCACATAAACACAGTGGCTACAAGAGCAGGTCAGAGACTAAGGATACTGCGGCAGATAACTCACCTCCTGACACCCTAAAGTCTATCCACCATCTATAAGGCACAAGTCAGGAGTGTGATGGAATACTCCCTACTTGCCTGGATGGGTGAAGCTCCAACAACATTCAAAAAGCTTGACACCATCCAGGATAAAGCAATCCGCATGATTGGCACCACATCTACAAATGTTCAATCTCTCCACCACTTGCGCTCAGTAGCAGCAGTGTGTACTATCTATAAGATACTCTGCAGAAATTCACTAAATATCCTTAAACAGCACCTTCCAAACCCACAACCACTTCCACCTAGAAGGACAAGGGCAGCAGGTATGTGTGAACACCACCACCTGCAAGTTCCCCTCCAAGCCACTCACCACCCTGACTTGGAAATATACCACCATTCCTTCACAGTCAGTGAGGCAAAAACCTGGAATTCCCTCCCTACCAGCATTGTAGATCAACCCAGAGCAAGTGAACTGCAGCGATTCAAGAAGGCAGCTCATCACTACCTTCTCAAGGGCAATAGAGATAGGATAACCATTGCTGGCCAGCCAGTGACACCCAAGTCCCACAAATGAAAAAAACAGCTTGAAACATTAACTCTGCTTTCTCTCCACAGATGCTGACAGACCTGCAGAGTTTCTCAAGCAATTTCTGTTTTGGTTTCAAATGTTCACAATCTACAGTTCTTTTTATTTATCTAATTAACTATTAGCTGTGTTCCCCATGTCAGTACTTTCCTGCATCTGGCAATATTGATGTTAGGTTTCCCACTGACAGGATTGGGTCACACAAGTACAAGGGGGTGGGAAAGTGTCAGGGAGCAGGGACACCTCCTCCCTTTCCGCTGTTGTAAACTGATTCCTCACCACAGCTCATCGTGATGAGGTGATCCATCTGGTGCATTTGCTGCCACCATTCTCTCTCCTGGTAGGGATCTACAAGGTCTACTTGCTCTAATGTGGTTGAGAAAAGCCATCCAGTAGGCTAATGAGGATAAGTCTTGTCTTAAACAAAATGTAACTCATTGCATGCAAAAACCAAAATTGCTGGAGAAATTCAGTAGGTTAGGCAGCATCAATGGAGGGAAAGCAAAGTTAATATTTCAGGTCCAGTGACTCTTCTTCCCTTCTTCAGTTAACTCTGTTTCTTTCTGCACAGATCCTGCCAGACCTGTTGAGTTTCTCCTGCAATATCTGTTTTTGTTTCAGCTTTCCGTAGTTCTTTGTTTTCTGTGTAGTTCACTGCTTGATAGTATTATAGAATCCCCACAGTGTGGAAACAGGCCCTTCAGCCCAACAAGTCCAAAGAGTAACCCATGCAGACCCATTCCCCTACCCTATTTTCTTATACAGTATTTACCCCTGATTAATGCACATAACCTACACAGCCTTGAACATTATGGGCAATTTAGCATGGCCAATTCACCTAACCTGCACATCTTAGGATTGTGGGAGTAAACTGGAGCACCTGGAGGAAACCCACGCAGGTACTGGGAGAATGTGCAAACGCCAGACAGACAGTTGCCCGAGACTGGAATTAAACCCAGTTCCCTGGTGCTGTGAGGCAGCAGTGCTTGCCACTGAGCCACCGTGCCGCCCTAGTAACTAGGTACAATGCCATTAGAATGATTGAAATTGTTACTGAGACTATGAGGGAAATTCCGATGTTGGGCCTTGCTCCTTTGAGGTCCATAAGACATAGGAGTGGAAGTAAGGCCATTCGGCCCATCAAGTCCACTCCGCCATTCAATCATGGCTGATG
The DNA here is from genome assembly GCF_004010195.1 of Chiloscyllium plagiosum. Classification (NCBI taxonomy): domain Eukaryota; kingdom Metazoa; phylum Chordata; class Chondrichthyes; order Orectolobiformes; family Hemiscylliidae; genus Chiloscyllium; species Chiloscyllium plagiosum. The sequence continues at coordinate 12,098,298 of NC_057743.1, read as the reverse complement.
CGCATTTCAGCTCCACTTACCAGCGTTCTCCCCGTAGCCCTTAATTCCTCGAGACAACAAGAATCTATCAATCTCGGCCTTGAAGACATTTAGCGTCCCGGCTTCCACTGCACTCCGTGGCAATGAATTCCACAGGCCCACCACTCTCTGGCTGAAGAAATGTCTCCGCATTTCTGTTCTGAAATGACTCCCTCTAATTCTAAGGCTGTGTCCACGGGTCCTAGTCTCCTCGTTTAGCTGAAACAATTTCCTAGCATCCACCTTTTCCAAGCCATGTATTATTTTGTACGTCTCTATTAAGTCTCCCCTTAATCTTCTAAGCTCCAACGAATACAATCCCAGTATCCTCAGCCGTTCCTCATATGTTAGACCTGTCATTCCAGGGATCATCCGTGTGAATCTCCGCTGGACACGTTCCAGTGCCAGTATGTCCTTCCTGAGGTGTGGGGACCAAAACTGGACACAGTACTCCAAATGGGGCCTAACCAGAGCTTTATAAAGTCTTAGTAGTACATCTCTGCTTTTATATTCCAACCCTCTTGAGATAAGAGACAACATTGCATTCGCTTTCTTAATCACGGACTCAACCTGCATGTTTACCTTTAGAGAATCCTGGACTAGCACTCCCAGATCCCTTTGTGCTTTGGCTTTATTAATTTTCTCACCAAAGCTTTTTTCCTCTGGCCCAAGTCCATGTGACATTAGGTATTGAACAGTGCTCAATGCACACCTCAGCATTAAGCCATTTAGGCTCTTACACCCTCATACAACACCCAGCTCCTACCTCACCTCCTCTGGGGCTGGCAGGTTCCATGCAGAATGCCCTACAGTGTCAGCTTAAATTTGGAGCTCCAATCTCAATATAAGACTTTAATCCACAATCATCTGACCTAACGTTGAGGGTTTAAAGTTGCTGAGAAATGTTTTGGAGGAAGTGTAGGGGCTCCAGTTGAGACAAGAAGAGATTGTGAACCTAAATGTATCCATAGATAAAACAAGACTAAAAGTGGAGCTATCTGATCTAAAAATTGGAAATGTCTGTTTTTTTCATTCATTCATAAGTCAAGGGCATTACTGACTAGGCCAACATTTACTGCCCAGAGAACAGTTCAAAAGCCAACCATGTTGCTGTGGGTCTGAAGGCACATGTAGGCCAGACCAGATTAGAATGGCAACTTCCTTCCCTAAAGGACATTAGTGAACCGGATGAGATTTCCCCCCAAACAATAAAATCATGGTCATCCTTAGATTCTTAAATCCATATTTTAAGTGAATTTAAATTCAACCATCTACCATGGTGGTATTCGCAGCCCCGACCCCAGAACATTGTCTGGGTAAATGGATTAATAGAATAGTGATCATACCACTAGACCATCACCTCCCCTTTGAATGTACAAAACCATTGCTGGTATTTATTTTTCTTAACTCCATCGAGACTCATTTAATATCTAAACTTTTTGTGATGACAAATATTTCTGAAATAGTTGTGTGTTCAAGCCCTGTCTGAAGGATTTGAATTCATACTCTAGATTAACAATCCAGCACAATGTCAAAGATAATAAACTAAGGCACTTCCAATAGATGGCAACGATTCCTGAAAAGCAACATGAAGTTTAGTTTAGGCCTAATCATCAAATCATTCAACCTTTTGCCGTTTATAGAATCCTGTTGCGTGCAACTTTTCTATCTCTTTTGTCTGTGTGGTAACAGTAGTAGAAGGTCAAAAGTGACCCATCGTGAATGAATCACTTTGAGATGTTTCGGTTGCAACATAAATGTAAATTTTTAATTTTATTCTTTTGACCGTACTGTGAGTAGCAAATTTCCTAAACATTATGCCATATTCTTTACTATTAGTTTTAAATTCTTTTTGGAAAGTTTCACTTTGAGATGTAATAAAACTGAATTTCACACAACGACCTTTTTTATTGTTAAGATCAATTGCAAAAGCACAGGGAACGTGTTTCTGCAATGTTCATTCCCTGTGCCTTTGCAATTTTGCTTGCATACTTGGTAAAAATGCAGTTATTCGTCTCTGAAATATCACTTCCTTTCTAACAGTTAATAATCCTTTCTGTGAAGCCTCAGGGGAGTAGAAGTTGCTGTCTGTAATTGCTCATAATAATACTCTGTTAAATCAATGCCACATTTGGTTCACACTTTCATTTGTTGGATATTACCACTTCTGCTTTGCTTCATTACAATCAATAAATAGAATAACCAGAAGCTAATCAGCCATGAAATATGGAATTGATTTTGTTTGGCCTTCAATGTATTTAAAAATTATCATAGCGTGTGACATTGTGGCGTGGCAACTGAGTTATTCAAGTAAGCTGTTCTTGGAATTGAGCCTTGCTGAAAATTCTCTGAGGAGAAGATGATGTCCCTTTCAATTTGTTTTACAAGCTGAAACCTGCTGAGCTAGCCAGCTATCCATAACAAAATTGTCTCCCATTTAGTTAGACATGTAGACATAGTCATTTTGGTATGTAGAGCTTAAGTATGTAGAGCAAAAAGACACATGGTGTCAAAGCTTTTCATCAAATACTCATCAGGACAATTCACAAGAAATACAAATGTAAAGGGAAACAACATTTGTATTGTATGAAAGGAAAGGGCTGATTGAATGACATGGATCTTAAAAGGGTTCAGAAAAGATTTACAAAGATGCTGTGAGGGTTGAAGGGTTTGGGCTATAGGAAAAGACTGAATAAATTGGGGCTAGTTTCCCTGGAGTGTCAGAGGCTGAAGGGAGACCTTATAAAGGTCTATAAAATTATGAGGGGCATGAATAGGATAAATAGACAAGGTCTTTTCCCTGGGTTGGGGGAATTCAGGACAAGAGGGCATAGGTTTAAGCTGAGAGGGGAAAGAGCAGGAGGTCATTGTCCACATTGGAACCAAAGACTTTGGAAGGGAAAAGGTTGAGACTCTGAAGGGAGATTACGGATAGTTAGATAGAATTTTAAAAAGGAGGTCCTTAAGGGTAGTAATCCTCCTTGTGGCACTCCACTGGTCACAGGCCTCCAGTCTGAAAAACAACACACCACCACCACCCTCTGTCTTCTACCTTTAAGCCAGTTCTGTATCCAAATGGCTAGTTCTCCCTGTATTCCATGAGATCTAAC
>NC_057743.1:12048599-12092074 GCF_004010195.1 Chiloscyllium plagiosum | reverse complement strand
TGGGTATATGAATAGGAAGGGTTTGGAGGGATATGGGCCGGGTGCTGGCAGGTGGGACTAGATTGGGTTGGGATGTCTGGTCGGCATGGACGGGTTTGACCAAAGGGTCTGTTTACATGCTGTACATCTCTATGACTCTATTTAAACAGGACCTAAGGAGCAACCTTTTCATGCAGAGTGTGCTGCATGCATGAATGAGCTGCCAGAGGAAGTGGCGGAGGCTGGCACAACATTTAAAAGGCATCTGGATGGGTATATGAATGGGAAGGGTTTAGAGGGATATGGGTCAAGGGCTGGCAAATGGAGCTGGATAAATTTAGGATATTGGGTCAGCATGGATGAGTCGGACCGATGGGCCAGTATATCTCTATGACTCGAGGCAGAATCTGTTTGATAGAGGCATTGCAATTACAATGTCAGTTAATGATGACTGAAAATTAACTGCCAATGTTTGTTTATATTTTAAACAATAAAAGTTGACTCTGATTGCCTTAAGAAATGAATCAGAGAATCAGAGAAATGAATCAGAGAATAGTTGTTACCTATTTTGTTGATTTGGAATAGGCGCAATGTGTTATTTCTGTCTACAAAGAACCTTTATATACCTTCCATTATGCCCAAGTGCCACACTGTGAGCCCAACTAACAATTGTAAATTGTTGTCAGCATAATTCTATGCACACTCAGAATTATTTAGAGTCAGCTCGATTATTTTCTTGACAATTTGCCTGGTTCAAAATTTAAACAAAAGGAGCAGTAATCGTGTATTCTCTAAGGCAATGCCTCAACCACATCGATTCCATTTGCCAACCAGTTAGCACTTCCCTCACATGCAGTTTGAATTTATTTTTCCTTTAAATTCGTATTTCTTTCAAATTGTCCTGATGAATGCAAGATGAAAAATTTCAGTGAAATGCAAATTTTCTTGGCAGTACACATGGAATTCTTTCACAATTTTTGTTTTAGATTAGATTACTTACAGTGTGGAAACAGGCCCTTCGGCCCAACAAGTCCACACCGCCCCGCCGAAGCGCAACCCGACCCATACCCCTACATTTACCCCTTACCTAACACTACGGGCAATTTAGCATGGTCAATTCACCTGACCTGCACATCTTTGGACTGTGGGAGGAAACCGGAGCACCCGGAGGAAACCCACGCAGACACGGGGAGAACGTGCAAACTCCACACAGTCAGTCGCCTGAGGCTGGAATTGAACCCGGGTCTCTGGCGCTGTGAGGCAGCAGTGCTAACCACTGTGCCACCATGCCGCCCACTTTGTTTGTGTATCAACCACAGACACTTAATGGTTAACTGTGTTTTTTATCAACACAACCTCAATTCTATAATTCCTCAGCTTGTTTTCAAAACCTTTTATGGTCTTATCTCTTTCTATCTGAACAGCCTCCTCCAATAGTTCAACTCCTTAAAATCTCTGAGCTCCTCCAATTCTGACCTTTTGCACATCCTCAATTTTAATTGCTTCAATGTTGAAAGCGTGGCCTTCAACAGGCGAGACCTTAAACTCTAGAACTCCCACTCTAATGTCTGCCTCTCAGTCCTCTTTTAAGACACTCCTCAGAAGTTCTCTAGTCAAGCTTTTGATTATCCGTCCTAACCTATCAATTATGTGGGTCAGTGTCAAATTTGTTTATCAGTGCTCCCATGAAATGTTTTGGGGTGTTGCTATGTTAAAGGCTGCTGTATTCACAAAATCCTTAAGCTGTGTTGCCAGCTGATCTCAGTCAGGAAAAGTCTGTGCAGTGCTTCCACAGACCTCAATTCCCCAGATGACTCGATGTGCAAATATTTGCCAGGGTCCCTAATCCCAATTGCCATCCAGTAACACCTGCTGGAAAATACGGTCATGAGAATGTTGATTAAAGACGAGCTTGAGCTCAGCTGTAATATTCTGAAATCAAATAAGTGATGACATTTAGCATCCAGGATCATGATTGAAGAACAGCCACTTGGAAAATGTAGCAAGACACAGCTGCGAAGCCAAACTCAACAAAGCAACCACTGGAGAATCCGAAAGAAAATTGGGGAAAATGTAAATACATATTTACAGATATTTTATTGGTTCAAATTTATCAAATACAACTTACATTCTTTTTTTTAATTTCCTTCTTTGGTGTACTTACAGTGGCTTTTCTTCACTCCTTATCGTGTTTCCTTTGACACGTTGAGGTAATCTGCTAATTGTGTTAGCTGAACCAAAGCACCACTACAGCCACAGAGCTAAATGCTTCTTAATGGCTGATCAAAACTGTGACTTTTTGCTAAAATCAACTAATTAACCAACTGGTTAGTGAAAATTTAATGATTTCAAATGTCAGTTCTCATTCAACTCCTATGCTAAATGAATTAACTTCCAACCTCCAACCGTATTAATAAAGCAATTAAAGCTATTAGTATGTAAATACAGCTAAAAACCTTCCTAAATCAATTTTATTCAATATTGTAATCTCATTCTATGTATTTCATAGTTAAAACAGATAATAAGAAATATGACTGATAAAAGATTACATGGTTATAGGGATAGTTATCCTGATAGGGAAACTATAATTGGATTTATTAAGGCCAGTAGATTCTGTTGACTATTAGCGCTGAAAATGTGTTGCTGGAACAGCGCAGCAGGTCAGACAGCATCCAGGGAACAGGAGAATCGACGTTTCGGGCATAAGCCCTTCTTCTGCATTAAGATTTCTCGCCAAAAGCTTTACATAGCAGGAATAAATAGTAAGTAAGAGATCCCTGTTTCTGAATCTGAGCCCTTCATAATGCTCTGTTCATGTCTTTCTCAAGAATGTGGATTAATAGATAATTTTACAGCTATGTAAATGGACAGAGATTTGTATGATCTGTGATTTTCACATACTCACCACCTCGGTCAAATTCCTGATGTACACTTCTAGTTCATAGAATCCCTACAGTGTGGAATAGGCCATTCAGCCCATTGAGTCCACACCGACCTTTTGAAGAGGATTCCACCCAGACCCATCCCTTAAATTATTCCTGTAACCCTGCATTTACCATGGCTAATTCACCTAGCCTGCTCATCCCTGGATATTATGGGCAATTTAGCATGACCAATCCATCTCACCTGCATCTCTTTGGACTGTGGAAGGAAACTGGAGCACCCAGAGGAAACCCATGTACACAGTTGCCCAAGGGTGGAATGGAACCCGGGTCCCTAGCATTGTGAGGCAGCAGTGTTAAGTACTGAGCCCCTAGTTGTTTTTAAGAAAAAAGGGGAGCCAAGCGCAGGGGCGGACCTCTTGCTCTTTACCAAATACAACTATGAGATCATTCAGCTCAATCTGAACTACAGCAATGGATAGACAGAGCCTCAATTTATCTCAAAGAGGGCACTTATACTGTATAGCATTGTTTGGTATTACATTGAAATGTTAGGTTAATATATGTGTTTGAGTTCTTGATAAGAGGCACAGTGCTACTGAATGCACTCTATTTTCTTACATTTGGTGTTTTGGATCCATTATAAATTGAAAAGAGAAAAAGCTTAAAATACACAGTAGGTTCATCCGTATTTGAAAAGAGTTAATGTTTCTGATATAGAACTTTTGGGCTAAAACTTGCTTTTCGCTGTTTCTCCGTTATAATTCATGACATGCATTTGTTAATTCTGTTGGAGTGGGAAACATGTAAATTTAGTGCTGTCATCTCAGTTCCATGACTGTAAGGTAGGTCAAAGCAGGTTCCACAATGCTGGCTGCCTTTTCATGCTGTTGGTGGTTGTTACACTCAGCAAGGGACTTAACAGCACGTACTGAGAGAATGTGATTAAACCAGCCTGCTCTTATGAAAGGAAACATGAATCTCTTAAAGGTAAGCTGCACTAAATAATATCACCAAAATTTAAATTATGGTAAAGTGAAAATCAGGCCTGACAGAGGGTTCCAGGGTGAAAATTGCAGCAGTGGAAGCTTATAACGTGGAGGTGGACAGGAGGATAAACACCATTGATCTATGTTGGGGGTCAGGGACAACCTCTCAAGGACAACCCTTAGAAGAAATTGAATGTAATTACTAGAGAGGTGAACTCCTGGATTTGATTTATTGCTGTTGCATGTACCTTAAGTACAATAAAAAGTTTTTGTTTTGCATGCAGTACAGGAAAATCATAAAATAAAAGGATATACAGATCATATGGTGATTGAACAGAGTGAGGCATACAGCGTTACAGCTGCACAGGACGTGTATAAAAGCAAGACCAACATTAGATTTGAAATTTGAGAAGTCCATTCAGTGTCTAATAATAGCGGGAAAGGAGCTGTTCTTGAACCTGTTGATTTAAGCTTTTGCATCTTCTGATTGACAGAAGAGTTAGAAGAGATTATAACTGAGGTGCGAAGGGTCTTTGATGATGTTGGCTGCTTTTCTGTGGCAACAAGGTGTAGATGGTGTCAATGACTGGGAGTGTTCACAACTCTCTGTAGTTCCTTGCATCCTGGGCTGTACTGAGCCGTGATGCACCAAGATAGAGTGCAAGGATTCCAGTCCTGAGCACCTCAGAGCAGTGTGACAAGAAATTTCATGACCTCATCTGTGTAGGGAATGTCAATGAAAGAATCTTCATGATACCTCCTACCCTCCATTCCACCAATCTCACACAGTGGTCAATGCACTGTACCCCAAACACTTATTTAGCAGCACTCACTGCCCAATAAGGACTCACGCCTATCATTTAGATTCACAACCTCACTCTTACTCATCTACCAATCATGCAAGCCTCACACCCACCTTCTCCACATATCTCCAGCTACAGAGTTGTGATGAGATGTGGGGAATAAGTGGGCTGTGGCCAGCTCAAGATTACAATATAATTCAGCTCACTGGAGCATGAGGTGACAGACGAGTTCTGCAGCAGAGGATACAGCTGATAATCATGCACACCAGGTTGTGAGACCCATTGGCTGGTTTGCCAGACAGACTCTTATATTGAACAAGAATGGAGAAATATGATTCCAGAATAACACAGTGTATCACACAGAGCTTGCCCCCTCTATAGCCTCTCTTCAATCTGCATGTTCTGCTCCAGGCCCAGAGACACTACAAATGCAGTCCTCCATATTTGCTGAAGCTTTTATATAATCAGGTCCCCTTCTTGTCTGCTTCCCCCATAATAACATTCCCAAGAGAAAACAGCAGCAGTCTCTGGCAAATCCAGGAATTGACCAAAACCTTCCGAAGCTCATGAATGGCCCTTTGCAATTGCAGAAGTTCTTCAAAATTACCTTAACTGGCAAGTTAGGTGTCTGTCCTATTCAATTTGTCAGTGCAAGAGCCATCTTGCAGCTCAACACCAGCTCATTATAAGGTGACAGAATATATTTGTTGTCTGAATCTGCATGGTGCAATTTAAACACATTGTTGTCATGATGGCCAGCAGAAGAAGCATCAATGAAGATTCAACACCTCAAAGGTCACTACTGAAAGCCAGGTAGTGGCATCTTGTCCAGCAGTCCAATGTCCTTTCGCATTATTATATGGTGTCTCCAATAGCAGTAGTGCAATCAATGTTTACAAATAATTCAAATACACTTGATTACAAGGTTCATGTAGGTGGCTTCACGTCATCAGAGGCTTTACTGATCTTTGCCAAGAGTATTGTGTACTCATCAATCAGTGTTTTCTTCCAATGGTTTAAATTTAGTATTCCCACATGCTTTCATTATTTTAACCATTCAAGTAGTCATACCAATTCCTCCGTCACTATTCATACAAATACCAGAAATGTTTTGGCAACATCTATCTTCATGCAAAACCTTAAGTGACTCATTTGATTGACCACTGTTTGTGGGACCTTGCTGTACGTGTGCAAATTGATTGTCATAGTTCCGATATCAGAACAGTGATTGTACTTAAAAAATACTTAATTAAATGTGAAATGCCCTATGCGAGATCATTCTTCTTTCCTAATTCATACCTTTCATGCAGTGTCTCTGAAAACCAAAATTAATTCATCTTTGGAATCATTTAAATTCTTATTTTAATTATTTTTAGATTTTTTTATCGAATCTATTTTTCTCATCAACCTGTTTAGAGATGATATTACACACCAGTGACCAACTGGTGCTATTTCACTGGCTTTGCAATTGATTTTTCATTGGTTCATAACCAATTAGTGTAATAAATTACACTGCTGGCGAAGCTGCTAATTGTTTTTCAGCTGCAATCTTGCTCTTTTATCAATAGGTCAAGAGAAAACAACCATTTCTTTGTATTTATAACGCTCATAAGAAATCTAGTACGAATAACATAAATAACTCTACATGATGTTTTTGTTCTAATTAATGTTCAGTTTCACTAAAGGCTTTATTTGGATTCAGCATTTGATTGCGTGATTTTGACCTGAAGAATGGTTTTTTTTAACTCCACCTATGCCATGCTGAGAAAGTAGATTAATGCATGGCTCTGAGCTTCTCCCTACATCAATTGAAACTGATTTAATGAAAAAAGGCAGTGTACAGCCAGCAGCTGACACACAATCCTACTATCAACAATAACATGCATGGATTCCAGAACACCCCAGCAGTGTAACATTAAGAAAGTTACATGACGTTAAAATGCGTCACATTTGGTGTAAAGTTACACACCTGATCTTCAGTCACTTTCTATGACGTGTAGTAATGTAGTATGTTCAGTCAGCTTCTTATTTATAGAATCATAGAATCTCTACAGTGTGGAAGCAGGCCATTCAGCCCATCAAGTCTACACTGACCCTCTGAAGAGCATGCCATCTGGACCTACCCCATACCAAATCCCAGTAACTCTGCATTTCCCATGCCTGGACATCCCTGGACACTGTGGGCAATTTAGCATGACTTATCCACCCAACCTGCACATTTTTGGACAGGGAAAGGAAACCAGAGCATGCACAGGAAGCCCACGTAGAAACAGGGAAAATATGCAAACTTCACACAGTTGCCCAAGGGTGGAATGGAACCAAGGTCCCTAGTGCTGTGAGGCAGCAGTGCTAACCACCGAGCCACTATAATCAAAGAGCACATAACCTAGATTATGTGCAAGCCTGTGATATTACAGCAATTTAAACAGTTAATGGTGTTATTAAACTTCAGGACATCTGTCTCAACAAAAATCCAATCTTTGTGGCATATAATGTGTAAGTTAACACATAGGGCAACATTCAAATCATTTCATACAGGCAGTGATGTTTAACCCAAGAACCCATGTCAACATGTAATTAACATATGGGAGGAGGTACGAAACTTACACTTAGTGTGCAATATGCTTTTTTACACTGAAATTTCATTGGTCCTTAAATAAGGTGGAGCTGCATGCCACTAAAGTGAAAATACATAAACAATATAATGATATATAAATGTATTTCTTTCCCTGGCTTAGTGATTAAACAGAATTTTACTGTTTCTATACCACTATTCCAGCAATAGCTTCAATTGAAAGTGTGGAAAACAATAAAAGACTTTGGGAAGATACAAGATAATGGAATTGGCAGACAAATGTATGATAAAAATTTAATGCGGCTGAGTGTGAGATAATACATTTTGGGAAAAAGAGACAAGAAATTACACTTAATGGAAAGACTGTGAAGCTGAAGAATAAACAGCAACCTAATTGTTCTAACACATAAGCCCTTGAAAGATGCCAGTACTGACGAATAAACCATTAAGTGTGTCAATAAAACATGGACATTATAAATGAGAGTATTGAATCCAAACATAAAGAAGTAATGATTAGTTTGTATAAAATATTAATTAAGTTTTTGTTATGGCATCCTATCCATTTTGGGAAGGAAATACAGAGTATGTGGTATTGATTCACTTGAGAAGAAACATTATAGATTTGAGTAGAAATAGGATATTTTGGTTATTTTCACTGCAGCAAATAAAATTAATTAAGTATTTTACAAATGTGTCAAATTATAATAGAAGACTTTGGAAAAGACCATTTCTTCTCATGGGGATTTAGTCACAAACAGTCTTCATTTTAAAAGGAATACTAAATGGGGAGAGAGATTTTGACATATTTATGTATGACAGAGGTTTGTTGGAGCAGGCAACATCTTGCCACAGAGAATGGACACCATTGTATATTTAATGCAGGATTGATTACCTCTTTGAAAATCAGGAAGACTCAAATAATGGAGACAAAGCAAGCATTATGTTGAGTGTTCGAAGCTGTGTGCAAATGTTCAGTCTATGCTGAGACTAAGTCGATCCAATTGTCACAAAACTGGTCCCTTTTTTCTAAAAGCTGTTACTTTTCTTGAGGATACTACGTCCTTGATGTTTTCAGAGGGGTAATAAACCACTATCGGTGCCGATCAGATTGGTTTGCTACAGAGATTAAAGGGTATTGAGAGGCCTTTTTGTTTATATGTAAACAGATGAGATCAGGTCAAAGTGGTCATGCTTTAGAAGTGACCTGTATAATGAAAGGGGAGTAGTCAACTCTCTAGATGAGCTGTTAAGTTCAGTCCAGAATGAGTTGGGAGTTCAACGGTGAGCTGTGTGGAAACTCTCTCTCTCTTTCTGCCCTTCTAACTCCAACCTGTAAGCATGTATTCCATTTGAACTGGGTTGAAGGTGGTTTGTTTAGATTAGATTAGATTAGATTACTTACAGTGTGGAAACAGGCCCTTCGGCCCAACAAGTCCACACCGACCCGCCGAACACCGTGCCGCCCACATGTGCCACCATGCCGCCCACGGTGGCACATGTTTATCGGGACTGTTGTATATATTCAGAAGAGCATAATTAAATCTAGTTTGGATATACTGCATTCTGTAGGGGTTCGTTATTCTGTTCATTGTGTTTCATTGTGTAATCTTGTGAATAATTTTTTGTCTGTTTTAAAACCTTGTAGTCAACCCAGCCATCACACTCTGGGTAATCTTCACTGTACACTTACCGAAACAAATTGCAAAGTTGTGGTCTGGGTTGCCTGCTTAAGAATGTTCTGAGTGTTCTGGCCTAGTCCATAACACAATTATCTTATTTCTTATTTTCCTCAATAGTAAAAAGTAGATATTGCAAAGTGGCAATCCATCAATTTTCTGGTTCTCTTCTTCCAGAGATCTTATGTTCCCTTGACCATACAAGTACAGAGCTAACAGTAAAAGTGCTGTGATAATGACCTCACAGTGAAAGCAACTCCCTGTGTGTTCTGTCAAAAGCAATAAAGTCCACCTTTCGAGATGTAGTTTTCCTGTGTGTCTTCCCTACAGTAGGTTAAATGCCAACCAAGATAAGCTGCTGCTATATCAGGTCGTTATCTTGATTCTGCCCTGTTAAGCTACTCATGCTGTGCATTTTGCCTCCAGCAGCAATGATTATATTATCACTTGGAACATAAAAATGCAGGTATGGAGACTGCGTTATTGAACAGTACCACAGACATCCATGACAGACAACTAATATAGGAGGAGAAAGTGAGGTCTGCAGATGCTAGAGATCAGAGCTGAAAATGTGTTGCTGGAACAGCGCAGCAGGTCAGGCAGCATCCAGGGAACAGCTCTTCCTGAAGAAGGGCTTATGCCCGAAACGTCGATTCTCCTGTTCCCTGGATGCTGCCTGACCTGCTGCGCTGTTCCAGCAACACATTTTCAGCTCAGACAACTAATATACACAAACTTAACGGTAAGATCCTGAGGAGTGTTGTCGAACAAAAAGACTTTGGAGTACAGGTTTATAGTTCCTTGAAAGTGGAGTCCCAGGTAGACAGGATAGTGAAGAAGGCATTTGGTATGCTTGCCTTTATTGATCAGTGCATTGAATATAGGAGTTGGGAGGTCATATTGCAGCTGTACATGACATTGGTTAGGCCACTTTTGGAGTACTGCATTCAATTCTGGTCTCCCAGCCATAGAAAAGACATTGTGGAACTTGAAAGGATTCAGAACAGATTTGCAAGGATGTTGCCAGAGTTGGAGGATTTGAGATTTAAGGAGAGGCTGAATAGGCTGGGGCTATTTTCTGAGGAGCCTCAGAGGCTGAGTGGTGATCTTATAGAGGTTTATAAAATTATGAAGGGCATGCATTAGGTGAACAGCCAAGATCTTTTCCCCAGGGCATAGGTGTAAGGTGAGAGGGGAAAGATTTAAAAGGGACATAAGCGGCAACATTTTCACACAGAGGGTTGTGTGTGTATAGAAGGAGCTGTCAGAGGAAGTGGAGGAGGCTGGTACAATTACAACATTTGAAAGGCATTTGGGTGTGTATAAGAATACAAAGGGATATGGACTAAATGCTGGCAAATGGGACTCGATTAATTTAGGATATCTGTTCAACAACAGGAAGGGTTTGGAGGGATATGGGCCAGGTGCTGGCAGGTGGGACTAGACTGGGTTGGGATATCTGATAGGCATGGTCGAGTTGAGCCGAAGGATCTGCTTCCGTATTGTATATCTCAATGACTCTAAATATTACATTCACAGACACATCAGTGTCTGGACAAATTTTAAACTATTTGGTTAAAAGGAACAGTGTGCTTTCATTAGTGTAACATCTATTAGTTGATACTAAATAAGATAAAGTCTGAGACATGCTATGCAACAGTGTCAACATCATGAGCATGTCTCGTAAAACTATCCTGGCGGGGATTCAAGATGGCGGCGATCTAGGAAGATCGCATTGCAGAGCTCCGCATCGCAGCATAAGTGGGATGAACTTTCAACCCACCCAACCCGGAGCATCGTGATATCCTGGGACTCCAGAAAGACTAGGGAGTCCCAAGAAACTTTAAAAAGTTAACTTACCTGCATTTCCTGCCATCCAGAGGTGCCAAAAAAGGGAGGAGGAGCATCTGAGACCAAGTCTGCAGCCCAGCCTGCAGGATCCTTGGACTCGATTACTTTCCAGGCCCTGGTGAATGAGCTTACAAAAGTTCGTGAGATTTTGGGGAAACAAATAGGAGAGAAGCTGGCTCCAATCTCTTTCATGCTACAGAAGCATGATCAGCAGCTGGGAGACCTGGAAGAGAGGAGGAATGAAGTTGAGCACAAGGTCACAGTGGTGGAAGCTAATGCTAGTTCATCCAAGGAAAGGATCCAAGCCCTGGAGGTGCAGGTCCTAATTTACGCAACCAATTGGATGATCTTGAGAACAGGGGCAGGAGAAAACACATTTGGATCATCAGTCTGCCTGAGGGTAAGGAAGGAGAGCGGCCTGTGGAATTTATTGAGGACTGGCTGCTGAAATTCCTTGACTTGGAGGCTGGCATGAGAGGACTGAAGATCGAGAGGGCTCACCGGATCACGGCGCAGATATCTGGTATGAGTCAACGTCCTCATCCTCTCCTCGTATGGTTCCATCACTATAGGGATAAGGAGAGAACCATGGAAGCTTCCAGCATCCCAGGGAAGGATCTGAAGGCCCTAATTTACGAGGACTCTAAGATCATATTCTTCCAGGATTTCTCAGTGGCGGTGATCCAGAAAAGAAAATCTTATCATGGTGTCAAAAGAAGACTGAGGGAACTTGAGATTCAGTACTCTCTGAGATATCCGGCAGTGTTTCAGACCACCTTAGATGGATCCATACATCTCTTTGACACATCGGAGAAGACAAGAAACAAAATAACTCAATCTGAACAATTTAGTATATTTAAGTATTAGTGTTGTTTGGGTACGTCTTTGTCATTTTGTAAAAGAAACAGAGGAAGTCCAGTTGGAGCTTTCTTTTTCAATTTCTTTTCTATTGATAATAATTTGGTTTAAACTATGTTTGGCAGTGGTTGAGATGTGTATTTTCAATTTCTAAGTTAAGTTATACCAAAGGATAGGTGGGGAATTTATCCTTTTATTTCTTTAAAAACTTTTTAAAAATTTCATAGTGGTATTCTATGGTGCGTTTACTTTCTTTGTTTGTGTTCGCAGTGCAGCTGTAGCTGGGAGAAGTGAAAGTGTGTGGGGGGGAGTGGTTAGATGCCTAGTTATGGGATGGTAGTTGCTCCCTTCAGGCAGGGGTGAGTTCCTCTATTCAGCACCGTTGGCACTTTATATGTTGGGTTTTTTTTAGTTTTTATTGTTTTTAATTTTTAATAGTTTTGTAGGTTTGTTAAATGTAGTGGTCTTAGTTTATGTAGTTTTTATGTTCGGTGGATCATGTGACACTAAGGCTCAGCAATTTGTGGTTCAAGTTCCTCCTCTCTGGAATTTAAATGTTACTGCAGAAGGTTATGGCTAATGACTTGATTAAATAGTGTACATGGAATATCAAGGGAAATCACTCACAAATTAAGAGGAAGAAGGTACTCTTGAGTCTTAGAGGGGAGAAGGTGGATATTCCTTTGTTACAGGAGACACACTTGGATGACAGGGAGCATTTGAAATTACAGCAAAATGCCTTTGACTGAGTTTATTTTTCATCATTTAATACCAGAAGTAGGGGAGTGGGAAGGTGGATATTCCTTTGTTACAGGAGACACACTTGGATGACAGGGAGCATTTGAAATTACAGCAAAATGCCTTTGACTGTTTATTTTTCATCATTTAATACCAGAAGTAGGGGAGTGGCTATATTGGTTCGGAAGAATCTCCCATTTAAGTTACTGGAGTGTGTTAAAGACACACACGGGAGGTTTGTAATTCTTAAAGCATTGATAAATGGGGAAGAATATGGTGTTTTAAATGTTTATTGCCCTTCGGCTCATTCCCTAAAATGTTTGGTAGATGCATTTTCTAAACTGATCAGTCTCGAGTCCTGGCGTATCATTATAGGGGGAGATTGCCCAAAGGGCCCTCAATGTCCTCTGTTAAAACTAAACAATTAGTGGTTCTGTGTGTGAAGTCAGGGTTGGTGGACCTCTGGAGGTGTCTCCACCCTACGGGCAGGGATTTTACATTTTTCTTCAATCTGCATAGGTGTCACACCAGGATTGATTTTTTTCTGACCCCGTGGCAACCTTAGACTTGGTGGCATCTTGTACAATTGATAATATTACCATCTCTGATCATGCTCCAGTGTCCCTGTTGGTTAAGATTAAGGACACTACAGTGAGTTAGAGGCACTGGTGAATAGATCCCTTTATCCTCAAGGATAATGAGTTTGTAGAGTATTTCTCTAGGGAATTTTGGGCATTCCTAGGCATTAACTTAGGCTCAGTTGGTAGTTCATCCTTCCTTTGGGAAACTGCCAAAGTCTATGTTAGGGGTTAGTTATTTCCTACTCCATCAGTAGGAAGCGGCAGAAGGGTGAGCAGCAATGTTTCCTCGAAGCACGGCTGAAAGCAGCCAAGAACGCTTACTTTGACAGACCCCCGTTGGTCAAACTACAGAGGATTACGGCGCTGCGGTCTGCATTGAATTCCATGCTCACACAGATGACAAAGAAGGAGCTTGCTTTTGCAAAGGAAAGGTTGGTGACAGGCTAGGAAAGTACTTAGCAAATCTTTGTAGGAAAAGGAGCCACAAGCCATTACGATGATTAAGGAAAGAGCTGGGAACCTAACATGTGACTCTAAAAAGATGAATGTGGCGTTCTAGAGATTTTACTCTGAATTATCCCAGTCTGAAGGTTGTGAGGAGGGGTGGGCCAAAGTAGAATTTTTTTTAAGGATCTGAAGCTCCCAGGTGTGACCCCCGAACAAGAGTCCTTTCTCAATGCTCCATTATCAGAGCAAGAATAAGGCAGTCTCAGAGTGGAAAGGTGCCCAGTCCTGGTGGACTTCCCAGTGAATTCTATAAAGAATTTATAAACATACTGTCAGGCCCAATGCTCAATATGTTTAATGACTCATGCAGCCATGATTGTCTCCGGCCATCTCTGAGAGAGGCCAATGTTTCACTTATTCTTAAAAAAGGTAAGGTCCCGGAGGACTGTGCTTTGTACAGGCCCATTTCACTCTTAAAGGTGGACTTTAAAATCCTTTCTAAGACTCTCATGTTAAGGCTAGAGACTGTGTTACCTTCTATTGTTAAAGAGGATTAGATGGGCTTCAAAAATGGCAGCAATTTCCTCCAATAATGTTAGGAGGCTGCTTAATGTAATTTAAGCATGCCAACAACAGTCAGGGACTGTTGATACAAGGACTGGTGATTTGTCTAGATACAAAGAAAGCATCTGACCGAGTTGAGTGGCAGTACCTTTTCTATACTCTGGAGTGGTTTGGTTTGGGCAAAGTCTTTATAAGATGGGTAAACAGTGGCCCTTCGTGGTGGTTATCACCAATGGGGCACGATCAAGCAAATTAAACATTTTTAGGGGCAGCCGGCAGGGCTATCCCCTTTTACCACTGCTTTTTACGTTGGTGATTGAACCATTGGCGGAGGCCATTCGTGGGGATCCCAACCTATCAGCTCCAGAAGTGGGGTCAAAATTACATAAGATTTTGTTGTATGCAGATGATGCCCTAATTTTTTTGTCAAATCCAGCAGTTTCAATGCCTCACCTGATACAATGCATCTGCCCATTTGGTGCTTTTTCAGGGTACAAGATTAATTTTGTGAAAGCAGAGGCTATGCCTTTGAATGGTCTTACAAAGGAGTTAGCTCTTGAGGGCGAATATCAATTCCCATTTAGGTGGTCACAGGGGAGTCTTGTGTATTTGGACATATTCATTACTCCAGTTCTGGATCGGCTGTTCAAAGCTAATTTTGTTCAATTAGAGTCATAGAGTCATAGAGATGTACAGCATGCAAACAGACCCTTCAGTCCAACCCGTCCGTGCTGGCCAGATATCCCAAACCAATCTAGTCCCACTTGCCAGCACCCGGCCCATATCCCTCCAAACCCTTCCTATTCATATACCCATCTAAATGCCTTTTAAATGTTGCAATTGTACCAGCCTCCACCACTTCCTCTGGCAGCTCATTCCATACATGTACCACCCTCTGCATGAAAAGGTTGCCCCTTAGGATTCTTTTATATCATTCCCCTCTCACCATAAACCTATGCACTGGAGTTCTGGACTCCTCTACCCCAGAGAAGAGATTTTGTCTATTTATCCTGTCCATGCCCCTGATAGTTTTGTAAACCTCTATAAGGTCACCCCTCAGTTTCCGACGCTCCAGGGAAAAATAGCCCGAGCCTGTTCAACCTCTCCCTATAGCTCCAACCCTGGCAACATGCGTGTAAATCTTTTCTGAACCCGGATCTTACCATTAAGTGTATAAGTCCTGCTAAGATTTGCTTTCACAAAATGCAGCACCTCGCATTTATCTGAATTAAACTCCATCTGCCACTTCTCAGCCCATTGGCCCATCTGGTCCAGATCCTGTTGTAATTTGAGGTAACCTTCTTTGCTGTCCACTACACCTCCAATTTTGGTGTCATCTGCAAACTTACTAATTGTACCTCTGATGCTCACATCCAAATCATTTATGTAAATGACAAAAAGTAGAGAACCGAGCACCAATCCTTTATTTGACAAAATTAAACAAGACCTTCAAAGATGGGAGGCACTTCCGGTCTCATGGTTGGGTCGGATAGCACTTATTGAGATGAATATTCTCCCCCATTTGCTCTAACCTATACAGATGGTCCCCTTGATTTTTAATAAGCAAATGTTCAGGAAGCTAATGGCTGGTTCAGCTCCTTTATTTGGCATCGTAAGCGGCCCCTCATTAAATTAGCTAAACTGCAACTGCCTCACAGAGTTGGGGGGGAGTGGACCTCCCAGACATTAAAAACAACCAACTAAGCTCACTTTTATCCTGAGTGAGTG
The DNA here is from genome assembly GCF_004010195.1 of Chiloscyllium plagiosum. Classification (NCBI taxonomy): domain Eukaryota; kingdom Metazoa; phylum Chordata; class Chondrichthyes; order Orectolobiformes; family Hemiscylliidae; genus Chiloscyllium; species Chiloscyllium plagiosum. The sequence continues at coordinate 12,076,403 of NC_057743.1, read as the reverse complement.
ATTGAGCTTGTGGGCATCCTCTTTCAATATGGTTAGATGTCGAAGCCTCCCAGGCAAGGTGCCCCCTTACCAGTTTGCTGTTTTTGGTAAAAATGAGGACAGTAAGGGAATATTGTTGTAACTCAATAGTCATCAATACTGTTAAAGCACGGAGAGCACTTCAGCAGAGGGAAGGCAACATTGGCAAAACATCTTCTTTTACACCTTTAGTGGATATGCGGCGTTTTCAACCGGGGATTATAGATTCAGGATTTAAACGTTGGGCGGCTAGGGGTGTGTCTTGCATGGGCAATTTATTTGAGGGAGACATATGATGTCTTTCAATCAGTTAGTACGGAAATACGAGCTATCTAATAGGGACCTCTTTCGTTTTTTTTCAAGTTAGGGATTTTATTCAAAAAAAGACTACACTTTTGACTGATCCCTACAAATCCGACATAGAGAGGGGGATGCTCAGTGCTGAGAACACACTTTCTATCAGGACTTTATATCACCAATTGGGGGGTGCCCCCTTAGATGAGTTCCTCAGAGGCATGGGAAGCTATTTGGGAAAGTGCAAGAAAGATATCAAGTTGTAACGGGACCCATAAGATTCTCACAGGGTCTACTTGTCTCCGGACTGTTTGTCAAAATTTAAACCAGTGGTATCTTCAACATGTCCAAAGTGCAAGCATTTTTATCGTTGTCTCTGGTCCTGTGGTAGGCTGCAAACATATTGGACTACTTTGGCGGGTGCAATGGAGAGGATTTTGGGTGTAAGGGTGGAGAAGGACCACACCTCTCTTCTTCTGGGCCTGCCCAGTGTGTTCCCTGCAGACACGCATAAGAAAAAAACTTTTCAATATCCTCATTTTCTGCGCAAGAAAGAATATCTTGCTAGGTTGGATATCCAAAAACCCCCCAGGCCTGTCGGGTTGGCGGAAGGTTGTTATGGAGCATATTCCCCTGGATTTTCTCACAAATACGGTACACCACAAAACTGAGAAATTTTATAAAACATGGCAGTCCTTCTTGGAATACTGGGACAATGATTTATCTGTCACACTAACAAGGGCTTTTATACAGACGTAATGTTTGTGTTTTACGAGTCCAATATCCGGGGAGGAGGAACTGTAAACATATGAGTGTCTTGTTTGGCTGAGCTGAGTAATTACTATTTATTAGCTTGCTGTTGGTTATTATTTATTTACTTAGTTAAATAGCTAGCTTTTTTTTATTCTATAATTTTCTATATATGTTTATACATTTATATATGAGGGTGAGTTGGGTTTTTTTTAACTTGTGTTGTTTTTTTGTACTGTTTGCAATTGTGTTGTTTTGTATTTGTTGTAATATTTTTTAAAATCTATTTTTCAATGAAAATATACTTTAAAAAAGTATACTGACCATTATTGTGAATCATAACACAACAGCTTGGTGTCGAATTGATATTACAATCATATGTGTTTCCCTTATCGACATTGCAGCCACGCAGATTTACTCACACCCACATACTCAAACATTGCATGCACACAGTTATAGACCTGTTTCAAGCTGATATATAAAGATCATTAAATTCTTCTGTAGCCAAGATACAAAATTTTGTGGTTATCTTCATCGAATCACTTTGTTATCTACAAGTATTTTCCAAGAGCTCGCTCCTCCCCCCCCCCCAAACCACCGCAACCTCTCAGCAGGAAATAGAACTGAGAATGAGTCAATAGCTGAGCAATAAAAGGCCATATAATCAATCATGTTTAATTGGTCTTTGCAGACATTATTGTTTAGATCTCATATTAAAAAAATGTTGTTGCAGTTTCACTCAGGTGCTATCACCTTTGGTATTCTTACTCTTCTCTACACTTCTAAATGGGGAATTGTTGTAAGCCATAAACAGCTGCAAAATGAATTTCCAGGATCTTTTCCTTCAAATTTGTTCCAGTGTTCACCAGTCAGAGACAACAGTAATGGTGCAATATGAATATTTCTCTGTATCACATTGATGCATCATCATTTTGAACTTTTAATGGAAATTGTTCATGAGGTAGCTTCAAACCCCTTCAGCAAGAGCAGAGAGAAAGTTATATTTACATGGGTTACTGAATAAGGCAATGATTATGAAAGCGTTACTGTTCATGTTACATTGGCTCAACCTGTTATAAGGCAGTTGGTACCTGAAAGATTGAAAGAACATCAATGTCTGTTCCCACTTGGAGCTAACCAGTTTCTGTTCCAGTCTCTAAATTATTGTTTTGGTGCAAAGTCCAAGTAAGTAACAATAATGAGTTGGCCCTGGTGTCTCACAAGAGACCATCATATACTCAGGTATAACATAGACATTAAGTGGAATAAATCATACTGCTAATCAAGATTGAATCGATTTTCTACCAAAGACTTAATGTGGGCATCCTTTCCCATTTAGTTTCAACAACTTAGATTAATCACAATAAGAAAGAACAAATCTCCCTGAGGCATCTCAGGTTTCTGTAGAACAATATACACTATGCTAACAGAATTATTTCAGGAGTACAAAAGAAGCCCAGAAAAGAACAAGTAAACACATTAATTTACTTTATCGGTGCATTAGCAAATCATATCTTAAGGCAACAGAATATAATAGATATTTTTCACAATATTGGAACAGCAATTGACAATTACTTCATATTAAATATATTTATTTTATGCAGAAAGCAATATTGCATGAAAAAATACAGCTTCTAGAAGAACCTATTAATGATTTTGGTACATTTTCAGAAGTTTGTGATTATGGTGGTTTACAACTAAAACTAACTTGAGTCAAAATTGCCATCGGAATCTTTGAGGCATCTCAGATATTGAACAATCAGAAGAAGGTCTTACATTGGAAAGACCTGTCCAGATGGTGTTAGAAACTGAAATTCGAAATCAATACAAGCGAACATCAACTAGAAGAAAGTGATTACTGCAGATGCTGGGGATCAGGGTTGAAGATTGTTGAGATGGAAAAACACAGCCTGTGAGGCAGCATCCAAGGTGGAGGAGAATTGACGTTTCGAGCATAAACCCTTCATCTGGAATGAGACTTGTGGCCCAAGGGGGCTGAGAGATAATCGGGAGTGGGGTGGTGCTGGAAATGCGATTGGTAGATGAAGGTGGGGGTGAAGGTGATAGGTCAGAGAGGAGGGTAGAGCAGATAGGTGGAAAGGAAGATGGACAGGTAGGACAGTTCAAGAGGGCGCTGCGGAGTTGGAGGGTTGGATCTAGGATAAGGTGGGGGCTGCCAGATCTAATCTTCCAACTTGTACCACCCTCCTGAACTGTCCTACCTGCCCATCTTACTTCCCATCTATACGTTCCACCATCCACTCCAACCTAACACCTTCACCTCTATCTTCATCTAACTATCGCATTTCCAGCTACCTTCCCCCCCCCCCCTCCAGCCCCACCCCCTTCCCATTTATCACCCAGCCCCCTTGGGCCACAAGCCTTATTTCTGATGAAAGGCTTATACTCAAAACGTCAATTCTCCTGCACCTCAGATGCTGCCTGACCGGCTGTGCTTTTCCAACTCCACACTCTTCGACAAGGGAACATGAACCTAACTCAACAAAATCATCGAATCTTTGTCAACGAGTTAAGGCTCATTGTTCATCAGGAAGGTATGTTCCACTTTGAACCTTCTTTGCCAAATACTACTCATAGGATTAGGAAAACCTAAAACAGAATATAGTACCACAACTGTAAAGATACTGTGGCTTTAAGAAATGTATTTTGTCTTGGTTTTTTTTTAAGAGAAGTTTTGAGACAGATACAGAGCGGTCAATTCAAAGCCAATCAAGTAAATAGCATGTGAGGCTCGGGTTATTTTTTTAAAGTTGGAACAATAGAAGCAGTCTGAATGGATAGAGTTAGGCTCCCACAGAACCAGGGATTTTGTTTAGCTTTCAGTAACTGTTGGGGGTTTGAAGTTGGCTCTGGAAACTGTTTCATCTCTATCACTCAGCCACAAAAAAGCTGGAGTTCTCTATGCTGCCAGAATCGAATGTCAGTCTATTCTATTGAATTTGCCTTTGTTAAAGGTTAGATTCCCTAAAGTGTGGAAACGGGCTCTTCGGCCCAACCAGTCCACACCGACCCGCCAAAGAGTAACCCACACAAATCCATTTCCCTCTAACATACCTAACACTATGGGCAATTTAACATGGCCAATTCACCTAACCTGCACATCTTTGGACTATGGGAGGAAACCGGAGCACCCAGAGGAAACCCACGCAGACACGGGGAGAATGTGTAGACTCCACACAGTCTCCTGAGGCTGGAATCGAACCTGGGAGCCTGGCACCGTGAGGCAGCAGTGCTAACTACTGTGCTGTCGTGGATTGAAATTTTACCATATTGGAACAGTTGCTGTTTAGTAGTTAAATAATCTATTATTCTGTTAAGTTTCCCAATAGAGTTAAACTTATACCAATTCTTCTTTCTTTTATTTATATTTTAACAGTCGGGTGGGAATAAAGTATGTTTTGCTTAAAGTCAGGTACTGAAACCAACCAAATTATATCTGGAATACAGCATCTTGCACATGTCTCGGAAGATTCTTCTTCCACTAATGGTGCAAGTAAAGAATCAAATACTGGTGATGACATTGATTATCGCACAGGAGATTATCAGTCTGACATTCAGGCATGATCACCATACTGAAACCCAACAAGTTCGATTAGAATGTGTGTTTATCTCACACAATTCAATAAGGCAGCGGCTACAGAAATCTTCCCATGCCTATTGCAAGTAAAAGCTTATCCAAACTTTTCCCAAAGCAAAGTCTTTTCTAACAAGAGCTTCTGGCAAATTCCATTAAGTGAAATGTCCAGGCTTTTTATCACGTTCATCTTCCTGATTGCAAGGTTTTGGTCCAACAGATTGTCTTCAACTCCAAAGATCTTCAAAAGTTGAAGGATGTTACACCACAGGTGAGGTGCCAGAACACTGGAGGTTGGCTAATGCGGTGCCATTATTTAAAAAAGGCTGTAAGGAAAAACCCGGGAACTATAGACCAATGACATCAGTGATGGGCAAGTTGTTGGAGGGGAGTTTGAGGGATAGGAGTTACATGCATTTGGAACTGTGGTAAAGTGAACCAGGGCAGAACTTATGCAGTTAATGGTAGGGCCCTGCAGAGAGTTGCCAAACAAAGAGACCTGTGGGTGCAGGTGCTTAATTCTTTGCAAGTAGAATCATAGATAGATAGGGTAGTGAAGGTGGCATTTGGCACACTTATCTTCATTAGTCAGTACATTGAGTATATGAGATGAAGCATCATGTTGCAGCTGTACAGGACATTAGTTAGGCCACTTTTGGAATACTGCATACAATTCGGGTTGCCCTTCTATGAGAAGGATGTTGTTAAACTTGAGAGACTTCGCAAAAGATGTACAATGATGTTGCCAGGACTGGAGGGCTTGAATTATAGGGAGAGGATGAATAAGCTGGGACATTTTTTCCCTGGAGTGTCAGAGGCTGAGGTGTGACCTTATAGAGGTTTATAAAATCATGAGGAGAATGGATAGGATGAATAGCCAAGGTCTTTTTTTCCAGGGTGGGGAGTCTAAAACCAGACAGCATTTGTTTAAAGTGAGAGGTGAAAGATTTAAAAAGGACCTGAGGGGAAACATTTTCAGAGGGTACTATGTGTCTGTAATGAGTTGCCAGAGGAAGTGCAGGAGGCGAGTACAATTACAACATATAAAAAGCATCTGAATGGGAGTATAAATAGGAAGAGTTTAGAGCAATATGGGTCTAATGCTGACAAATGGGCCTAGATCAGATCAGAATGTCTGGCCAATACAGACAAATTGGACCAATGGGTCTATTTCCTTGCTTTCTGATTCTATGTCCTATGGATAATATAGTGCATAAAGCATAAATGACAGAAGTTCATGATCATGATCTTAAAAAGACTGTGAGCAGCACGGCTCACGCTTTGAAGAAATTGTGGGACACGTCACTGACAAGGATGGCATAAAGCCAGATCCTAAAAAAACTAGGGCAGTAAAAGAGATTTCTATGCTATGGTCAGTACATGATTTACTTAACAAATTTTTACCCTACTCGGCAATCAACAAATAACCCCTGAGACACTAACTTGAAAAGTTTTAAGGATGATGTTGGGATGCTTTTTCAGAAAATGAGTAACAGGCAGACTTCCGCAGGTGTCCTGGCCCATTACAATCCATCATTCCCAACTGTTATTGCTGGGAACGTCTTAGCCATAGGTATTGGAGCAGTTTTCTTCTGAGAACAGGTAGAAGGATGCAGAAACCCATTTGAGCAGTTCTGACACATAAAAGTGATACCAGTTATATTTGAATCATGGGCCCGTGAGAGATTTCCAGAACTTAATATTTCTGAAAATTTACTTTTTAAGATTACTTATCTGGTTTTAGATGAGCTATAATATTTTACAATTGGTATTAGGAAGATCAAAGTCATTGTTTTTACTGATTGGCACAAAATGTTTCTCTTCATTCCATGCCCTTGCCACTGCCTCAGACTAAACTATTTGTGAACTTTTTCATTCCCAGTCTGAGTGTCTGCAACAACGTCCTCTTCATAATTAAAACAGCCAGCTTCCACCTACGGTACATTGATCACCTGTTCCTGTATCTTTATAATTAAAACCCTAACCTTATTTTATTATCACTACGTTCCTACTCCAATAGTATATTAGAAAATGCTGGAAATACACAGCAAATCTGACAACATTTTCTGGGAGGGAAGCAGAGTTTACATTTCAAGTCGATGGATTTTTATTATCAGTAACCTGCAACAATAATTCTGTACCTTTCTCGATAGGTGCTGCCCAACTTATGGAGTGGTTCCAGTGTCTTCGGTTTTATTTGAGATTTGTGCTTTGTTTTTGATCAACCCAATGTTCTCTTGACCTTGAACTCACGCTTCAATCTCTGTAAACTGAAATTCATCCAAATTCCACAACCATTATTCTAAGCTGCACCCAATCTCACATCATCCCGATCCTTGTACCTATACGCAATGTCTCAAGGTTTAAATTCACATTACGGCTTTGAAATTTTTCTGTGACCTCACCCTCCCAATTTCTGTAACCTCCTCAAGCTGTTGCTAAACTGTCTATTCATCTGCCCCTTTTGTCCATAACTTCTTTCTTTATTCCATTACCAATGTGTGTGCTAGTTATAGGCTGGCAATTTCTCTATATTACTGAGGGAGTGCTGCACTGTCAGAACGGGTGCTACTTGGATAAAAATAAACTCTGGCCCCTCTTTTGACTCAGGAGGAAGTGAGGACTGCAGATGCTGGAGATTAGAGTCAAGAGTGTGGTGCTGGAAAGGCACAGCAGGTCAGGCAGCGTCCGAGGAGCAGGAGAATTGACGTTTTGGGCATAAGCCCTTCTTCAGGAACAATGATGAATTCCTGATGATGGGCTTATGCCCGAAATGTCAATTCTCCTGCTCCCCAGATGCTGCCTGACCTGCAGTGCTTTTCCAGCACCACACTCTCAACCTTCTTCTGACTCAGTTGGACATAAAACATTCTGTGGCACCACATAAAGAAGATTAGGGGAAATCTGGCCAATTTTGTCTCAACCAATCACTCCAAAACAATTATTTGAATTGAATCCCTACAGCACAGATAGAGGCCATTTGGCTCATCAAGTCTGCAAAAAGAATCCCACCCAGACTCACCATCCCCATAATCTCCCATTTACTTGACTAACCCAATTGGATTGCAGATCCCTGGACACTAAAGGGCTATTTCTGGCACAGCTAATCCACCTAGCCTGCACATCCTTGAACTTTGGGAGGAAACCAGAGCAACCAGCACAAATAGGGAAAACATGCAAACTCCTCACAGGCAGACGCCTGAGGTAGGATTGAATCCAGGTCCCTAGCACCATGAGGCAGTGGTGCTAACCACTGAGCCACCATGTTGCTGCAGTTGGCCAATGTTTCACACAGTCTGCACACCAAATGGCTGCCATATTCCTCATATTATAATGGTGACTACACACTAAAGTACAGAGGAACCTCAATTATCCAGCATTCAATTACCCGAATATTGGATTATCCGGCAAGATCACAATGTCACAATGCTCAGCTAAACTATATTATCTCTTATTCGATTATTGGAATTCATTTAACCGAACGAAATACTCCGTGCCCTTGTCCTTTGGTTCCTCTGTAGTAGTATTTAGTTGGCTGTAAAGTGCATCCAAAGTTCGTGAAGGATGTTATATAAACGCAGCATCTGTATTCTTTGCCCTAATTAAGAATGATTCACTTGAAACATTAGCACGAGGCATGTGTCTAACTCACAAAAGACAATACAGTTTTCGAACCAAAGCTATGGCAGGAGGAAAATGAGCCCACTAAAAGAACTCCTTGATTGCTTAGGGTTCGTTATTTTGTTGAATGCAAACTCAGCAATAATTTCAAAGCACAATCATGGCCAGGAAATAAACCTACATAGAAGAGTCCAGTGGTGCAGTGGTATTGTGATGATATAGTGGAAGCTCCAGGTTCAAGTCCCACCTGCTCTGAAGGTGTGTCATAACATGTCTAATAAGGCTGATTAATATAAGGTAGGTTGAGTCACCGATAGTTTACTTAGTGGGTCTGGTTCATTAATGCAGGATGTGGTTTTATATTCAATTGCAAGGTTATGTGTAACCATAACAAAGGTAACATCTATTTGAACTGTACTGCCTTAGTCTTTCTCTAGTTTGAAAGGGGTTGAAAAATCCCCAATTAGGGAATGGCTATGGAATTAAGGGTCAAAGTTGGTACGGTGAAACACAGAAGTCTTTCTTACTCAATTTTCCCATCAGAAAGCTGATAAGGAATGCATCAATTTAAAAGTGCCAGTTATTCATCAGCATTTCAATGCATCACTTTGTAAGCTACAGTTATGTCAATGAATATAAATAATGCAAATGAGAAAATTATTAGACTGACAGTCAATTGACATTGATGTTAGTGTTTGATATCAAGAACACTGAAGTTTCTGTCATGACAAAGAGTGACCCAGGTTACTAAGTTCCAAGGTACATTTCTATAAGATTCAACATTTACAAAGAGGAAGATCAAGCCCTACTGGTAGGTCATTTTGAGAAAAACTTGTAACGTTTTAAAGATCTTAAATGAAAACCAAACATGAATCAATCTGTTAATTTACAAACCCTAGAGAATAACCTCCAATGATATTAAAACTGTAATAATTGGATATTCTGTGGTGTTTCTGAATAATGTTTCTGAATTGAAGAATGCATAGATTCCGTGAACACCTGTCAGCAGGAATGTTAGGCCCTAAAACATTATTATGGGAAACTCCAGCTCAGGAACAACCTGTACTGAACAAGTACAATATGACTACAGTCATGATGCCCATCTATTACTGGGTTAGTGATTGGAAGTACTAAAAATGAAATTACTGAGAGAAAATCAAGCCAGTGAGACAATTTTACTTTTGTTCCACGTTTTTGTGCTTATGTACATGATGGATGGCAGTATTGGAATATGTAAACAAGTTCTGTTTCAATCATGAAATAAAATTATCAAACACTCCCAGTTCCAATTCTAATCAGTGAAGCATTCAATTATTAGCTCACAGGTAAACACTGAGTCAGGGATAGCTTTCTGTACTTTGTGATATTTCTGTTACTGAGTTTTCACTTGGTAGTCACAGTTTGTTTAAAACGTTAAGAAGATTTGAGAGGATAGGCTCAGAGAAATTATTTCCTCTGGTCAGGAAAGAATAAACAAGAGAGCATTCTAAAAAAATGACAGCTGGCCATTCTGGAAGCACTTTTTCAATACAGAAGAAGTTGAAGCTTGGAACAGTGTCTCACAAAAAACTATAAATGCTGGGGACTTTGATGCTCTTGTCGAACCCCTCTGCTAATTAAAACCAAAACACCCAGAAAAGCTCACCTCACCTTGTGATCTGCGAAAAGTGTGAGTGAGTGAAAGAGAAGACCTTAAGACCATAAGAAATAGGAGTGGAATTAAGGCCATTTGGCCCATCTAGTCCACTCCACCATTCAATCATGGCTGATGGGTATTTCAACACCACTTACCCGCACTCTCCCCTTACCCTCAATTCCTTGCAAGATTAAGAATTTATCAATCTCTGCCTTGAAGACATATAACGTCCCGGCCTCCACTGCACTCCATGGCAATGAATTCCACAGGCCCACCACTCTCTGGATGAAGAAATGTCTCCGCATTTCGGTTCTAAATCGACCCCCTCTAATTCTAAGGCTGTGCCCACAGGTCCTAGTATCCCTGCCTGACCTAGTTTCCCAGCATCCATCCTTTCTAAGCCATGCATTATCCTGTAAGTTTCAAATAGATCTCCTCTCAACCTTCTAAACTCTAATGAATACAATCCCAGGATCCTCAGCCGTTCGTTGTATGTTAGGCCTACCATTCCAGGCATCATCCGTGTGAATCTCTGCTGGACATGCTCCAGTGCCAGTATGTCCTTCCTGTGGTGTGGGGTGCAACTCCTAATTTCCACTACTTAAAGAAAAATAACAATTTATTTTCCTAACTTTAACTGTAAACAGTAAACAGAATCTAAGCTTCCTTTTTCTTAACTAATATCTTTCTGAACCCAACTCTATAAAAATGTTGCTCCAATAATACAATTATTAAACATTACATTAATCTCAAGACCACACAGTCTCTTATGCTTTCTTCCTTCCAGTCTTCTGAATCTGTTACTTCCTTCTGTCCTTCCAATTCTGTTGTCTTCTCCCTGGGTCACCTTCTCACTGTTTTTACAGGAAAAAGTACCTTTTGGTGGAGAGTGCCTTCTAAGCTTTTTTTGAGAACAAGATGTTTATTTCTTTGGATGGCCTACAATCTCCAGTTCTACTGCAGTTGCTCTGATCAATTTTCAAGATGCCCCCATTTTTTATTCTCCCAACATTGTTCCCTCTCATTGGTCCGATGTTGTTAATACAATAAATTCAAACTCAATTGGGTTTTAGTATCCTGGGCATAATTTAAATTAATTGGTTACATTTGAATTAGATTAGATTCCCTGCAGTGTGGAAACAGGCCCTTTGGCCCAACTAGTCCACACTGACCAGTAACCCACCCAAACCCATTTCCCTCTGACTAATGCACCTAACACTATGAGCAATTTAGCATGGCCAATTCATCTGACTTGTTGTCAAAACAGCAGCCAAAACTCAGGCAACCATTTAACAGCCATTTGCTACATGTATCTGTTTTGGAACGGCCCATCTCTTAGCTGTTCTGTTCTGGCATCTGTGGCTGTACTTTAAGTTTACTTTAAATTCCAGAAAACACTTACTATCTTAAAGTGAGCATACACTCTTTCAACTTGGTAATACTCTTTCAAGACTAAGATCAATAGATGTTGGTGGTTAAGGATATGGAGAAAAGCAGTGGGGTGGGGAAAATATTTTTGAGATTCAGATTCAACATGATATAACTTAATGGAGAAGAAGAGCTGAGAGGTTAAATCAAGGCTCTGCAACCATAATGTTAAGTAGAGCAATTTTATTTTAAAATTTAGTCAAAACGGTGTATTTTAAGAGCCAAAGTGCTATAAACAATAACAAAAACAGGCCAGGGCCATTGATTTTTATGCAACACACTTTAATTAAATTTCATGAAGTTACATGTGTTAACATAAATGAAAAGAGATAGCTGACAACAGAATCCCTATCATCCACCCCCTCAAGTCTGCACCAACTCTCCAAAGAGCATCCTACCCTCCATTTATCATTGCTAACCCACCCAGCCTGTACAACACAGGATAATTTAGCATGGCCGATCCACTAAACCGGCACATCATTGGACTGTGGGAGGAAACCAGAGCATTCAGCAGAAACCCACATAGACACATGGAGAACATGCACAGTCACCCAAGGCTGGAATCAAACCAGAGTTCCTAGCACTGTGAGACATGAGTGCTAACCACTGCGCCACCATAAATACTTTATAAAGATTTTAACTAGGAGAAGTTGCTAATTGAAGATGCCGGTGTTGGACTGGGGTGTACAAAGTTAAAAATCACACAACACCAGGTTATAGTCCAACAGGTTTAATTGGAAGCACACTAGCTTTCGGAGCAACGCTCCTTCATCAGGTGATAGTCTGATGAAGGAGCGTCGCTCCAAAAGCTAGTGTGCTTCCAATTAAACCTGTTGGACTATAAGCTGGTGTTGTGTGATTTTTAACTTTGCTAATTGAATGTTGCTTCCTCACAAGTACCATGTTCATAAAATTTTGAAACAATGAAAGAAGTCATATCATTAACATCAATTCCTTCCTTAAATTAAATTAAAATATTTAATGTGATTTCTATCCTGGATTACCTTCTGAGTCATTCTATGTCTTTCTGAATTGTGTGCGGTTGTTTTAATTTTCAGGCAGGAGTGTAAACTTCCCTCATTCAAGTAACTTCTCGATTTGCTTTTTCTGAAGTAGACACGGTGGGAAAGATGGTGTTTGGCAAATTTGCCTTCATTGGTCAGAACATTGAGTATAGGAGTTGGGACTTCATGCTGTGGCTGTACGGGACATTGGTGAGATAGTGGACAATTTAACGGACAAGAATTTTTAAAATTGCTAATTTTTTACCATGTCTTTCTGCATCGCGAGCATATTGAGGAAGAGTTGTCTGAAATCTTATTCAGTCAATATTTGAAAGCTGCTGTCACTTGGGAGCTACAGGTCAGATGGCAGAAAGCTGTTGCAAATGGCTCCACAGCCCATGTTGTCAACGTTTGGGCTAAATGATCTACATATTCTGTCGTAACAATGATAATGCAACTTTTAACTCTGCTGATCGTAACATGAAATACGTTGGAATGAATCCTCAATTGAATTCCCCTGGAACACATGCCATTGTTAAACATTTGTTAACACAAATCTGTGAAACTGGAAACTCATCATTCCCAAGCAAATAAAACCCCACTGGCAAGATTCACTGTCACCTAAAATAAGACAGTCAAAGATATTGAAACAGCAATCAGAAGTGGGATCACCATCTGAATTTCCATCCCAGATCAAATGTAGTGAGGCTGATTGTCCTGACCTACTGCTGCCATGGCTGAGAGTGTCTAGCTCAACATAAGCATTTCTCCATCTAGCAGGGGTTCTCCCATCTCAGATTTATAATTGGATGATTTAAACTGTTCAAAGTTCTTCCAGTATAACAGGCACACTGCTGAGACACTGAATAATGAGGCAATAAGCTAATCTATCAGACTTTGAAGAATTAACACATTAGCAGTTACAAAAATGCAAATGAGCCCATTTAACACTCTGCCTCAGTGAGTGGGGGACAGTAGCTGCAATGCCCCAGTTATTTGAGTTAAGATTTAATGTCATGTTGATTCCATATCCTGAAGCATTTCTCCAGAAACAACTTGCAGCCCAGACTTGGAGATAATAGAGGCTGGTTTCTGCATCAGTTGGTTTTTGTGTTCTAATACAAGAGCCACCTTAGGAAATTCAGAATGACATTCCAATTGTATTTGCTTAGGAAGTAATCTGGACTCTACCAGCAAAAAAGGAAAATAATCTATCAATATACAGTTTTGTCAAAATAGAACCCTCTCAAATTGTTTTTGTGAATGCAAGGATAGGCTAATTCTTTGATAAGAATGAAAAAATAGGAGCAGGAGGAGTTCATAAAACCCCTTGAACTACTCCACCACTGTGGTGAGGGAATGGCCTAGTGGTATTATCGCTGGACTGTTAATCTAGCGACCCAGGTAATGTGCTGGGTACCTGGCTTTGAATTCCAAAACAGCAGATGTTGGAATTTTAATTCAAAAATATATAGAATTAAGAGTTTAATGATGATCATGAATCCATTGTTGATTAGTGGAAAAAAACCATCTGGCAAGGAAACTGCCTTCCTTACCTGGTCTGGCCTACATGTGATTCCAGACACACAACAATATGGTTGACTCTTAGGGATGGGCAATAAATGCAGGCTAGCCTGTGACACCCTCATTCTGTGAATAAATGAATTTTTAAAAAAAAATTCAAATAGAATAGAACATATCAATTTTTCTCTTAATCAAGGTGCCAGTGAGTAAATTTTGGAAAAATAACATTTGACACAGCAATAATTATTTTTTTTTTAAATTCAAAGCAATAAATTGATGATTTAAATAAGTAGGTAATGAATAAAAGTGGCAATTGAGAATGTCCAAACAGCAGATTGAACTAACCTTTTTTTATCACCTCAGTAAGAAGCAAAACCAGCCACAGGTTGATTGGTGGTAGGAGAAATACTGTTCGGTTATGTGTGATAATACATCCAGATATAAAAAAACAGAAGAAAGAAAAAGAAGCAAAACTAGAGAGACAGACTAGGCTGCAAGTCCTTGATCACCAGAAAAAGAAGGCTTTGTAAACCAATTCTGACTTAAGGAGTCAAGTTTAATTAACATTCCACTGGCGTGCAATCTGAGCTGGGCAAAGCAGAATTCATGTGAAAGTGTAACTAGGAAGAGGGTTGCTTTTCAGCCTGAATTCTTCTCAAGCCTGTTTTATTGATAGGTCTGGGGGTCTCTCCATCCGACACACATTCCCTCACTACCTCCCATTCATACATTCACTCTCCCTTCAACCCTGACTACCTCCTACTCTCTCTATCTCTTTCTGCAACAGAGTCTACAAACACTGCCTCATACATATAGGATGCTGTGTGGGCTTGGGAGAACCAGTCTGCCATCTTGAATTGCATTCCTACAAGTTGGGGAGGCACTTTCTTATGAAGGAGTCTGGTTTTCCAACGATTTGCTCTCTGCCACAACCTGAAACCCACTTGATGTTTCAGCCTTGCTTGCCACCCAGTGTCCACCCGCTGCTTCCTTCCTGGGTACATTCACCAACCAAGCAAGTGTTTCATTAGCCCAGGCCAGTCCAGCCCAGCAGGCTCAGTATTTCTCCTTCTGTCCAGGGTTCAGGGTGAAGAAAATAAGGGCTATTCACACATCTCACTGCTCCCTCAATCGGAGTTCGATTCTCTTCAACATTTGCTGGTGATTGACTCAGTATGAGTAGACAATGTCTCTAATTGGAAGAGCAGCTCCTTGCATCATCTTCCAAATTTACTAAACTGTATTTGTAATACGGGTCATGGATCATATAGGACACCTTGGCCAGCCATGTTCTAGCCCACAGGCCATCTGTTGGACAAGCCCGTTCTCCATTAACTCTACTTTCTCATCTCTTACACTTTTAAAATACCAGCTCTTATAGAGATACTACTCATTCAACCATTGTCATATTCCAGGAGTTAGTCTAGTGAAAATTCATTGTTTCATCCGCTAAAGCAATTGTTCTCACCATACTCCTGCACCGCAGTGGGATCTGGACTGTATCATTGACAATTAAGAGTTTTGAGCAAATTCTATCAGACACGCATCCATTGCATCTTCTGCATGGGAGAATTGTCAAACAAATGCTTCTTGAAGCTAATTTGAAGCTGTCAGACAAAACTGTTGAAAAATCAACAGTGTCTGGATTACTGAAAAACATTTCACTTGTCAGGTCCTATTTATTCAACTCTCAAATGGCCAAGGTTCCAGGGGAAGACAAAGAAAACACTTCAAAGGCATTCTTCAGCTTTCCCTGAAGTGAGGGAGCATTGGCAGTAGTAACTAAGAGGAGTAACAACTGTACATCAGGCTGCATGATGCTTTGAATCACAACATCTTAATAAAATGACAGAGAAAGAAAAACAGGAATCCCATTACTTTACGGAATATTCTGCCCCATGTGCCTTAAGATCAGTAGATCAAGAATTGACCTGTTCAGTTACATGAATATGCGTGCAAAGAACTTGAATGAATGAATAAATGATTTATTGTCTCTTGTATTTTACAGTGAATAATACAATGAAAAACTTCCAATTGTCGCCACAATCCGATGCTACTTTGATTAGTTTAAAATAAAAAGATATAACCGAAAGATAGTATATCTTATTTCCAGTATCTTCATTATGAAAAAAATAGAATAAAACAAAATAGAATAGAATCCCTAAAGTGTGGAAACAGGCCATTTGGCCCAACAAGTCCACACTGACCCCCAAAGGAGTATCCCACCCAGACCCATTCCCCTACCCTAATACTCTACACTTATCCCTGATTAATGCACCTAAACTACACATTCCTGGACACTATGAGCAATTTAGCATAACCAATTCACCTAACCTGCACATCTTTTGGATTGTGAGAGGAAAGCGGAACACTCGGAGTAAACCCACACAGACACGGGGAGAATGTGCAAACTCCACACAGACAGTCACCTGAGCCGGCTCACTAGTGAGACCTGTGCTGCCACCTGCACCCCACTTCACCCAAAACGCCTTGCTGCTGCCTGTGCCAGACCCACCAATGTAGGAGCCACCAATCTTTAGGTGCCATCTCTTCACCACTGGGCTCACCTTACTGAGGCAGAGTCCTGTGCTGAGCCACACTTGCCCCACAACCAGGAGTCTTTGGCTCTGCTGCCGCCTTGATGATGCCATTGGTCCCTGCTCCAGGCATGCCACACTGCCACTGTTGTAGCTGCCTCCTCGCCAACACCAGGAGAGTCAGCTCTGGGCCTACAGCAACTAGAGTCCCTGGCTTCATTACCAGGCCAGGCTACTGCCACACCAAAAGTCCTGTTCTGGCCACCCACCTCTGAGATGCCACCTTGCCAATGCTGCTATCTTGAAGAGTCCGCCGCTTCCAATCACTGGAGGAACTTTGACGCAGCTGCCACCCCCAAACTCTGAGCAGACATCATCCCCTTTTGAGGATTGAGGGACAGACTATGATGATGCTTCCTTAGGTTCAGAGAAAAAAAAGCTGTACATAGTAGTCCAGGTGTGGCCTAACCAACACCTTGATATTATTGCAGCAAGGCATCAATACTACCACTGCCCTCCTAAATGCTGCACTTAATGTGCCTTCTTCATTATTTGCTCCATCTGTTTGTCACCTTTCTGTGATTCCTGTACAAAGCATTCCCCAATCTCTCTAAACACTAGCATTCATTATTCTCTCACTTTATAAAAAAATATATGCTTTTCCATTCTTTCTATGGATGTGCAAGTTTCATTTCCTTCTATAATACTCTATTTGCAAATTTTAGTCTAATCACTTGTCGGGCCTATATCTTTTTGTAACCTTGAACATTCTCACCTAAATTGGTATTGTCAGCACACTTGGTCTACTCATCTGAGTCATTAATATTGATTGTAAATAGCTGAGGCCCATGCACCGATCTTTGTATCACTGTATGAGTTATAGTATTCTATAAATGGCTGGTTAATTCAGTTTTCCAAGTGTCCTTAACAAGTTACTAAATCTTGAATCAAGCACTTTCTTTACTATTGATGTTTGACTGACTTGTTTATAGCTCTGATTTTTTTTCTTCCTTTATTCAACAGGATGGCTGCGACCTACCACTACACAAAGTCTGTTTTAATCTTGAAGAAAATTTAGAAAATCAATAAAGTGATATCGAGTTAATACAAGGAAGGAAGATAGCATTTGGAAAGTAGTCAATCACTGACATGATGTTAGTTAGGTTGTTGAAATCTAATATGCTAAAATTAGAAGATTTTCATTTGAGTTGCTTGCAACATGAAGTTCCTGTTGGACAGGTGAACTACAACAGTAATTTTCACACCAATATTTGAAGGGAATGGACTGAATCTCATCCATAGCAACAATCCATAGAGGGAATGCTGGCACAAGAGGCATAAAGTCAGATGGAAGATCATTCTTGTCAAAGAGTGTGGTTTTCAAATTTTCAGACCCTTCCCCCTGAGAATGAGGAAAGGATTCAAAGACTGAATAAGGATCTGAAAGGTTGTGTTGCGAATATCTCTGCAGCTAGTAGGAAGGCTAGCCTGATGCTAGGAGCATGTTATACCCATAACATATTATGAGACAGTGACATCACTGATAGATGTCAATACATCATTCTGCTAGGTGTAAATGCTTAATTCAGAGCTGTTCTCCCCAAACTGGAACAGTCTGACGTAGAGTCTGGGATATTAAAAGTTAACCTAAAGATCATTTCTCAATCATTGATGAAGGGAGAGGAACCAGCCCGGATTATGAGTGAGAATTAAGTGAACAAATACTATTTAAATGCATGGATTTGAGCAAGAGAAACAATTAGATTTTTTTTTGGAATTAATATATACAGAATTTTGTTGATGATTTAAGAAGGAAGATGCCATTAGGATGTCCCAAAATACTTTATGAGCAATGAATACATTAAAAATAAAGCACTGTTTTGTGGTTAAATGTGCATTTGTGGTATTTTGCTACGCAGATTAGAAGGTCTTTAGGGGTAGGAACCCGCTGGGATTCTTGCTCCCAGTTGTAATGCAGTGTTATTTCTGTAAAGCAAGTGCATGAAAACAAGGCGTTAGGCAGGATTAGATCTGCTATTATTCTGTCTGAGCTTGCATAACAAGGTGAAGTATCTAAGCCCTATAGAGCAAGTTGTGGAAATGAACCCCACATTTCAGAAAAGGAAATTTGGAAAAAAAACTGAGAAATGATAGGTACGGTCATAGATACAAACAGGGACATAGATGGAGCCTTTCAGAAAGGGTGGGATGAAGTAAGATGTCAAAGTCTTGAGGTGAGCATAAAATCAACATGAAACAGCTGAACTGAACCGCTTACTTCAGTGGTACTATGTTGTCCCATACTGCTTGCGTCATTATGCTTTTGTGATAATTGTTTTGTAAAAGCATGGTTTCTGCAAATCAGACTTTTGGAACCTGGATCTGTGTACAATAGAATGGGCATAAATGTCATTCATCTCAGCTAGGCATAATGCATATTGCAGTGTTGAGAAATTTGTATTCTAAATTTTCTGTATTTGTTAACTCATTAGCATCTTATTTCTATTATTGCAAAATGGGACCTCTATCCCACTTTAGCCAGCTGAATTTTTTTTTAAGAATGTGGAGCTCTTATAGTTGCACCAATGTTTTCCCATTCAGAAATATTTGTAGTAGACCACTTTAAGTATGTGTAAATTACTGCAGATGGTGAAAAATCTGGACAGTAAATAAAAGAATGCTGGAAATCACAGCATCCATTGATGCTACCCGATCTACTGTGATCTCCAGCATTTTTTGTTTTCACCACTTTAAGTATGCTGTTAGGAAGGTAGAACTGACTTTAACTCCATATGTTCTTTGCAGAAACCTAGCAGCTGCTATCATACCATAGCATCTCTGAGAGGTTTCTACCACACTGTCAGTCTTTTTCTTTAAAAAAAGTGGCATGTCTCTTGGTTTTGAGATTCTGGGATCACCATCAAATGGAACCAGCCTGTTTCTGTTGGTGAAAAATCCTCTACCAAGTCTGAGACAACAGTGAACAGTTTGTCAACCCTTGTGACCAGCTGGTCTGAACCCTCTTGTAAATATTCCTGCCAGGAGATCCTAACCTACCATGTAATAAATAGGTTTCAGCATGTTATCTGTCTCTGCATAATGACCTGTCAGCTATGTGCTGAGTTGGACAGATTACTAGCCTGAAATGTTTGCCTTTTGAAAAATTATATTTGATGCAACTTATATTGATTCTTGATATGCTTTGACTTGAAATTTGTATTAAATCTAATGGGGAATGTGCTTCACCAGAATTGCACTGTGCATTTATCACAATGCACTGTCACAAAATATCTGCGTTCAGCTTTGTACAGAAACTGAATTACCTGCAGAATTAAGATGAGATTACAGGAGCCTTTTGCTTACAAACCTCCAGCCCATATCAATGTCCATAAGGCTGGCCAACTTGCACTATGTTGATGTAACTGCCTGTGTAAATAATGATAGATAATGCTGGAAATCACATAATCAGCTTTGGTGTTTATAATAATTTCTGTCCTTATTTTAGATTTCCAGCATTTGAGGTTTTTTTTTTTATTGGCATTAATGACAGCATCTCCTCTGGAACTGGAATGTACATTCTGAAAATATGTTGCATGTTAAATGAAGTGAAAGAAGTACTCTCTGCACTGGGTTAAGTAATGGCTCTTTGCCAGTTTTCTCTTCAAAGCTCACTCATGCTGAGATGCAGTTCCGCAGGGAAAAGAAGCCGACAATGACCTACAAGAGGATGTTTCTTAGGCATATGTCCAGTTACTGAGTGTTATCTGATGATATACCATGGAAACAAACCATTTTTTTTCATTTATTCATAGGATGTGGGCATTGCTAGCTAGACCAGCATTCATTGTCCAGCCCTATTGCCCAGGAGAAGATGTTACCTTCCTGAATCGTCTTGAATCTTATCTCCACCATGAATCAGAAGTGGGGTTTTCACCAATGATCGCACAACGTTCAGCACCATTCGCAAGTCCTCAGATACTGAAGCACTCTATGCTCAAATTCAGTAAGACCTGGACAGTATCCACACAAGTGCCAGGCAATGACTATCTCCAACAAGAGAGAATTTGACCATCACTCCTTGACATTGATTGGCACCACCATCACTGGATCCCCAACAATGTAGATCCTGAGTGTCGTCATTGACCGGAAATTGAACTGGACTAACCATATAAGTACTGTAACCATGAGACTCGGTCAGAGGTTAGGAATTCTGCAGAAAGTAACTCACTTCCTGACTCCCAAAGTCTACAAGGCACACGTCAGGAGTGTGATGGATTACTCCCCACTTGCATGGATGAGTGTATCTCCAACAAAGCTCAAGAAGCTTAACACCATCCAGAATAAAGCAGCCCACCTGAATAACATCACATCCACAAACACTCAGTCCTCCATCACCATCGCTCAATGGCAGCTATGTGTCCTACCTGCAATATGCACTGCAGAAATTCACAAAGGTTCCTTAGGCAACAGCTTCTAAACATTCATTCATTACTATTTAGGAAGACAAAGGGGGAAAACACATGGGAACACCATCACCTGCAAATTCCCCTTCAAGCCAGTCACCTTCCAGATTTGGAAATATGTCAGTGTTCCTACAGTTTTGCTAGGTCAAAATCCTGAAATCCCTATAATGGTTCCAAAAGCAGCTTGCCACTGCCTTCTCAAGGACAAATAAGGATGGACAGTAAATGCCAGCCCAGCCAGTGATACCCACATCCTGTGATTGAAAAAATAAAAAAATCTTTATGTGGTATACATACACTCCACAGTGACATTGGGAAGTGGGGGTGATGGGAGAGTTCCAAGATTTTGACCCATCTCTGTCACATCTGTTCTGATGATGTCAATTTCGACAATAATGCCTCCAAAATGTCCACATTCTCTCTCAACCAAAGATTCCCCCAAAATTGTCAGAGCCCTCAGCTGGGTCCAATCCATCTCCCACATTTTGGATCCCACACCCTCCCTTCCCTCCCACGACAGTGATAGTCCTTGTCCTCACTTACCATCCCACTAGCATCCACATCCAGAGGATTATTTGCCACTATTTCTGTCATCACCAGACACATATTCCCCTCCTTCCCTTGTCTGTCTTCCACAAGGACAGTTCCCCCCAGGACACCCTGGTCAACTCCTCCTTCACTCCCAATGCCCCCCATCGCCCCAAGGCACCTTCCCCTGCAACATCTGCCCATTTACCTCCTCCCATCTTAATATCCAAGGGCCTAAACACACCTTCCAGGTGAAGCAATGTTTTATCTGCACTTCTCACAATCTAGTCTAAACAATTTACTGCTCACAATGTGGTTTCCTCTACACTGGGGAAACAAAGTGCAAACTGGGCAACCGCTTTGCATAGCACCCATGTTCTGTCTGCAAATAAGACCCTGAGCTTCCAGCTGCCTGCCACTTCAACATATCACCCTGTAGCCTGTCCAACCTCACTGTCTCTGGCTTGCTACAATGAAGCTCAGCACAAGCTGGAAGAACGGCACCTCATTTTCTTGCTTGAGAACCTGCAGCCTTCTGGCTTCAATATCGAGTTCAACAATGTTAGGGCTGGAGGATCTCTCCCCATGCTTTCTCAAACTCCCACACACCAGGCCTTGGTATCACATGGGCTACTACCATACGCTACCTATTGTCAGTCATTAATTGTCCCCTTTTGCAGCTATTCATTCCCCTAGACTGACTTTTTTTCTTTAGGCTCTATCTCTACCTATCATTTACTCCTCCCTGTTTCCACTTCATTTTCCAAATACAGAGCATCTTTTCCTTAATAAAAGCAAATTACTGCGGATGCTGGAATCTGAAACAAAAGAGAAAATGCTGGAAAATCTTACCAGGTCTGGCAGCATCTGTAAGGAGAGGAAAGAGCTGACGTTTCGAGTCTAACTGAGTCAAAGCATCCTTTTCCTTGTTACCATCAGTTCTGAACAAGTATAACTGGGCCTGAAATATTAAGTCTGATGTCTCTTCACAGATGTTGCCAGGTCTGCTGAGCTTTTCCATTAATTTCAGTTTTTGTTACAAGCTACAACAATCCAGTTGAGAAAACTGGATTGTACCAACAGACATCTATATGTCCAGAAATTATGATTGAATAGACATTACATAGCAATAATATGATGCTACAGTTTACATGTGTTTTGGAGTTTTAGATATTTGATATAGGTGCAGATTTAAATAGGTCTCACTACCATATGGTTTTATGCTTTCATAAAGTAGTACAAAACAGAAGTTCATAATGACTCATCAAAATTACTTCCAACTATTTATGTGGAGTTGTGCACTTCTGAAGTTCACCCAGCAAATTTCAATTTACAAGGGTGAATAGAGGCTTGACAGATATACCAATAACACTTCAAGAGATAATTAGTGTTTTTACTGTATTTGTACTATTCACTGTTTATGTTCTTAACCTATAATGGTTTGGGTAAGATTTTACAAAAATCGCTTGAAAACCCTCATGATTCCAATGTTACTGCATACGCTCATTAATGTGAGTCTGCAGTTTTGCCTGATCCCCATGAACTAAATTTAAAATACTTATTGTGGTCTTCAAATTTCACCAAACCATCGCAAATCCTACCTCTGTAATTTCCACTGGCAACCTTTGACCCAGTATTGTAAGCAGAGAGAAGCAAAATACCGTGGACACTGGAGATCTGAAATAAAAATTAAATCCAGCATCTGTAGAGAGAGAAAAGCAAAGTTAATGTTTCTAGTCCAAAATGACCTTTCTTTTGGCAATCAGTTCTGAAGAGTCATAATGGATTCAAAATATTAATTTTGCTTCTTTCTCCACACATTCTGTCAGATCCGTTGAGTTTCTATAGTACTTTCTGTTCTTATTATTGACAGCAGAGTGTCAATGAAAAGCCTTTGCGTCTGCCCTACTTCTTTAGAAAAGAACTCAAAAGCCATCACTTGGATGAAGAATGAGAACCTCAGTTCAGTGTTTATGGAACTTGGACATCAAGGGTTCAGATCAGGCACAGGAGGTCCTACAGGGAATAGGTGGAAGTAGTGACAATAGGATGGAAATAGTATTGGGAATGTAATCAACTCCTAAACTGTGATCCCAAAAAGTGCTTTTCCTACTCATGCTGGCCATGTGTTCATGTTCCTTTTGTATACATTCAATTCATGTTGCCGAGAGAATAGTTAAAAAATGAGAGAAACCAGAAAGTTCTGCTTCCTATCTTTAGTGAAATTAAACTTCAAAATAAATGATTACTTTCTGCCTAAATCAAGAAAATTTTTCATAATTTAGTTATTCAGTAAAACACTGAAAAATAGCTCACAAATGTCAGTGGTATGACTGAAAACATTTGCTTACAGTACAATATTCGAAGAGTTCTCTCATCCTTTCAGTGTAATATTGCCATCTTCAGGTAACCTAGTCAAACAGCACCAGCAATATTAATATTTCAGGCTTACAAGTGACCTGGGAGGAAAGGAAAGGACTTTATCTTATATTCAGTGGAGCCTTTCATGAACTTAGAGTATGTTTTGTTTTGTAGCCAATGAAGTGTAATCATATAAGAAAGCAAAGCGTGTAGAAAAAGTAAATCTGGGCAACAATTCAAACTAACTGATAACATAAAGGCAGGAGTCACATATTAAAATTAGCAAAACACAAACTTAGAATTGATATCACATGGTGTGGTAGTGAAAGTGAAAACTCTTTAAAAATATCGCTGATGTATTGGAAATTATCTGAAAGGTATTATTGTATGGATGAATTAGAATGGACGACCGAGGGTTTTCTTACCCATATCAATCATTATTTATTCAATAATGGGATGGGAACTTTGCTCACCACAGCAGCATTTATTGCCCATTCCTAATTGCCCTGGAGAGGTTGGTGGTGAGCTGACTTCTTAAATCATTACATTTCTTGAGGCATATGTACATCCACAATGTTGTTAGGAATGACAGCAAAAGTGAAGGAACGCTAATATAGTTCCGAGTCAGATGATGTTTGCTTTGGAGGGGAACCGGGCAAGTAGTAGTGCTCCATTGTCTTTCCATGTGGTAGAGGTCATAGGTTTGGAAGGTGTTGTCGAAGAAGCCTAAGTGTGTTACTACAGTGCATCTTGTACGTGATTACACAGTGATACCACTGTTTGCTGATGGTGAATGAAGTGAATGTGAAAGGTGTTGGATGTGGAGCCAGGCAAACAACCACTTTATCCAGTTGTGTTGAGAGTTTCTTGCATTTTATTGGAATTGTGTCCTTCCAGACAAGTGGGTGCAGTACATCATACTCCTGACTCATTTGTTGTACAGCAGATGGTGGGCAGGCTTTGGGAAGTCAGGGGTTAAGTTACTCACTGCATTGTTCCTCATCTCTGGCTTGCTTTTGTAACTACAATATTTATATGGCTGGACCAATTCAGATTCTGGTCAATTGTAATTGATAATGGGAGACTCAGCAATGCTGATTCCATTCACAATCGAAGGGCAATGGATGGATTTTGTCCTGTTGGAGTTGGTAGTTGCTGGTGTTTCTGTGGCATGAATATTACTTGTTACTTATTAGCCCAAGTTTGAATATTGTTCAGGTCTTGCTGCATTGGGCCATAATACTGTTCAGTACCTGATGGGTCACGAATAGCGCTGAACATTGTGCAATTATCAGTAAAACTTCCATTTTTGACCTCATGATCAAGGGAAGGTCATTAATGAAGCAGCTGATGATGGTTATATCTAAGGCATTACCCTAAGGAATTCAGTCCAGGGAGTGAATGATTGATCTCCAACAACTACAATTATTTTTCTTTTTGTTGGGCATTGCTCCAATGAATGGAATGTTTTCCCCAATTCCCATTGATTCCAGTTTTGCTAGAGCTCCATGATATCATACTGAATCAAATGATTCTTTAATGTCCAGTAGTCAATATCACCTCACCCCTGGAATTCAGAACTTCAGGCCATGTTTGGAGGAATGTTGCAATGAAGTCAGGAGCTGAGTAGACCTAATGATACCCAAACTGAGCAGTTACTGATAAACAAACTCCTTCCATCATAATGCTGATGATTGAGAGTGTATGGGGTGGGGGAGGGGTGGGTGTAACTTGTTGGCTTGAATTTGTCTTATCTTTTAGGGACAGGACATACCTGGATAACTGTTCACCTTGTTAGTGTAGTTGCCAGTTTGTGACTATACAGGAGCTGGTTCTGGAGCACAGTTCTTCAGTACCATCATTGAAATGTTGTTGGAGCCCTTAGTGTTTGCAGGATCCAATGCCTTCAGCCTTTTCTTGATCTCACCTGGTGTAAATTGAATGGAACCAGTGATGGTGGAGACCTCAGGAGGAAACCAAAATGGATCATCCACTCAGCACTTCTTGCTCAAGGAAGCTCCAAATTCTTCAGCCTTGCCTTTTGCACTGATGTGCTGGTCTCCCCATCATGGAGGATAGTGATATCTGTGAAACATCCCTAATTATTTAATTTTCCACCACCATTCATGATTGGATGTGGCATATAAACAGAGCTTAGGTCTGATTTATTGGCTGTGATTTCATGCTACTTATGCCAGTTTACATGCCAAAGGTCCTGTGCTGTAGCTTCACCAGTTTGACACCTCATTTTTCGGTATGTCTAATCCTGTTCCTGCATGCTTCATTGAACCACGGTGACTTGGTGAGGGGATACTGGCTTCTGTGAAGTTATTTCAGATCTTCCATTCAACTTTTTTTCTATGTTGAAGATGAATGCTGCATTTTTCCACAGGACATTTAAAAATAATACAACAAATATGAAGCATTTGGGAAATTCTTATAAGGTATTGTTTAAATACAACTTGTTTCCTGTGATCTAGTAAGTTACTAAGAAAATATGTTTACAAACATTTCTTATTTGGTAATAAAAACACAGGATTATGGTGTAAATCGTGTGAAATGCCTTGTGCCACTCCCTTGTAGTGTTACATAATGATAAATGTCTATTCTGGCTCATCACCCTTCACGAGTAAGGAAATGTTTACCAAGCAACTCTTGATGGCGTCAGTACCTCTTTAAATGAATAATAATTCTAAAATGAAAATATTACTATTGCATCTATTCTTTTTACATGCCTGAAATGAATTGCAACACAGTGACAGTTTAAAGCTCACCTCCCCACAATATTTCCATGATGCCTTTCCAATAATGCTGAATGCTATTTGTTGACTTGGAGTTTAAAATCGAGAGTGTGGTGCTGGAAAAGCACAGCAGGTCAGGCAGCATCCTGCCTGAGGCAGAAGAGGCAGGAGAATCGAAGTTTCAGGCATAAGCCCTTCATTAGAAATGTCTTATGCCCCCAAAACGTTTATTCTCCTGCTCACCAGATGTTGCCTGACCTGCTGTGCTTTTCCAGCACCATACTCTTGACTCTGATCTCCAGCATCTGCAGTCCACACTTTCTCCTTGGAGTCTAAAACGCATAGCCGGTCTTTTGCATTACCTATTATTGTATTAAATTACCAATTCCCAATTCGATCACATTTCTTCACTCATTGTAAATTCCTGATAAGTAGTTGTGATATGGAGTAGGGAGGTTTTGAAGGTTCGTTGTTAAATGAGACAGTCTCTGATTAGGTAGTTAATTTGCTAGTTAGTTAGTTAGTTAATTACTTAGTTGTTAGTCAGTTGTTCTCAATTCGTGCAATGCTACATGCATCACAATTGTCCTTAATGTCCATAGGTCTAGAAAATTCCCAGGCCTGAGAGACTATCAACAATCTCACACTGAAAGTGAAAATTGACTGAGAATGGAACCTGGCTTGGTTTCATTAGATTTTATGGTAACACTCAATGTCTAGACTCATTCATGAAAACTAAAGTCTTTTCTGTATGTTTTTACAATGTTACAGCCACTGCCCCACCCCCGAACATGGATATGATTTGAAGAAGAGGATGGAATTTTTCCAGTGACCATTCAAATGTCAACCTTTATCACAGACTGGAGGTTGGCCAAAGTGGTGCCACTGTTTAAGAAGGGTGGTAAGGACAAACCAGGGAACGATAGACCAGTGAGCCGGACGTCAGTGGTGGGCAAGTTTTTGGAGGGAATCCTGAGGGACAGGATGGACATGTATTTGGAAAGGCAAGGACTGATTAGGGATAGTCAACATGGCTTTGTGCATGGGAAATCATGTCTCACAAACTTGATTGAGTTTTTTGAAGAAGTAAGAAAGAGGATTGATGAGGGCAGAGCAGTAAATGTGATCTATATGGACTTCAGTAAGGCGTTCGACAAGGTTCCCCATGGGAGACTGATTAGCAAGGTTAGATCTCATGGAATACAGGGAGAACTAGCCATTTGGAAACAGAACTGGCTCAAAGGTAGAAGACAGAGGATGGTGGTGGAGGGGTGTTTTTCAAACTGGAGGCCTGTGACCAGTGG
>NC_057743.1:12043092-12048382 GCF_004010195.1 Chiloscyllium plagiosum | reverse complement strand
CATTGGTTAGGCCACTGTTGGAATATTGTGTGCAATTCTGGTCTCCTTCCTATCGGAAAGATGTTGTGAAACTTGAAAGGGTTCAGGAAAGATTTACAAGGATGTTGCCATGGTTGGAGGATTTGAGCTAATGGAGAGGCTGAACAGGCTGGGGCTCTTTTCCCTGGAGCGTCGAAGGCTGAGGGGTGACCTTATAGAGTTTGACAAAATGATGAGGGGCATGGAAAGGGTAAATAGGCAAAGTCTTTTCCCTGTGGTCGGGGACATAGGTTCAGGGTGAGAGGGTAAAGATATAAAAGAGACTTACGGGGCAACTTTTCACAAAGAGTGTGGTACGTGTATGGAATGAGCTGCCAGAGGAAGTGGTGGAGGCTGGTACAATTGCAACATTTAAGAGGCATTTGGATGGGTATATGAATAGGAAGGGTTTGGAGGGAAATGGGCCAGGTGCTGGCAGGTGGGACTAGATTGGGTTGGGATATCTGGTCTGCATGGACAGGTTGGCCCTGTAAGAAACAAACTTAATAAAATTTAGACAAGACCAACAAATCTAGAAACAAGACAATTGAATACGAACTTGCAAGTAAGGGCTTCAATTGCATAAGCAAATGAGCAAATTAGAGCTCAGGTTAGTGTACAGTTATACCCTTTGAGCTGAGTGAGGTCATTTCTCCAGACTCCTAATGACCCAATCTCTCTTACTGTGTCATACCACTGCCCAGCTGCGCTCCACCCTTATTACTTCCCCCTTCCCCAGGTTGGCAATCTTCCTCTCTGTAAGTGCTGACACACACATTATTTTGTCGACAGTACATCAAGATCTGGTATCAATTCTGCTGGTACATTCCATCCTCGGACATTTCATTAACTTGCATCATTTTGTATAGCCCAAGCATTTTGGTTATCTTAGCTTTTTGCTGAAAACATAATTTTTAA
The DNA here is from genome assembly GCF_004010195.1 of Chiloscyllium plagiosum. Taxonomy (NCBI): domain Eukaryota; kingdom Metazoa; phylum Chordata; class Chondrichthyes; order Orectolobiformes; family Hemiscylliidae; genus Chiloscyllium; species Chiloscyllium plagiosum. The sequence goes on along the minus strand of NC_057743.1, from coordinate 12,047,446 downwards.
AAAGAATTTATTTGCTATAATAATTACACACCAAAGTTAGTATTTAATTAACCACAATTATACACTGAAAAGTAGAGATACTCTTCCCTAAATACCTGCAGAGTTAATAGTTCTCTTGCTGTACCCCTTTTCTGGATGCTTTTTCTCTATCGGCAAAAACAACACTTTTCCCCATTTCTAACAATTCCCCCATTTCTTTTCTTTTACCATTTGCTGTTTGTGCAATTTTTATTTTCTGCCCTCTTTTCACCCTAAGGTGTAGAGGTTCACAATCTTGCCATTTCTGCTCTCCTAACTCTGTTTTTTTTTCAAACTCTCGGAGTAATGTATTACTCTCTCTTTCTTGTGCGCTTACTTTTGTCATGACCATCATTGATTGTTGTCCTCCTAAGGACATTATCAACTTACTCATTATCCACTTTAACACGTTAAATCCTATTATTAAACCTACTATTATCAGTAATACATAAATGCCTAAATTAGCTAACCATTTAGCTAACCATTTTCCCCAACCGGTCAATCCCCATTTCTCATCTTTTCGAAGTTTATCTTCAATCTCTTTTATGTTCTTTATCTTTTTCTTTACTATTTCTGCCTTATCTTCCACTAGGGAAGAGGCGTCTTGGATGAAAGTCCAGCATTCCTTACCAATCAGTGCACAGGTTCCCCCTTTTTCGGCCAAGATATAGTCTAGAGCCATTCGATTCTGTAAGGCTGTTAGTCTTGCGGCAATCATTTCGGTGACTATGGCTGATATTTGGGACTGAGTTTCTCCCATTACGTCGGTGGTATTATTAATTAATTTCTCAAGGGCAGCCGCCAGTTTATGTATCTCTTGCAGTGCCGTAGTTTGGGAATAGTGTCCATAACAGATGGTCAGAGACCTCTCGGGCCTTACGTCTTATTCCCCCTCCCTTCCTCAGGTTGTGTTCATGTTTTTCTAATCGGAGGTGAGGGACTATATCAGCGAGGTAACAGCAGCCACTCCAGCCTTTCTGACTTTGAGGCACCAATCATCAACATCAAAACATGCGTTCGGTCACTCGAACGTATTTTTCCCTGGGAATAAATGGATAGCCCTTCCGGCCGTGTAGCCAATATGCTCCGTTCAATATTCGGGGAACGGTCATGGCAGTGGCTTGGCTGGTGTAGACACAAGATGATTTTCCTAATTGGAAGGGTGCGGCGTCATTCTGATTACAAAAACAGGTGGTATTCACTACTCCTTTCGGTGGGGAAATTATAAGGCCACCGATAATTCCCTGGGTTTTTCGGGGCTCGTCTAGGGAACCATCCTGCAAAGTTATATTTACCCCTGTCAGATTTCCACTTTGTATCATTTGAGCCCGAGTCAAATTGTTGTACATCGTACACTTCCTTTTTGGTGAGCGGTATTACCGAGGTGGGGATCCCAGGTTCGTCATGGTGTGGGACCTCTGCACAGAACCGACAGTCGGCAAGTCCCTCTTGTTCAGCATAATTTTGGCATAGTGTAGTAAAGTGATTTTTCCCATCTCCTTGAATAGTTAGTACTACTAACGTTACAATACTATACTAGTACCCGCCCATCTCTAACCCCTGTCTACCGACCTGCCTATCTCTCTTAATCTTTTAGGCGGGGAGAAAGTGAGGACTGCAGATGCTGGAGATCAGAGCTGAAAATGTGTTGCTGGAAAAGCGCAGCAGGTCAGGCAGCATCCAAGGAACAGGAGAATCGATGTTTCGGGCATAAGCCTGGAAAGACCTTCCTGAAGAAGGACTTATGCCCGAATTAATCTTTTAGGCACCAGGGAGAGGTGAATCCACACAGCCCTTACAATCAATAACAATATATATATATATCAGCAAATGTTAAAAGAGTCTTTTGTCTCAGTTCATTCTTTCTTTCTCAGCTTAACATTCAGAGGGTTGTCTGTAGGATGAGCATGCCACTCCGCCAATGGTGCATTCACAGTACCTTTAACGCGAGTGTGATGACTCCACCCTTTCTCAGCAGCCCAAATAGCTGTTTCACTAGTTAGGAGGGTTAGGAATGGTCCCTCCCAGCTCGGGTGCAGTTTGGTATCTTTCCAGGTCTTGATTAGGACCCAATCACCCGGTTGTATTTGATGTACCACAAACTCGAGTGGCAGTGTCTGTACCAACAGGCCTTTACTCCTAAAAATAGACAAAGAAGAGCCGAGCGCCACAATATAGTTCTTTAAAAACTTATCATTGAACTCTGACCAGTCTTTCAGCCGCGATAATCCCGTCTACTACAGTATATTCCTTGTGCTTTTTACCCTCAATCATCCGGGAGGACCCGTCGATAAACAACCGAGCTCTCGCATGCAACGGTGCATCTCTTAAGTTCATTTGCGCTTTAGTCTGATATTCAGTAATATCAAGGCAGTCATGTTCTGGATTGCCGGGGCCACCCCCCTCTCTCTGCCGCAGAAATGCAGCTGGATCCAAGCAACTGTCTGTGACTAACACAAGGTCATCTTGTTCTATTAAGATTGTCTCATATTTCAAGATCCTAGAATCTGTGAGCCATTGTCCTGCATTCTGATTTAAGAAATTCTTTGCCTTTTACTCCAGAAACCTTGAGACCTTTGTTAGTTAATTTAACACCGCGAGGTCTAAAGCTTAGGGATGATCGTGCTGCTCCCATTTCCACTAAAAACACTGTTTCCTCTCCTTCAGGTCCCACCTTTAGATTTATCAAGGGTTCCCGGTGGGTCTCAGGAGGAAGGAACCCTTGACTCCCCTATTCTTCATCAAAAGTCATCAATGAAACTGCCTGTCTCACTTCAAAGGCTTTCACAAAATTCTGAGATCTAGGTGCTGCCTCTTTAATACCCAAAATGACCATTTCTCGAAAGTCCCTCATTTTTCCTTTATCGTGTTCATCCATACCCTTCCAACATGGGTCCACACTGGGGAATTTGTTTTTGGCTGGTATCACTCCCTCACCCACCGGATGTCTCTTTTCCATTCCCTCAGAGCAGCTCTTCTAATCATGCCCCTTTCTTCTCCTGACCGTACCTGATGTGGGGTGCTGACTACTAAGACTCCCCTAAAAGTAAGTTTCCGACTCTCCTCTACCAATAAGGCTGTTGCTACCACTGCCTGCACACACTCTGGCCAGGAATGTAGCTTTCCATTCTTTAATTAACAATGAATTAATGCAGTCATGTTTTAAATTAACCATGAATCAATATGACATGTCACTGAGAATGTATGAAGGAATCCTGCCAATTAATATTGATTCAGGCTAACACAATTGAATTATTATAAATATTAATTATTAATTATATATATTATAAAATTCAGGATGGAAACACAAGTGATTAAAACATTTTAAAAACTGTAATCGCGCAGTTCTGTTTGTTTACCAGTCACTTGTGACTTCTCATTCTGTTTCTGTAATTGTTTTGCTCGAGCACATGCATTTTCAAAACCTCAACAGATTCCATAGCACCTTTTGTAGTTAATTCAATCCCCAATTTGGTGGCAATATCTCGTCATGAATGCAAAACTGATTCTTCTCATCACAAAACATATGCCTCTCATCACAAAACTGTTGCCATAATCCAATTAACCTTTTTTTTTTCCCACTCCCTTGGGCTTAAAATTTAAGGATGGCCTTGCTGCCTCCGTATCGACTAGGAAAACTACGTCCTCCTTGTAAGGTCCCACCTTTAAATTTATCAAGGGTTCCTGGTGGGTCCCCGGGGGCAGGAACTCCTGACACCCCTATTTTTCATCAAGGTTCATAAAAACGGCACTGCCTTTACTTCCTTTTTCAGATCTGGACACTCTCTCTTAAAGTGACCTGTCTTTCCACAGTAATAACATCCCGCCTGTGGGGATTTCCACTTTGATCCTTGTTCCTGTCTACCAGACCCTTTCACATCTCCTCCCCGATCCCTTCTCCTCCCTTTATTTTCAAGATGCTGCCCGCCACCATTCCGGTTTCCTTCTCCTTTTAGTTTTGTCCTTTTCTTTATTGCCTCATCAACCGTGGTTATCATTATTTTTGCCTTCTGTTTCTGCTTCTCATGTTACGTTGCCAGATCAATTGCTGAGCCCATTTAACCAACTGAACAGCTTTAGGGCCACCTCATGGCCATTCCTCATCACCCAATGTTTTGTTTAGACCTTGATTTTTTTTTTAAAAGAAATATTGCAATATTTCTTGCTCCCTGTAATCTCAAATACAATTTATCAATTTCTGCTTGCTTTTCGTTAAAGCCTGTTCCTAACTATACATTTTGGAATCTTACTTGTAAATAAATTTATATATTATAAATTCATTTACTCATTGTTTTATATTCAAAATGCAAAATGCACACAGTTCCCAACTCTGAAA
>NC_057743.1:11993356-12042366 GCF_004010195.1 Chiloscyllium plagiosum | reverse complement strand
TAGCCAATTAAACACTTTATTTTAAAAGTTGCCAATTTCCCGTACTTCTCGTACATCCCGTACTTCTCGTACGTCCCCGACCACCAAGGCAATACTTAAAGGTCCCTTTTCTAACCTTGGTCTGCGCACAAGAGTTACCTGGTCGAATCCCCTCGCCCTTATCCCGCGGCAATACCTGGCAACCACTGCCGTTGCCCATCCCGGTCGCTTACCCGACCGAACTTCCTGCCACGTGATTGTGCGCCCTGTCCCACAGCAATTCCCCGGATATATCCACCTGGCAACAGAGACAACTGCTACCTACCCTGGTTGATCGGGTTTGCCTAACCCGGTCGCCCAGAACCACGGTTCCTCGGATACCCGGATATATCCGACTGGCAGCAACTGCCGCTGCTGGCCACCCGGATATATCCACCTGGCAACAGTATCAATGGCTACCTACCCTGGCTGACTGGATTCGCCTAATCCAGTCGCCCAGCACCCCGGTTCCCCGGATCCCTGGATATATCCGACTGGCAGCAACTACCGCTGCCTACCCCGGTCGCCCAGATAAATCTTTTAAGACCTTTCTTACCCGGGTCTTGTGCACACAAGAGTCACCCGACCGAACCTGCCGCATCTGCCCGTCTTGTTTCCATGGTCTCTCAGTCCAGATCACGCTCGCCCAAAGCCGCTGCGGCAACAAGGGGAAATTAGAGATCGCCGAAATCAGCGAGGTGCACCTTCTCCGTTTCTCCAAGAATGCCAAGTGACCGGAGCTTGGGATCCCGGAACGAGCCCCCAAATCTGTAAGAAACAAACTTAATAAAATTTAGACAAGAGCAACAAATCTGGAAACAAGACAATTTATTACGAACTTGCAAGTAAGGGCTTCAATTGCATAAGCAAATGAGCAAATTAGAACTCAGGTTAGTGTACAGTTATACCCTTTGAGCTGATTGAGGTCATCTCTCCAGACTCCTAATTACCCAATCTCTCTTACTGTGTCATACCACTGCCCAGCTGCGCTCCACCCTTATTACTTCCCCCTTCCCCAGGTTGGCAACTTTCCTCTCTGTAAGTGGTGACACACACATTATTTTGTCGACAGTACATCAAGATCTGGTATCAATTCTGCTGGTACATTCCAACCTCGGACATTTCATTAACTTGTATCATTTTGTATAGCCCAAGCATTTCGGTTATCTCAGCTTTTTGCTGAAAACATAATTTTTAAAAAGAACTTATTTGCTATAATAATTACACAGCAAAGTTAGTTGTTAATTAACCACAATTATACACTGAAAAGTAGAGATACTCTTCCCTAAATACCTGCAGAGTTAATAGTTCTCTTGCTGTATCCCTTTTCTGGATGCTTTTTCTATAGCTGCAAAAAACAACACTTTTCCCCATTTCTAACAGCCCGAAGGGTCTGTTTCCATGCTGTACATCTCTATGACTCGATCTAACTATAACCACCAAACATCTAATTTCTCTTTTAGGACCATGCTATGTGCAAAATGTCTGCTGCTTTAATTTACATAAATGTAATCATTCCGTGTAAAATTAATTCACTGGATACAAGATGCATTGAGAGATTAAGGAAAATGAAAAAAAGGCTTTTTAAATACATTTTTTAAAAAAACATCTTGGATCACTCCGGCTTCATGAACTGTAAAATTCCTTAGACTCTATCTTACTTTACCACACACTGATGAAATGATAACAGTAACGGTGGAGCAGCTCCTAACAATTTCCCAAGCAGTTTTCTGTGCCTTGGTCGATCCTCTCCATTAATGCAAGATCTGATGTGAATTCAAATTGCAGCAAGGACTTGGATAACACTCAAAAATTACGTTGGTCCTGTTTCGCATGTACTATTATTTTGTGGAGGCAAAAGTGAATGGTCTGTCTAATTTTACATCTTAATAATGTTTGAATGACTACAATTTATAATATTGGAGGCTTGAATTACTCTGAATTACAATATTGTAATGGTGTATCCTTGTTTGAATTGTTTTAATGTGAAATTGAATGTAAGTATGAACTGGAAGGTACAAATACATTCCAGATAAGCTGAAGGAAAATGTTTGATGATCACAGAAGTATTTTTTAACTCATCTCCACTGTCTTAACTGTCTTTCCTGTACTACCAGATTCACATCATGATCCCAGCCTGGTAAAATATGGTCGTTGTCGTTGTGGCTATCCCTCAAGGCCGAGGATGATGGTCTTCATTCTGTTGATCTATTTGTACAGTCATAGAGATGTCCAGCACGGAAACAGCAGCTTGATCCAACCCATCCATGCCGACCAGATATCCCAACCCAATCTAGTCCAACCTGCCAGCACCCGTCTCATATCCCTCCAAACGCTTCCTATTCATATAACCATCCAAATGCCTTATAAATGTTGCAATTGTACCAGCCTCCACCACTTCCTTTGGCAGCTCATTCCATATATGTGCCACCCTCTGCGTGAAAAAGTTGCCCCTTAGGTCTCTTTTATATCTTTACCCTCTCACCCTAAACCTATGCCCTCTAGTTCTGGACTCCCCAACACCAGGGAAAAGACTTTGTCTATTTATCCTATCCATGCCCCTCATGATCTTATAAACCTCGACAAGGTCACCCCTCAGCCTCTGACGCTCCAGGAGATCAGAGTCGAGAGTGTGGTGATGGAAAAGCACTGCAGGTCAGGCAGCATCTGATTAGCAAGAGATGATTCCTGATGAAGGTCTTATGCCCGAAACGTCGATTCTCCTGCTCCTCGGATGCTAGCTGATCTGCTGTCCTTTTCCAGCACCACAGTCTCGACCCCATATAACAAGTTATGTTAATTTGGTCAGATCTCAACTTCCTATAGCTAGCAGATTTTTATGTTATGATTTAGATTTCAAGCACAAAGCCCTTTCCAAATCTGCCAGCTCATGCAATTTGAACAAAATGAACCAGTATAATGGAAAAAGAACTGAGATGGCAGACCACATGGGCCAGAATGTTTGGGCAACCAGCCTACATTTTAGACACCCTGCGATCTCAAAGCTTTGATGATCTGGTACTTGTTACATCTGCTGGAGATTAAATACAAAAGTTGTTAAACAGCACATTTGAATCACAATAAAAATCAAACATTTAACACATCTGGCTGGAAGACTCTGACTGGAAAAATTAAATACAGTCTGTATTCTGAAGTATGCTTAGTATCCTGCAAAAACATAGCAGTGAGGCACTACGTTCCTAATGATTCCTACTAACTTAGAATTTCAAATTGACAATGTTGTATTTTTGTATTTTTATGCCGGTTTATAGTGTACTGATAGTAGCATAAGTTGCCATGCATCAGTTGTGTTCCATTTAAGGTCATATCCTAACTCAAGTCTCAGACATGAGATACTTCAGCTACTTCCTCAGAAAGAGTAGCTGGGATAATTCCTTTCCTCACAATTCTTATCTTCAGTGTACAGTGTGTTAGATAGGTTCAAATAAGATTAAAGATAAAAATCACACAGCACCAGGTCATAATCCAACAGGTTTATTTGGAAGCACTAGCTTTCGGAGTGCTGCTCCTTCATTACGTAGCTGGGATGAAGCTACCTGATGAAGGAGCAGCACTCTGAAAGCTAATGCTTCCAAATAAACCTGTTGGACTATAATCTGGTGCTGTGTGGTTTTTTAACCTTGTTCACCCCAGTCCAACATTGGCACCTCCACATCATTAAGATTTAGGAGTCTAACCTGCCCTTTATAATGGAGGGGGGGATGGGTTGGGGGGGTGGGGGGTTTTGTAGAAGAACGTAAGGCAGGGAGGCACCCACAGGTGTAAGAATTCTATTGCATTTCAATCCAATATTTAAAACCAAATCACTGATTGATCACAAGGTTATAAAAAGTAGGAGCAGGAGTGAGGCCATTCAGACTGTCAAACCTTCTCCATCATTCAATATGATAATGACTGATTTGATCCTTGTATTCATTTTCCTGGCTGCCCCAATAACTTTGACATCTTTGTTAATTACAAATCCATCTAACTCAGCCTTGAGTATGTTTAGATCCTGCTTCCCTGTCTGAGGAAGAGAATTCCAACAAAGAACAACTCTCTGAGAGAAGAAATTATCGCTCATTGCTATCTTATTGGAAGATCACTTATTTTGAAGTTGTGCTCCTCAGGTGTGGGTTTCCCATTTATAGAAAATCTATCCTGTTAATTCCCCTCAGAATTTTATATGTTTCAATAAAATTGCCTGACATTCTTCTAAACTCTAGAGTGGCCCAACCTGCTCAATCACTTTTCATAACACAAATTCCTTCATCCCAAAAATCAAACTAGTGTACATATTCTGAACTGCTTCCAGTACAAGTACATCCATATTTAAACAAGGAGTCAAGACCTGTATGTAATTCTCTAGGTGCAGTCTCACCAGTGCCCTGTCCAGTTGAAGCAAGGTTTCTTTATTTCTATGCTCAATCCCTCTCAGGATACAGGTCAACATTTTATTCGCCGTACCAATTACTTAGATTACATGCTAACATTTTGTGATAAATGTACAAGGACATCCAGATCCCTTTTTAATACAACGAAAACTCTCTTCCTAACAGCAATATGGGAGTAGCTGACCCCATGGACTTCAACAGTTCACGCTATCAGCTCATCACCACCATTACATTTTGACTACGTGTTAAAAATAGTTGAGATCCCAGGTACTTATTGAAAGACTAAAGTCACAAGATTATGTGGTTTTGGACAAACAGCAATAAATGTTGTTACGTAAATTGGAAAAGTAATACAATCTATAATTATATATAGGTTATATTTTAACATCCAGAAGAAACAGACAAACTGTGATGGAACACCCCACAGAGTATACCAAGGACCAAACATGGTCAAGTCAAATCCCATGGATTTCTCCTCATTCCCATCAGTCGTTAGTGAGATTGTGTGTCATCAAATCTCATTAAAGTTTTACAAGGGATTCCCATGCTTCTGGTTCAATTAGAAAGCTTTGGAATTCCCTAAAACACCACAGTGTCACAGCCTGCCTCAATGTTTGTTCACATTCTGGTAGTTTATCCTCCTTTCCTGGGTTTACAATTCACTGGATTTTGGAACCTATACATCGCCCTTTCTCACAATCAAAAATGTCAAAGGACAAGGCATTTAATTCTGCTCTAAGTCTCTGAGCCGGTCCCATGGGTCCTCTAATAATCTATAGCTTTCCATAATCCTGAGCCATACTAAATAGAAGAGTCCCAGGTTCCAATTTTCCCTTTGAGCCAAGTGAATTAATTCAGTTAAAATGACAATGAGATATTACAATTGATTCAGCACTTTGGGCTAGCAAGAAAGAAATGTTAGCCATGGTTCCTATTCCAGGTCACATGACAAGTTCATGGTCTGTACATTCAACTGCAGGAATGACTACATGAACTGGAATGTTTGACTTCCTCACTGGAACTATACCACAATATTGGTCAGTGTTTTCAGAAAACAAAGTGAGGAAATTTAGACAAGCAAAAATAATATTTCTTCAGCTTCACTCTAGACTTATCATTCATAAGAACATAGGAACATAAGAACTAGGAGCAGAAGTAGGCCATCTGATCCTTCGAGCCTGCTCTGCCTTTCAGTAAGATCATGGCTGATCATTTTGTGGCTTCAGCTCCACTTACCAGCCCTCTCACCATAACCCTTAATTCCTTTACGTTAAAAAAAATCTATCTTAGTTTTAAAAACATTCATTGAGGAAGCCTCAACTACTTCACTGGGCATGGAATTCCACAGATTCTCAACACTCTGGGTGAAGAAGTTCCTTTTTAATTCTGTCCTACATCTGCTCTCCCTAATTTTGAGGCTATGCTCTCTTGCCCTGGTTTCACCTGCCAGTGGAAACATCCTCTCTAATTCTATCGTATCCCTCTCCTTCATAATTTTATATGTCACTATAATATCCCCACCCATTCTTCAAATTCCCATTAATGTAATTCCAGTCTACTCAGTCTCTCCTCATAAGTCAATCCCCTCAATTCCGGAATCAATCTAGTGAACCTCATCTGCACCTCCACATCCTTTCTCAAGTAAGGAGACCAAAACTGCACACAGTACTCCAGGTGTGGCCTCACTAGCACCCTGTACAGCTGCAACATAACCTCCCTGCTTTTAAACTCAACTGGCAAAGAACTCCATTTTCCCTCTGTAACATCACTGCCTAAACCACTATACTTCAACTTTAAGGCTTTCACCGTGAATTTGGCATATTATTACTTTATTGGCACATACTAGAAAAGTAAAACTCTTGAACCCCTCCTAATTTTCCATTACATGCTGTCCGTTGGTGACATCATGAACAAATATATAGCCAGTTTCAATGTGTACGTGACCACATGCTGTCCTTCACTGCAATTTCCCTTGACCCACCACTGTCTCTCATCCAATATTTGTGAAGCAGACATTTCTCCCAACTGTATACTGGAAGTAATCAATTGATGGAATAAGATCATTTAAGTAGCATCATTTTTTCCAAGGCTGACAGTGCTGCGATTACACAATGTTCCTTATGATATCAAAGCAAGTCTGCATGGTGGCATTTCACAGCCAAATTTTCCTCTGATGTCTTTGGTCCTTGCCTCAACACTGAATTTTAACACTTCAACCCCAGGGCATCAATGTGGATTTCAACAGTTTCCTCATTTCCCCTTCCCCCACCTCACCCTAGTTCCAAACTTCCATCTCAGCACTGTCCCCATGACTTGTCCGGACTTGTCCTACCTGCCTATCTCCTTTTCCACCTATCCACTCCACTCTCTCCTCCCTGACCTATCACCTTCATCCCCTCCCCCACTCACCCATTGTACTCTATACTACTTTCTCCCCACCCCCACGCTCCTCTAGCTTATCTCTCCATGCTTCAGGCTCTCTGCCTTTATTCCTGATGAAGGGCTTTCCCCGAAACATCGATTTCGAAGCTCTTTGGATGCTGCCTGAACTGCTGTGCTCTTCCAGCACCACTAATCCAGAAACTGAATTTTAGCTCCTGACTTTATCCCTCTCTAAAGGCTGAACAATTGTCTTGCAATCTTTTTTGACCTCAAGACCAGCTGCTAATCACTTATCCCTGCCACCACTAAATCATCTATTTCCACCTGTGTAACATCACCTAACTCTCTTTTTGCTTCAGATCATCTGTTGTAATTTCTCAATCAAGATTATGCACTTTCTAGGCATATCTATTCCAATGCTCACACAACTCCACATATCCTGTGCTCTGAAAATTGAGGTGATTGAAATCTCTCCGTCCTGTATATTAAACTATATTCACCAAATCCCATTATCATTCTTTTGCTTCTTGACTTAATGGACTCCCAGTTAAGCAATGCCTAGGTCATTTAATTCTTGCTTTCAAATTCTTTCATGGCCTGGCCCCTCTCAATTACCGTAAAATCTTTCAGTCCCACAACTCATCGGGATATCAGCACTTATTTAATTCTGGCCTCTTCAGCTTCCCCGGTTTTAATTGTTTCACTATTGATGGCATAGTGGCATAGAGTATAGGAGCCTAAGGAGGTAATGTTGGAGTTGTACAGAGTGTTGGTCAGGCCACAGCTGGAATACTATGTACGGGTCTGGTCACCTCATTCCAAAGGTATGTGATAGCAATGGAAGGATTACAAAGGAGGTTCACCAAGATGTTGCCTGGGATGGAGCAATTGAGCTGTAAGGAAAGACTAGATAGGCTTGGATTGTTTCATTTAGAGCAGAGAAGACTGAGGGGGGAATGATTGAGGTGTGCATAGGAAATAGAACATTACAGTGCAGTACAGGCACTTTGACTCTTGATGTTGCACCTCCCTGTGGAACCAATTTGGAGTCCATCCATCCTACATTATTTCATTTTCATCCATAAGACCATAAGACATAGGAGTGGAAGTAAGGCTATTCGGCCCATCGAGTCCACTCCGCCATTTAATCATGGCTGATGGGCATTTCAACTCCACTTACCAGCATTCTCCCTGTAGCCCTTAATTCCTTGTGACATCAAGAATTTATCAATTTCGGCTTGAAGCCATTTAGCGTCCCAGCCTCCACTGCACTCCACGGCAATGAATTCCACAGGCCCACCACTCGCTGGCTGAAGAAATGTCTCCGCATTTCTGTTCTGAATTTACCCCCTCTAATTCTAAGGCTGTGCCCACGGGTCCTAGTCTCTTCGCCTAACGGAAACAATTTCTTAGCGTCCCCCCTTTCCAAGCCATGTAATATCTTGTAAGTTTCTATTAGATCTCCCCTTAACCTTCTAAACTCCAATGAATACAATCCCGGGATCCTCAGCCATTCCTCATATGTTAGACCTGCCATTCCAGGGATCATCCGTGTGAATCTCCGCTGGACACGCTCCAGTGCCAGTATGTCCCTCCTGAGGTGTGGGGCCCAAAACTGGACACAGTACTCCAAATGGGGCCTAAGCAGAGCTTTATAAAGGCTCAGTAGCACATCACTGCTTTTATATTCCATCCCTCTTGAGATAAATGACAACATTGCATTTGCTTTCTTAGTCACGGATTCAACCTGCATGTTTACCTTTAGAGAATCCTCGACTAGCACTCCCAGATCCCTTTGTACTCTGGCTTTATGAATTTTATCACCGTTTAGAAAGTAGTCCATGCTTGTATTCTTTTTTCCAAAGTGCAAGACCATCCATATGTTTATCCAATGACCATTAAAATGCCCTTAAAATTGGTGAGTCTACTATTGTTGTAGGCAGCGTGTTCCATGCCCCTACTAATCTCTGAGTAAAGAAACTACCTCTGACATCTGTCCTATATCTATCATCCCTCAATTTAAAGCTATGCCCCTTCATGCTAGCCATCACCATCAGAGGAAAAAAGCTCTCACTGTCCACCTTATCCAACCCTCTGATTATCCTGTATGTCTTAATTAAGTCACCTCTCAAACTTCTTCTCTCTAATGAAAACAGCTTCAAGTCTCTCAGCGTTTCCTCATTAGACCCTCCCTCCAAACCAGGCAACATCCAAGTAAATTTCCTTTGAACCTTTTCCATATGCTTCCAATAATGTGGTGACCAGAACTGTACATGATACTTCAATTGCAGCCACACCAGAGTTTTGTACAGCTGCAGCATGATCTCATGGTCCTAAAACTCAATCTCTCTACCAATAAAAGCTAGTACACCTTATGCGTCTTAACAACCCTATCAACGTGAGTGGCAACTTTCAAGGATCCATGTACATTGACACTGAGATCTCTCTGCTCATCTACACTACTAAGAATATTACATTAGTGCAATACTCTTTATTCCTGGTGCTCCTTCCAAAGCGAATCACCTCACACCTTTCCGCATTAAATTCCATTTGCCACCTCTCAGCCCAGCTCTGCAGCTTATACCTACAACATCCTTCAGCACTATCCACAACTCCACTGACCTTAGTGTCATCCGCAAATTTACTAACCCATCCTTCTATGCTCTCATCTAAGTCATTTATAAAAATGACAAACAGCAGTGGCTCCAAAACAGACCCTTGCAGTACACCACTAGCAACTGAATTCTGGAACGAAGCAATTCCCGTCAAACACCATGCTCTGTGTTCTTTCAACTAGCCAATTTCTGATCCAAAGTGCTAAATTACCCTCAATCCCATGCCTCCATATTTTGTGCAGTAGCCTACCATGGGGAACCTTATCAAATGCCTTACTGAAATCCATATACACCACATCAACTGCTTTACCCTTATCCACCTGTTTGGTCACCATCTCAAAGAACTCATTAGATTAGATTAGATCCCGACTATATGAAAACAGGACCTTTTGGCCCAACAAGTCCACACTGACCCTCTGAAGGGTAACCCACCCAGACCTATTCCCATACCCTGTATTTACTCCTGACTAATGCACCTCACACTACGAGCAATTTAGCATGGCCAATTCATCTGACCTGCACATCTTTGGATTGTGGGAGGAAACCTGAGCACTCAGAGCAAACCCACAGAGACATGGGGAGAATGTGCAAACTCCACACAGACAGTCACCTGAGGCGGGAATCAAGCCCAGGTCTCTGGCGCTGTGAGAAAGCTTTGCTAACCATTGAGCCACTGTACTGCCCACAAGTATCCCTAATCAACTTATTCCTCTCTAGATGATTATATATTCTATCTCTTATAACCTTTTCCAGCACTTTACCCACAACCGAAGTAAGGCTCACTGGTCTATAATTACCAGGGTCGTGTTTACTCCCCTTCTTGAACAAAGGGACAACATTTGTTATCCTCCAGTCTTTGGCACTATTCCTGTAGACAATGACGACATAAAGATCAAAGCCAAAGGCTCTGCAATCTCCTCCCTAGCTTCCCAGAGAATCCTCAGATAAATCCCATCCAGCCCAGGGGATTTATCTATTTCTTTCCAGAATTGCTAACATCACCTCCTTGCAAACGTCAATACTGTCTAGTCTACTAGCCTGTATCTCAGTATTCTCCTTGACAACATTGTCATTTTCCAGTGTGAATACTGACAAAAAATATTCATTTAGCACTTCCCCAAACTCCTCAGACTCCAGGCACAACTTCCCACTACTATCCTTGATCTTACTCTAGTCAGTCTTTTATTCCTGATATACCTAAAGAAAGCTTTAGGGTTTTTCTTGATCCTATCTGCTTACGACTTCTCATGTCCTCTCCTGGCTCTTCTTAACCCTCTCTTTAAGTCATTCTTGGCTAACTTGTAACTCTCAAGCACCCTAACTGAGCCTTCACGTCTCATCCTAACATAAGCCTTCTTCTTCCTCCTGACAAAAGATTCAACTTCTTTAGTAAACCAGAGCTCCCTCGCTCAACCACTTCCTCCCTCCCTGACAAGTACATACTTATCGAGGACACACAGTAGCTGTTCCTTGAATAAGCTCCACATTCTAATTGTGCCCATTCCCTGCAGTTTCCTTCCCCATCCTATGCATCCTAAATCTTGTCTAATTGTATCATAAGTGCCTTCCCCCCAGCAATGACTCTTGCCCTGCATTACATTCCTGTCCGTTTCCATCACTAAAATAAACATAACCGAATTGTGGTCACTATCACCGAAGTGCTCACCTACCTCCAAATCTAAGACCTCACCAGGTTCATTATCCAGTACCAAATCCATTGCGGCCTCGCCCCTTGTTGGCTTGTCTACATACTGTGTCAGGAAACCCTCCTGCACACACATTGGACAAAAACTGACCCATCTAAAGTACTCAAATGATAGTATTTTCAGACAATGGGGTGTATAAGGTTATGAGGGATATGGACGGGGGGATAGAGAGGAGATGTTCCCCTTGGTTGATGGGTCAATTATGAGAGCACACAGCTTTAGGATAAGGAGCAGGAGATTCAGAGGCGATTTGGGAAAAACATTTTCACTCAGCCACCGGGATGGGGAGTCTGGAATGCACGGCATAGGAAATATTTTTTAAAAAATATTTGCATGAGCACTCGAGATATCATAACAATCAGGAAATTGGAATAGCACACTTTCAGTGGGGTGGAGGGGGTTTATGTCAGTGCAGACCTCTCCTGCGTTGTATGAATCTATAAATCTACAATGGTCTTAACATAAGCTGCCAAGATCCTAAATTCTGGAACTAGTCTTCTAAATCTCTTCTCCTACCTTTCCCACCTTTGGGAAATTGCTTAAAATGGACTTAACAATTACACAACTGTTACAGTGCAGGAGGAAGTCATATAGCCCATAGTGTCTGTATCAGCTCTCAAAATGAGCATTTCGTTAGTGCTAATCTTCAGTCTTCTCCACGTAACACTGCACAATTTTCCCTTTTCAAGTAACTAGACAATTCCACCTAGAAAGCATTGATTGACTTGTGCCCAAAGTTTTAGGTAAGTTACCATAAAATCTTATATAGAAATCAGTTGATGCTTGATAGCACTCTTATGCAGTGTCTCGCCATTTGTGCTAAATTATGATTCTACATAAATACTGTTGTTGCAGTGGTAGATTTGATGATTCATTTAGCACCAAGAAGCTCCTGCTGTCCAGAGCACAACATCTATCTAATTCTTAAATGAATACAAGGCTTTAAATCTCTATTATCGTACTTTACTTGTCATTTAAAGAACTTCTTAATCTTAATTTAAAAATTGCTACTGGATTTGAATCTGTGCCCACTTCTTCTGCAGTCACAATATATTTCATGTTTCAAATTTACATATTCTCTTACATTTATCGACTTTCATTTTTTAAAAACACTCATCTGTTAATCTTTTAAGGCTTAAAATTGCCCCATGATTTTCCTAACAATCCTCCTGTCTTAATGTTCAGTCTGTTGGCCGTGCTTTGCATCATACCATGGTTATCTCCCTAAAATCTGGTTACAGTACTCAAGGTGTGGCAGGTTTAAGTATTTCTTCTCCTTTATTTCCCACAAGAACAAACATATTGTGCATTTGATTTCATGTTGCTATCCTTCAGGACAGGATAGAATTTGGTTTGGATGTAATTTAGCTCATGGTGAAATAGCCAATCAACGTTAATAATCCAGGTTCATGCATGAAGAGTTACCACCTGGACGAAGTATGACTGGAGAAACAGATTGATGTACATTGCACTATGATTATATGCAATGTGATTGATTGACACATTTCAGCATAGAGAACATTTATTGCAGCAAGTTTGATGTAATCTCATTTCTTATGTTAAGAGCAATTCCAGTCAAGGTTGAGTGATTTATGGATGCCAAGCAAAAAATAAAGACACCACACTAAGATTATAGGAATGCAAGAACAAAACAGAACAGAAATGTTTAGTAGCATTTAGCAATTCAGTGACATATTTCGTCAATGCCAGAAGCAGAATATTTCCCATTACGGAGGCTGTGGCATTTAAAAACATGGATGCGGGAGCAAGTCTAAAATTTATTATCAACAAATATATATACAGAATATGGTTGATCCAGTAATTTCAGTTCAACCTAAATCATTTACAAGCAAGAATCCGCTTTCTATACAACATTCCAGTTTGTTTTTGTCTCAATTCAATATTTGCTTTGATCTCCCGTTTGCCAAATAGTCTGTAGGTGCACAGATGTTGCTATCAGCTTTAGTCAGTATTTCATTCATCTGAAAACAAATGTTTGTTTGTTAACAAATGACTTTGACTTGAGCTAAATATTTATGATCCCAGAAAGCTGATGAAACCTCTAACTATTACAATGATTGAATATGGTCTGTTGAAGTGCAATTGCTTTCTTTTATCTACTTTTGTTCGCACTTTTTATGTCAAAGTACTTACTAATCCTAAACAGATTTTGAAAGCAGATGTTGTACCAAAATTCAATTAGGTTGGTTCTGAACTGTGTTCTTGGAGATGAGAATTCTTCACGAGCATTCACTGCGTTGTCTTGCAAATTACTCAGCTTTGAAGTAATCAATCTTGCACAAAAGCAGAGTTGATAGGAATTAATGGACAACATTAGACCTTCCTCAAATAAGCATCAATGTAGACAGGCTACTGATTGTGGCACTAGCTGCATAGGAGGATCCCTGTGCTTACACAAAGATTTTGTAAATTGAATGAAAATCTGAAATGGAAGCTACAAAATTGTAGAAGCCACCAGCACAGTAAACTTGATTAGAGCTTGATTTCCCCATTAACCTTAGCAGACAGGATTCAGCCAAACACAGGTTCCAATCATTTTAAAGAAAGATTAAATACTTCTGAGGTGCAATATTTCTTCACCTGTTCACATTAGAATCAATCATAAATTATTTACAAGTCAAATCATGGGTTGTAGCAGAAGCATTTGTATTGATTAAGCCCAAATTTTGACAGAACCCAGAGTAACAAGTAGGGCAAGGAGAGATAGAAAACTGATAGTTGATGTTATGAACTTCTTAATGGCAGTATGGGGCAAAGAAAGATAGTTGCGGGAAAAGATCTCTGTTACTTTTGTGATGTGACTTACATGGCTGAGGTGGTTCAAAGAACATTGGTGGAAAACTTGCAGCCCATCATGTAATGTTATCATTGACAGCAGCTCTCATTGGATTGGAGTTGTTGTAAATGAAATCCCAGTGAACTGCCTAAAGAAAGGCATTTTTTGCTGTGACATTGAAAGGAATTATTGCCTCAACGATAAATCCTTCATCCTTTCTTTGGCAGCAGCTTAAAAACCTGTAACCTCTCCCACCCACAAGGACAAAGTCAGCAGATGAGTGGTGGCACTGCCATTGGGAAGTCACAGACCATCCTGACTTGGAGCTAGATCATCATTCCTGCACTGCAAGGCAAAAGTGAGTACTGCAGATGCTGGAGATTCCACTGCTGCTATGTTTGCACAGCAATGTTGAACAATAGTGGTTTAAGCAGGTAGCTCACCACTACTTTCCCAAGAGCAATTAAAGATGGGAATAAATGTTGTTTTAGCTAATGACACTTACATCCAGTAATCATTATTACCATAGAGGCTGCCTTCTATCATAACCATGGGCATGCTCAGCTGTTCAATACATTCTTACAGGCAATCAGTATAATTTCCCAGTCATTAGTTTTCACAGATTTTCCTCAAGTATTAAATAATATTTGTTTTTCACTTGAATAGCCGCAGCTTTTTACTATATCACCCAAGTGCCTATTTTATGCTACCAACTCTTCAAAGTCTGAGAAATATTGTTTGTCAAGGCTGTGGGGCATAACAGCTCCACTGACTTAACTGTCAATTGTATGTTGGAATTGGAATGGAACAGATCAGGGCTTAACGTGGGTGGCATGATGGCACAGTGGTTAGCACTGCTGACTCACAGTGCCAGAGACCTGGGTTCAATTCCCACCTCAGGCAACTGTCTGTGTGGAGTTTGCACATTCTCCCTGTGGGTTTCCTCCCACAGTCCAAAAATGTGCAGGTTAGGTGAATTGGCTATGCTAAATTGCCCATAGTGTAAGGTGAAGGAGTAAATGTAGGGGAATGGGTCTGGGTGGGTTGCTCTTTGGAGGGTTGGTGTGGACTTGTTGGGCTGAAGGGCCTGTTTCCACACTAAGTAATCTAATTCACCAGACTAATAACAGAAATTGAAAATATATCTGTGAGGAAAAACCTGAGATTCTGGTTCTATTTCGAACAGAAAATGCAAGGGAATTTATTATAAGCGTTTAAAATGATGAAGGGTTTTGAGATTGAATAAGGAAAACCTACTTCCTCTTGTGAATAGTGATGAGTGGTCGTCAATGTAAGGTTCCATTAAAGTACAAGGACAGAAAGGTTTGGAACATGTACTGCTTTACAAAAAAATGGGACAGGCCCAAACTACTTCTTACAGGTCAAAATGGGGCAAAGTTATGAGGAGCAGATGAATGAGATTAGATTTGGATTGCTCTAGCAATACAAGTGCAATGGATACAATATCCACTTTTGTTATAGCCTTTTATGATTGCTTCCATAAATTTTTTATAAGATGTAACTATCCCTCATAAAGCAATTACATTTTAAACCACAGGGATGGATTTTGTTCAAGGAATATTATTCTTCCACTTGATTTATTTTACCATTACAGCATACAACATCTGCACTCAAGCTGCTCTGAATATTCTTTGAATAACTGTGGTGACCAATAGATTAATTGCACTTTGCTTATGCATGATAAATAGATGAACAAATCTGTGTTGCTGCTATAGGCATCGAATGCTGTTATGTACAAATTGGTGTAGAATTGTTTTTATAACCCAGATTAGAGGACAGCAGGTGGCTCACTTCAAAGGGAAAATTGGCAATATTTCAGATTAAAAATGCATATTTTTTAACTTCAATTATCTTGAACATGCTGAAATGATTAAGATGGTTCCCATTTGCCACGTCTGCATGCTTGTGTGTGATTGATCTCCCTGACATTAAGTTTTATATTTGATGTAAAAGAGACATTTGGAAATAACCCCTTTAGTTTTATGTATTGAGTTGCACTTTATTAGAATTTTCATGTTTTAGCATCTTAGACTGTAGAATTAGACTGTAAATTCAGTAGAATTTAATAACTCACTAGTGGTGCTTGGTGACAATGGTTATAATTGATTGGACAGGAGTGTGTGGGTTGGGTGCCTCTCCATCTCCACCTAATGAAGTCTCTGTTTGTTAGGCTGGAGGACAGCCTTCCCACCAGGACTCTTATTCAGGCCCTTACATGGGAAATTAATGGGTTTCTAACCCAACAGCGACTTGGCACGTGAGAGCCTTTTTTATGAGAGGACGGTGACCTTTGTTCAACAGCACTCAGTATCTAGCATGTGGGAGCTGAAGCAATGGGAGGGTGGTGTTGGGGAGGGGGAGTGGTGGATGGGGGAAGGTGCCAATGAATCAGATCCATATCTTTATTTTTAATTAACCACCCACTCCCATACTGGTGATCCTTTCTCACAACCCATATCCCATCCTCATTCACCTCTGGCATGGGTCCCTTGTAAACCCTGGGCTTTTCACTGGTCTTTATTAGTGGCAGCTTTCCTTCCTGGTGGCACCACAAACACTGGGCAGCTCCTTATCTCAAATATCTGGATAGATTCTCCTTTACATTGGGGAAACAGGATGCCAACTTGCAGAACATTTCAGAGAACACCTCTGGGACACCTGCACTTTGGCCTATGGCTAAACACTTTAATTTCCCCCTCCCATTTTGCCAAGGACATGCAAGTCTAAGGATTCACTCAATCTTTGCTGTCTATACCTGACATATGCTTCCTTCTTTTTCTTGAACAAAACCTTAATTTCTCTAGTCATCTAGCTTTCCTACTAGCCTTGCCTGTTATC
This sequence comes from Chiloscyllium plagiosum, assembly GCF_004010195.1. NCBI lineage: Eukaryota > Metazoa > Chordata > Chondrichthyes > Orectolobiformes > Hemiscylliidae > Chiloscyllium > Chiloscyllium plagiosum. The sequence goes on along the minus strand of NC_057743.1, from coordinate 12,025,595 downwards.
CTAACAGGAATATCCTGTCTCTGGACTCTCATCCTCATTTCTGAAGGTTTCCCATTTTCCAGCCGTCCCTTTACCTGCAAATATCCACCCCTTAATCAACTTGTTCTTGTCTAATACCATCAAAATTGGCCTTCTTCCAATTTAGAACTTTAACTTTTAGATCCTGTCTATTCTTTTCTATCACTATTTTAAAACTAATAGAATTATGGTCACTGGCCCCAAACTGCTCCCCCATTGACTCCTCAGTCACTTGCCCTGCCTTATTTCCCAACAGTAGGTTATCTTTTGCACCTTCTCTAGTAGGTACATCCACAGAGTGAATCAGAAAATTTTCTTGTACACACTTAAATTCCTCTCCATCTAAGCCCTTAACACTATGGCAGTTCCCAGTCTATGCTTGGAACGTTAAAATCACTGAACACGTTGATTAGAATAACAAAAGATTAGTTAAAACTAAAAAAGGTTTTCAAGAACTGGTTGACAGATAAGCAGGATTTGGAGTCGATTTGAAAATGGACTGAAGTCAGCTGACACCAAGTCCAGTGACATTAAAAAAAGAGCAATGACAACTTATTGCCCTTGCCATCAAGGAAATGTCTTAAAGCACAATAAAGGTATAGTCACAAGAACACCATCAAACCAAAAAAAGCATTAAGTGGTGAAGAAAACTTGGCTGAAGCAGCCTATAGTTACCAGATTTTGTTTGCCCCTCTCATTTTTTAAATAAAGATGTTAGATTGACATCCAGAATGATCGACAAATTTCACACTGACAAGTGCAGCAGACATTATTTTTCTGAGCTGGAACTGAGCCAAAATCTCAGGTGAAAGAATAATGTTAACACAACTGTCACCGAGTCAAATGTTGCTCATCATGGCTAGGGAGTAGAAAAGAACAACCCTTTTAAACTAGAAAGTAGTAAACCTAAGAGTCAATTTATTAAAATGATTATTTAAAGAATCATTGCAATTATAGTTTACAATTATGAACACAATATATTACTATATTTTCTCCAAAAACTGGTTATTATAAACAAGAGTCAGCGTATTACTCTAGATGTTCAGTTCCTAAAGTACATTTGACAGGTCCTGTCTAATATAAACTAAGCAATGTATATCAAATAATATTTGCCTAACAAATAGATTTTGGCTGATAAATTCATCCAATCGCGTATGAGTGATTGGCAAAAAAATAGGATAATTTGACATTAGAAACACTTATCCTGTCAAATTGTGTAGGTAAATGGAAAAATTGATAAAATCCAGAATACAATATCAGTTTGACACATTATCCAATTAAACTGAGGTCTGTAGTCCTCTGAAACTCATCTTTAGAACGCCCAGAGCTTTTAATGAAAGACAAGTAAATTTAATCAGACATGTATAAATAAAACTGTTGCACTGGATTTCACAACAGAACAGGGAATTTTCAACATATGGACAGCAGGTCAGATTCAAACAACGTACGCGAATTAGTGGAAATTTTATTTCAAATGCATTATATTTTAATTAATACTTCTGCAAATTTTCATAATGTAGACATGCATTGATTAGTGACAAATACAGCAAGAAATAAACAATTTTCTGCAATAAATTTGTACTTATAATTTGAACTTGTTGGGAGTTCTCGCAATAAAAGCTGTAATATATTTAGAGATGCAGAGGTTACTTTTTTTTTGCAATATATAAAGTCCTGAAAATGCACATCAAAATCAGCACCTCTACTGCAGGAATGATCCTTGCATTGGTGTGCGTGCATTGGTAGATTCAATAACTATTCTTGGTTTGGCATCTTTGCTGAATTATTACTGCAACTTGCTGATCAGCACTCAAGTTTTGAACTGACAACCATGTGTACACAATGTTAAATTAGTAAACTGTATCAAGATAAATACTTTACTTGAAACTTCCATTTAATGTCAAAAACACTTGCTACAAAACATTTTGTCCTTCAGAACTTTAAGAAAACAGCATATTGTATTTAAATTTTAGTATTATTCTTATTTTATTACATCAGATAGCATAATATCATCTACCTAAGTTTCTCTAAATTGACTGAAATATGAACAAATGTGTCTGGTAAAACCAACCATAGTTTAATTTTTTTAAAACCAATCTGTTTGGACATGTTATGGTACATCTCAAGGGCAAGTCAGACTTGTATGCTCATTTTCTGGCCTAGAGGCAGAAAACATAACCATTATCCCACAAGAACTGCTCTCAACCCCAAAATATAGAAAATATAAATAGCAGAGGATGACAGCTACTCTGCTCCCAACCAGTGCTACTAATACATATTCAGCTGAAGAAATAAACATAATTAAACCATTATTTGACTTTTATTAGATCCACCCTTTACAGTTATGTTCCACTGGACTGAAATTTGTCAGCAATTAACATGCAGGTATGCATAACAAAGAAAGGTCAAATATGAAAAGCATCATGTAAATTAATCCATTTATCACTCTAGTCCAAAAAACATAATCAGAAATACACATGGTATTTAAAAACTACTTGGCTATGTACTTGACATGCCATAGTCTATAGGACTACAAATCAAGAACTGGAAGGTGATGCTGGCTAATCCAAACCAAGACAGCAATGAGGTATGACAACTGGACAGGACTGTACCTAAAGGATATATGATAGGCTTTGTAGAAATGAGAATGTCAGGAAGTGCAATGTGGATGTGGAGAAAGAATAACTGCTGCCAAAAAATTACTAAGCTTTAAGTATAACGTCTGCAGTAATGCATTCAAAGGTTCAAAGGATAACCTAAACAGTTATAATATACGGTTTTAAAAACAAAGATAAAAGTGATCTAGAAACTATCATCAACTTCTTGGTTAAACCAGAGGTCACTTATTCCCAACAAGTGCTCTATCTTTCTCAAAACACATGACTAGTTATTCAAAGAAATAAGTATCACCTTAAGACTTAAAGAGGTGGGATGTTTCCACTTTGGATTGCATTATCTTGGGCCAAGAAACTAACATGGGAAAAAATACATAAGAATCAAAACGTGGATTATACTGACTTTATTGAATATCTTAAAATTCATTAGCAACACTGACCCTGAAGAGACTACTCAATTAACCCTTCCAGCTTAAAACCATCTAAGAAATGATGGTTTGACACCATAAAAGTAAAGCCAGTGTGATGACTTGTCATTGGAATTTTACTGCAAATGGAAAATTGATTCTAAAGCCATTGGAACTGTGGGGAAAAAAAACTCAACAGTACATTTGTAGATTTTGTCCTTCCAAGTTTGGCATGCAATGAGGATCATTTTGAGCTCAGAAGCAAGACTAATTTATAGGTATCTGAATAATGGAGAGCAATTAGAGATTAGATTAGATTACTTCCAGGCCCAAACAGGCCCTTCGGCCCAACAAGTCCACACCGATCCGCCGAAGCGCAACCCACCCAGACCCATTCCCCTACATTTACCCCTTCACCTAACACTACGGGCAATTTAGCATGGCCAATTCACCTAACCTGCACATTTTTGGACTGTGGGAGGAAACCGGAGCACCCGGAGAAAACCCATGCAGACACGGGGAGAATGTGCAAAATCCACACAGTCACCTGAGACGGGAATTGAACCCAGGTCTCTGGCGCTGAGAGGCAGCAGTGCTAACCACTGTGCCACCCACGGTGATTATATCTATTAGTGTTGTGTATTAAACGCTAATGAGGAACTAGAAATTTGTTTCAAACAATACTTATGCTTAAGGAAAAACAATAGTACAAAGCAGAAGAACATATAAAACAAGAGCAGAGTGGATAATTTGATCCTTTGATCTGCATCACCATTAATTAACATCATGGCTGATTTATTTGCATTGCAAATTCAACATTCCCACCTACCCTGAACAACCCCAGGTTCCATAATCTACCCAACTGTCTAAAAAACTTAGAACTCTGAAAAATATAATGATTCTACCGCTTGATGCAGAGTTGTCAGGTTACAAAGCAATAATAACTTTTTTCCCCTTAAATTGTTATGAAAAGGCAATGCCTAATTTTAAAACAGTGCCCTTTAATTATGGACTTACCCACAAGATGAAATATTCTTCCACATTAATCTTATCAAGACTATCCAGGCTCCAGTAATAACAAGTCTGGCCTATCCAATCTTTTCTCAGAAGACAACCGTCTTATTCCAGATACAAATCTGGTAGACCTTCTATAAACCACTTCCAAAGCATTTAGGTCCTTCCTTACCAAGAGAGGCCAAAACTTCTCAGTACTCAAGATGTGGTCTCACCAATATGTGTAACTGAAGCAAAATATTGAGGTCCCAGCATAGATCCTTACAGGACCACACTCAGCACAGCTTGTCAAACAAACACCCATTTTTATACACCCTTTAGCTGGCTGACAAAAAAAAACAATCTTCCAGCTATGCTAATATGTCATACACTGCATCATAGGCATTTATTTTCCAGAATAATCCTCGTCATGGACAGACAATCTTAAAGGATCAGAATACATAAAGATATTAGGAAAGGTTAATTTTCTTTCTAGGTTTTGGAGAATGAGGTGTATGGGGACGACTCTCCAAGTCAAATCCATTTCAAAAAAGGTTTCAAAGTACTTAAAATAAAACAGCCATCAGTCCAGTAACCTGTCCCAAACACAAATTATAAATTTAGGTTCCTATCATTTGTCAGTTTTATTTGTTTGGATCAAACTGGCTAATAATTTTCTGACACCAAATTGTGTCAGGGTAACATACCAGCCTGGATAGAAGATTGTTTCTGCCAGACTGTATGCGCTTGCAAATCTCTACTTTTGGGATGCTGGAATTGCTAAAAGATGTATCCGGGCAGTGTGATTTGAAAATCTGTCCAAATTTAGCTTCATGTAAACAACACACTAGCGGAAAGCATGTTTTTACACATCCACAGGTTAATTCTTGAATAAGCAAATGTCAACAAGAGAAAGAAAGACCAAAACTCTCCCTCCTAAAATCTCTCTTTTTAGGTCAGGAAGTTTTGACAATAGGAGTCACAATAAAATAAAAATCAAAATTCCTTTGAATGCTCTGTTAACTCATTATATGTCTCTAAATGATTGAGCTTAATCATAGTTAATTTTACTTCATTGCACTATTCAGTAATACTATTATGGGATGAAAGTGCTCTTCAGTCAAAAGGAAATGAACTTCAAGAATTTTAATGTATCGAGCAGCAAAACAAATGTAAAAAATACCGTAAACAAAATTCAGGTAAGACTTAATTAAAAAGAAACAACTATAAATAGGGGAGAAAAATAATGAACTGCAGATGCTGGAAATCCGAAACAAAAAGTAGGTCTGACAAAAGGTCACTGGATTCATAACATTGATGGTTTCTCTCCACAGATGCTATTCAGCAATTTCTGTTTTTGTGATGAATTAGGGAGCATATTCATCGACACAGGCGATGGTGTGCTCCATACTCCCCACAGCACACTGAATTAACAAAACTATCTTGACACTGACATTTTCTGCATTTCAAATCTTTATCCACGTGAAAAATCTATAAATACTTGAAGACAAAACAAAAAGAAAAAAAATCAATGGTCAGTGCAATAATTAATTACTTAAGGCAACAGAAATTAAAGTTCAATTACTAACATTTCCTAAAAATGGGAAACTGATATCTTTGAATAAAACATATTTCTTCATGAAAAAAAATCCTTACATTGAAGAGAAAATACACTCAAGGGCAATAAACCATTCTTTTTATTTGACCCTAATAGTTTTTTCTCCAATCTCTTCGTGAAAATATATCATTTGGAGCACAAAACATCCAGTGATGGAAAGGATGCCTGCTTCTACAATTTCTCATGGAAAAACTCCACTGATGTTCAAACAACACGAGACAGTCCTGAAGTAGCAAGTTTCCAAATGGAGAGAATGAAGTTTAAAATAAATTATGTCCAAAGCAAAAAAAACAGAAGAATTCTAAAATGTCTTCCTCAAACTAACAAAATTCCAAGTTTCTCATATAAATTAATAGGCTTTTCAATTTTGTTGTTGTTATGATTGTAAAGGAGGCTTGAACAGGAGAAAGTTTTTATACTGCTGGCACTTTTTTCCTGCCTTTTAAGCCAGTAGCAAAATTCAGTACTGAAAACAAGTGCTAGAGATCACAGTGAGTTACATCGATGGAGAGCAAGCTAGCATTGCAAATCTAAATGACTCTTCAACAGAGCTTGTTCTCTCTCTGTGGATGCTGTTTGACCGCTGTGATCTCCAGCATTTGTTGTTTTCAGTACAGATTTCAGCATCTGCAGTGAGTTGATCCAACATAATGCAGTACATTGATTGTGAAAGCCATTATATCTCATTCACTAATTAACTCAGTGTTCTAAACTTTCCAAATGTGACATGATTGAGACTTGAAAATAATCATTACCGCTCAGTGAGAAATGCAAAAGTGGGAAAGATGACCTGAGAGAAGACAGGAAAGGGAGTGTGGAGAGGCAAAATTCCAAGGTGGCCATACCTGCGTCACAGCTCACAAACTCAAATTGCACTTTGGAGAAACTCTGACTTAGATAACAACAAAAGAATTGCTTGACCTCGCTAAATGGACCAACGTTAGCATGGCAAAAGGAGCAATTTTTGATTGCCCAACTGCACAGCTGACCAAGAGGTCATTAATTGAACTGAATAGCTAACTCTGGGGAGTGTAAAGGGTAAACAAGAATCCATTTATTCCCTTAAAATTTAATGCAAAGTCATTTGAAATCTTGTACAAAGTAAAATGATAAATACTAAATACTCCATCCTCTAAAACAGTTTACGTTTTGACATCTTGCCAAGCTGTTTACCTGCCTTTTAATCTCCTTTTTACCATTAATTTATGTATTTCAAACATAACTTCAAAATATCAATCCTTGCAAATAAACAGTGCATGTTATGACAGAATTAAACAAGTACCGAAATGCAATTACAATTAAGTTCAAACAAACTCAAAAGCAAAACAAAAAGATGTTCTCTCAAATTAGATGGACATCACATATCTAAAATTACTTCCTAGGACCAATTCTCAGTACATCTGTATGTGTGCTACAAATTCACTTTCTTGCACTACCAGAAACCAATTGTATAAATCATACAAATTTGTCCATTACAGATGTTGCCAAAATGAAATTATATCACAAGCCATTTACAAGCTACGTCAGTCCTCCATTATTAACCTGTTAATGCTTAAAGTTTTCAAGACGTAAAAAACAGATAAATTCAATTTTCTATTGTCCATGATTTTATATATGAGAATCAACTATGTAAAGGATTAGGTATAATGAATCAAAATCTAAGGTAGCATGAGTTTAAATCTACTTGTGATATAGTTTCTCACCATATGATGACACTGAAAATATGGATTACTTGTACAGTACGTATGCAAATTGTTTTCCTGATGTTGAAATCATTGTTTTAAAAAAAAAACACACCATGCACCATTTAATTTTCAGGTGCAAATTGCACCTTTGCCAAGGAGTGGAAGGTGGAGTAACTGCAAAAAATTAACAATTTTTTGTTTAAAAGGAATAGTGGCTTAATTGAAAAAAAAAGTACTGTTCCAACTTCTCTATTTTAAAATAAAAATAGCTTCACCATCGTCAATTTTGATTTCTGAAATTATAGAAAAAGGAGTCTGTGCCGTTTTAGTTTGGTAAGCTTCCAGATGGTGCTAACAAAATGGCAAAAACGTAGAACAATCCTAGAAAAAGATTTAGTTTTGCAGTCATCTGGGGAATTTTGGCATAATTCTGGCTTCGAAACTGTCGCTCAAGTGAAAAGGCCAAAGGTACAGTCAAAAGCGGCAATGCAAGGCTGATTGTATATCGAGTTGCTAATATACAAAATATTACATAGGGTACAAATATCAGCATGTTATACACAATGTAAGATAACGTTGGCCCAATAATGATGGCAAAGGTGACAATCCCAGCCTGTTTATCAGACTCCATGTCTCTGGTATTGTTACTGTGCAAGATGGCTTCTGTATTGAGTGCTAAAGGAATTGCATAAAGTAGTGGCGAAATGGCCAAGTAACCAACTTGCACAGAATAGGCAAACATCACAGCTAACGGTCCAAAGGTGATCAGAATGATAATATCACCAAGAGCAAAGTATTTAAATCCAATGCCTGTAGGTCCAAAAAGAGACAAGAGTTAGAATACATTTAGTATATCCACATGCATTAAATTGTAATACAATATATGGATTATTAATCTAATTCCATTCACTGAATTAGATGGGACTTGATAAGAAAAAAAACCTGAGTGAGTCAGGATACTGTTTTAAAAATAAATGCAAAAGCCTTGTCTGTTGGCTAAGCATCATAGGAAATTAAAATAAAATGCCTAAAAAGTATTTGCAAAAGAATTGATTTGCATTAACATAGCTGAAACTGGAACAACAGACCTGCAGAAAACCCATTATGCAAAGAGAAACTAAGGAATGCCCTTTTTTCAAGGTATGACAATAGAGGGATCAAAATTATTTTATTAATATGGATGACCTCCAACATGGGCCAATAGTCAACCAAGACTTATAAAGACTGTCTCTTTTTATTTTTCTTGTTTTTTTTTTCAAATTGTGGACTGTTTAATACCAATGATTTGCAAGTAGGTTAGAGTTTTAATTAATTGTGTTCAATGCTGGCAGTTTGTTAAGTATAGAAATCTGTTCTGTGCTGTCATCCTGGGTTTGAAAATCAGGTAAATTGGGGAATCTTTGTAAACATATTTTAAAATCTTCAACTTTTGCGATGACTCTCAGAATAGCAGGGCAGCACACTTGTCCAGTGAATTGTGACACTGACCAAAATCCCACCTGTGAAGAACTATAATTATTTCAGTTTGTTACAGAAGACAGTAACATCAACTCAGCCTGTAGGATGTAATCATAACACAGCAGCTCTCTTGAAACAGTTTTATCAAACTCAGATCCCATGGCTGTTACAAGTTGGAATATAGAGACATAGAATTTTAAAATAAAGTGCACTTGAAATGCTATAGCAATTCTGCTGGAAATGACAGATTACAGTTTGAAAGAGAGTGTGTCTCAACCAGCTTGGCCACAACGCCACTGGAACTTCAAGACCAACAGCAGAAAGTATAATTGGTTTTTCTTATGGACTTTAACATTTTTCCCAATTCTAATTTTCCTTATGCTGCAAGTTGCTCTCTCTGCTTGGCATGCTATTGTGTGCATATGCTGTGGGATTTGAGATTGTTTTGATCTAATAGCATACGATCTTTTATGAAATGAAGTTTTAAAATATTAAAGCAAACTTATTAGTTGCTCGCTGAAGAGATCCAGCTGGATTGCTTCTTCATATCTTTACATGGCCAACTTTTATTGATTTGGGAAATCACATCATTTTAGAAATTCAAACTCCACTATATTCTGGAGGAAACAGGAAAACATTTATCCCTCCAGACTTGCTGGTAACACTTCGGCACACAATCATTAGATAGCATTTAACCAAAATAAAATCTCAAACTGCCTGCCTGTTATTCGATTACATGCAAACCAAATGTCTTAATTGACACTAAGTACCCCTGCAAAATAAAGATTGGGTCAGATAATGTCTTTACCAGAAGTCCTAAAACATTGTAAACACATTGAGTGTATTCAATTTTAGCAGCTTAGATTATACAGATCTACTATATAAATTGCTCAACAGCTTTTATTTATTCATTCATGGAATGGAGCCATTGCTGGCAATGTCAACATTTATTGCCCATCCTTAATTGTGCTAATAGTTTGCATCCTTTAACTGTTGGAATCCATAAGGTATAAGTATCACTTGGTGTAAGATCCATTAACACCAAAGGAACAGCGATATAGTTGCAAGTCATGATGGTATGTGATTTGGAAGGAAACTTTCCCCTGTTGCTTTCTCTTAGGTCAAAAAGTCACATGTTTGAGTGTTGCTGCTAATAGAGTTTTGCTAAGTAACTGCAATGCATCTTTTAAATGGTAAGCATTGCAGTTACTAGACTGGTATGGGGGATAAACATACTGGACTGATTGCTGACCAGTTGGGTTATTTTGTATTGGATGGTGAGGGTTGTTGCGGCTTCACTCAAAAATACAAAGGAGTATTTCCTAATTCGTAGCTTGTTGATGATAGACATCAGGAGAAAAAATACTTACCACAGAATTCCAAACCCTTGACCTGCTGACTAGTTAATGGTTATCGCCAAGATGCTAATGGTATGGCAATTAATAGTAGTGTACCATTGAATGCGAAGAGAAACCTCTTATTTCTTGTCCAAAACGATCATTGCTTTGTGACATGAAAACAATGCTTCTGATTGGTCAGCCCAAGCCTGAATATAGTCCAGATCTCACTGTTTGCAAACACATCTTTAGTATCTGAAGAATTGCAAATGGTGCTGAATGTTGTGCAATCAGCAGCAAACTTCTGACCTTGTGCTGGAGAAAGGTCACTGCTGCAGCAAGTGAAATGATTGGACTTAGGATATTGTCCTGAGAAACTCTTACATCTTACTGTTGTGGGGTTGAGGTAATAGACCTTTAACCATGCAGCCACCTTTCTTTATTATAGTCTTGACTCCATCCAGTGGAGAATTCTCCCCTCCTCCCCCCGTTCCTACTGATTTTGCTGGAAACAGTTGCTTGGTCCAACTCATCCAGATATCCCAACCCAATCTAGTCCCATCTGCCAGCACCGGCCCATATCCCTCCAAACCCTTCCTATTCGTATACCCATCCAAATGCCTTTTAAATGTTGCAATTGTACCAACCTCCACCAATTCCTCTGGCAGTTCATTCCATACACTCTCAACCCTCTGTGAGAAAACGTTGCCCCTTAGGTCTCTTTTATATCTTTCTCCTCACACCCTAAACCTATGCCCTCTCGTTCTGAATTCCCCCACCCCAGGGAAAAGACTTTTGTTTATTTATCCTATCCATGCCCCTCATAATTTTATAAACTTCTATAACATCACTTCTCAGCCTCCGACGCTCCAGGGAAAACAGCCCCAATCTGTTCAGCCTCTCCCTATAGCTCAAATCCTCCAACCCTGGCAACCCTTGTAAATCTTTTCTGAACCCTTTCAAGTTTCACAATATCTTTCCGATAGGAAGACCAGAATTGCACGCAATATTCCAACAATGGCCTAACCAATGTCCTGTACAGCCGCAACATGACCTCCCAACTCCTGTACTCAATACTCTGACCAATAAAGGAAAGCATACCAAATGCCTTCTTCACTATCCTATTTATCTGCGACTCCACTTTCAAGGAGCTATGAACCTACAGTCCAAGGTCTCTTTGTTCAGCAACACTCTACGACTTTACCATTCAGTGTATAAGTCCTGCTAAGATTTGCTTTCCCAAAATGCATCACCTCGCATTTATCTGAATTAAACTCCATCTGCCACTTCTCAGCCCATCGGCGCGAGAGTGTGCGCGAGAAAAGAGATTGTGAAGAAGCACAAATGGCCTTTAGTAAAGTGATATTCGCTTCTTCTCAGATGTGGGAGTTTAAAGAGAGTTTAAGGGTTACTGCAGATTCTATCTACAATAAATGCTGTTGGTTGCAAATCCTATCAGATCGAATGGATCAGTTGGAGAGACAGTAAGAAGCAATGAGGAATTTGCAAAAGCAATAGTATGTGATGGATGACAGTTGTAGGAAGGGGGGAAAAGTCTCAGATACAGTCACATAGATGGGTTAACTCCAGGAAAGGTAAGAGAAGTAGGCAGCTAGTGCAAGAGTCTTCTGTGGCTACCCCCACTTCAAACAAGTGTGCTGTTTTGGAAAACTTAGGGGGTGATCGATTCACAGGGGAACGTAGCACAAACAGCCAAGTTTCTGGTCTTGAGACTGGCTCGAATGCAACAAGGGGTACGTCGGGTTCCAAGAGATCAATTGTGTTAGGGGGCTCTCTAGTCCAAGGTATCAACAGACGTTTCTGTGGCCAGTAGCGAAAAATCAGAATGGTGTGTTGTTTCCCTGGTGCCAGGATCAAGGATGTCTCAGAGAAGGTGCGGAATGGTCTCAAGGGGGAGAGGGGCCAGAAAGTGATTGTCCACATTGGAACCAATGACATAGGAAGGGAAAAGGTTAGATTCTGAAGGGAGATTACAGAGAGTTAGACAAGAATTTAAAAAGGTCCTCAAGAGTAGTAATATTTGAATTACTCCCAGTGCTACGTGCTAGTGAGGGTAGCAATAGGAGAATACAACAGATGAATACAGGATGGAGGATCTGGTGTATGGAAGAAGGAATCACATTTTTGGATCATTGGAATCTCTTTTGGGGTAGAAGTGACCTGTACAAGGACGAATTGTACCTAAATTGGAAGGGGGCTAATATACTGGTAGGGAGATTTGCTAGAGCTGCTCGGGAGGATTTAAACTAGTAACATGGTGGTGGTATCCAGAGATCTGGTGAGGGAAGAGATCAATCTGACACTGGTACAGTTGAGAACAGAAGCAAGTCAAACAGTCAGGGCAGGCCGGGACAAGGCAGGACTAATAAATTAAACTGCATTTGTTTCAATGCAAGGGGCCTAACAGGGAAGGCAGATGAACTCCGGGCATGGTTAGCAACATGGGGCTTACCAGAAACATGGCTCAGGGATGGGCAGGACTTGTAGCTTAATGTTCCAGGATAGAAATGCTACAGGAAGGATAGAAAGGGAGGCAAGAGAGATGGGGGAGTGGCGTTTTTGATAAGGGATAGCATTACAGCTGTACTGAGGGAGCATATTCTTGGAAATACATCCAGGGAAGTCATTTGGGTGGAACTGAGAAATAAGAAAGATGATCACCTTATTGGGATTGTATTATAGACCCCCTAATAGTCATGGGGAAATTGAGAAACAAACTTATCAGGAGATCTCAGCTTTCCGTAAGAATAATAGTAGAATGGTTACGGTCAGGGATTTTAACTTTCCAAACATAGACAGGACTGCCATAGTGTTAAGGGTTTAGTTTGTTAAGTGTGTACAAGAACATTTTCTGATTCAGTATGTGGAAAAGTGTGAGAACATAGGAGGTACAGAACTCAAACAGACATATGCTGGTACAGAGTGAATTTCAGGAACAATGGAAATGGAGAAAGACAAAAACAACTGAGGTAAAATATAGCCTTGGTAGGAAGAACAAAACAGAAAACAATGGAATGGAAAATCAAGCAGTTTCGTCTCTTTGTAGTTGAATGTTTAACGTCAAAATTCAGGGTGAATTTTCAGTACAACTTTAGCATTATTACAACACAAACTATTTGTGCACTAACACTTGTGTAAATATACTCAGTTACAGCACAACATTCTGACTATTTCATGTAAAGGCTGCACATTTATGGGCTTTGGAATGGTGGTAAAACACTGCAAATCTGTTGCAAATGCACATTGCAAGTGGTGGGACAGAATACACCTTCACGACCTTCAACTGAAAGTTAGTTTCAAAATTAAGCATTTAAATATTCGAATCTGGGATAAGGATGGACTGATTTAGTATGTGGGAAGAGCTAAAATACATTCTTGATATTTGCTGTTTATACTTGCCAATTTAAAAAAAAGGAATCTTAAGAATACCCTTAGCGGGCATTCATTCAGCCTGCCTGGCATATCTCAAATTAAGCTTTCCAAATAGTCCCACTTCTCACAGCTGTATAAATTTTCTCCTTGTCAGTATCTGTCAAATTGTCTTTTGAATAACATATCCTGAGGTCACCTCTGATTCTTTTACAATGATCTTAAAACCTGTGTCCTATGGTTACTCATTCTTTTACCAGAAGATCGGTTTCTCCATTATTTTTTCTCAAAACCATTTATGATTCAAATAATTTTATTAAATATCTTCTCAACCCCTCTATTCCAAGAGTCCAGCTTCTCTACTACCTCCATAATACCCAAATCCCTCCAACTAGCTAATAACTTCTGTAACAATGATTAGGCCTTGGCAAAGTGTGGTGGTCAAAACGGAACACAAACACTCCATAATTAGCCATAGACCAGAATGGGGCCTGGGCATTCTCTGCTCTTTTGAAATGCCATTTCTCCCTCTATCCAGTTTTGATGCTGCCCACCATTATAGCCATTCTCTGGTCACATCTGTTCTTTTCTCACACTTCACCTCTTATCACCAGGATAATACTTCCTCTGAGGTCTAACTATTATGTTACAAAGGTTTACTGCTATTCTTTGCTTTACCTCACCCCCCCCGCCGCCACATTATTAACGTCAAGAATCCGTGTGCTCTTTTAATAGCCTTCTCAGCTTCACAAGCCAACTTCAAAGATTTATCCCTCTTTTCCTGCATACTATTTAGGTGACATTACATCTCCTCATTCTTCCTACCAAGATCATAGGTCCATTAATCAAATTTTAATCTGCCAGAGATTTGCGCACATTTTAACAATATTCATTCTCCAGAAGACTGTTGCTATCTTTATTGTTTATGAGATTACAAAGTCTTATTTGGTTGGAAAAACTGATAGGGCAATGAGTTTTGATATTATTAATGTTCAAAACAAGGGGGAGTTCTAATACCTTCTACATTCTGCCATTTAGAGTCATTATTCTGGTCTATATTCAAAGATAAAAGGAAACCTGATATTTTCACTACTTTCCAGTTCTTGAAAACTTGTTGGTCTAGTGGCCTACAACATTGTCGTAAGCCACTCTTCAATTCTATGAGCAGACTATCCTAAACCCATCTACATCATGCCTTTCTAGAGTGTGAAAGTTTGTTTCATCAATACTGCCACCTCTTTTTTTTTTTCTTACCCTGCTTTCCAGAGTACTACTCAGCCAGAAATTTGAAGTTTTCAAGCCTCTCCTCCTTTGAACCAGGTATGTTACTCCCAGTGTATGATGGGACATGAGACAACTTCTCTTAGAATTTAATATAGATAAAATATTTTATTACGTGGAATTCAGCTTTTAGTCACAATCATTAATTACAGAAAAAATATGGCAATTCTCAGTTAAACTAAGTGATAGAAATTTGTTATCTTTAAAAGGTAGAAATATTTGAGTCATTCTGCATCTCATTTCCTTCTGCAGCAGTAGGTAACAAAAAAAAAAGCCATACTAGGGAAGTTGCAAATGGAAACAAAAAGGAGGATGCAACACATTATTACTGTTTCTTTGGAAATAAAAATAATTCAGCTCTGATGAAAATCATTTCTTTCTCATTGATGCTGATTTGCCCACAGTTTCAGATTTCCATTATTCATGTTTTAAAAAAATCAAGTTAATAAATTTGGTTTTGAGTTTGCTTCTTAGAACTCTCGGCATGAACAGAAATCAGTCATAACACACTCAAATGTATTTTTCTTTAACAGCAAGCAGCATAAGTGAGTTAATACAAATCGATGGATAGGGCAAACAGCCAAAGTCTTTTTTCCTAGGGTGGAGGGGATCCAAAATTAGAGGGATAGGTTTAAAGTGAGAGGGGAAATATTTTTAAGTACCTGAGAGGTAACTTTTTCACACAAAGGGTAGTGCATGAATGGAACGAGCTGCCTGAGGAAGTAGTAGAGTGAGGTACAATTACAACATTTAAAAGGCATCTGGGTGTGTATATGAATATGAAGGGTTTAGAGGGTGTGGTGTAAAATTCCAAGCAGTGGAATGTGGTGAAACGGTTAAAAATTATGTCCCAATACATGTGTGAATCTAACCGGAATGGAGGTGTTGCTTAGTCCCGTGTGAATCTTATTACACACCTCCCCGTGTGAATCTTCTTATCTGTATGTAACCAGAATGGAATGTGTTTTTTAGCCTTGCTCTGCTGTTCACATGAATGTTTATATCTGGAAAAGAGTATATCAGCTGGAAAAGTCTCCAGTTTGGTGAGTCTGCTCCGGGGTTACGTTTAACCGCCGAGCGTGGGTTGTTTGCAACCGCTCTACGAGAACTGACGGCTCCCAGTTCCGGTAACATGTAGAGTGAGTATAAGCCAGACCCGTTGTGGCGACGCTGCGGGGAATAAAATGCCCATATTCTAGCAGACTCGCCTCTTGGTCGTTTGTTCTGTGTCAGACTACTCTCCTACGAACCTGACCTTGAGAATTTTTTTAAAACAGAGGGATATGAGTTAAGAGCTGGCAAATTGGACTAGGTCAGTTCGGGATATCTGGTCAATGCAGACAAGTTGGATGAAAGCATCTGTTTTTGTGCAGTATGACTATTACAAAACAGACTCCAGATTTGACTGGTGCTGGAACAGCACAGCAGGTCAGGTAGCATCTGAGGAGCAGGAAAATCGACGTTTAGGGCAAAAGCCATTCATCAAGAATGAAGGCAGGGAGCCTCCGGGGTGGAGAGTTAAATGTGAGGGTGGTGGGGCTGGGGAGAAGGCAGCCAAGAGTACAACAGGTGGATGGGGGTGGGGATGAAGGTGATAGGTCAGAGAGGAGGGTGGAGCGGAAGGAAGATGGCAGGTAGGACAGGTCATGAGGATGGTGCTGAGCTGGAACGTTAGAACTGGGGGGGGGGCGGGAAGAAAAGACAACTTGGGAATCCACATTGATGCCATGGGGTTGAAATGTTCTGAGGCAGAATATAAGGCGTTCTTCCTCCAGGCGTCGGGTTGTGAGAGAGTGGCGGTGGAGGAGGCGCAAGATCTGCATGTTCTCAGCAGAGTGGGAGGGAGTTGAAATGTTGGGCCATGGGGCGGTGGGGTTGATTGGTGCGGGTGTCCCAGAGATGTTCCCTAAAGCTCTCAGCGAGAAGGCGTCCAGTCTCCCCAATGTAAAGGAGACCGCATTGGGAGCAATGGATACAATAAATGACATTGGTGGATGTGCAGGTGAACTTTGATGGATGTGGAAGGCTCCTTTGGGGCCTTGGATGGAGGTGAGAGGGAAGGTGTGGGTGCAGGTTTTGCAATTTCTGAGGTGGGAGGGAAAGGTGCCAGGAGGGGAGGGTGGGCTGTTGGGAGGCGTGGATCGGACCAGGTTGTCAGGGAGGGAACGGTCTTTGCAGGAAGGGGTGGGGAGGGAAATATATTCCTGGTGGTGGGGTCCATTTGGAGGTGGCGGAAATGTCAGTGGATGATGCCGTTTATGCAGAGGTTGGTAGAATGGAAGGCGAGGACCAACGCGGTTCTGTCCTTGTTGCGGTTGGAGGGGTGAGGTTTGAGGGCGGAGGTGCAGGACGTGGATGAGATGCTTTGAAGTGCATCTTCAACCACGTGGCAAGGGAAATTACGATTTTAAAGAAGGAGGCCTTCTGATGTGTGCTATGGTGGAATTGGTCCTCCTGGGAGCAGATACGGCGGAGGTGGAGGAATTGGGAATACAGGATAGCATTTTTGCAGGATGTATGGTGGGAAGAGGTGTAATCCAGGTAGCTGTGGGAGTTGGTGGGTTTGTAAATAAACGTCAGTATTGAGTCAGTTGTCACTGATGGAGATGGAGAGGTCCACGAAGGAGAGGGAGGTGTCAGAGATAATCCAAGTGAACTTAAGGTCGGGGTAGAATGTGTTGGTGAAGTTGATGAACTGCTCAACCTCCTCGTGGGTGCACAAGGTGGCGCCAATGCAGTTATCAATGTAGTGGAGGGAAATAATGCCAAAACAACTACAATATTAAAATAAAGAACTGCGGATACTGGAAATCTGAAACAAAAACAGAAATAGCCAGAGAAACTCAACAAGTGTGGTAGCATTTGGGGTGAGAAAACAGAGTTAACTCTTCGATTCTAGTGACTCTCCTTCACAACTATGAATCACTCCAGCTAAAGGTCTCAAAACTGAAATAAGGGGCATCCTGCTTATTTCCTCCTTACTTACCTCCAGTGTAAAGAAAGGAGCTGGAAAGGCCCCCGAAGAAGATCAGAGCTAAGTGTTCAAGTTTGAGTTTGCACAAAAAATAGAGTGAACAGGCGCAGAGGCAGCCCAGAGTGTACAGGCAGGCTCCGAACCGCACCACATCCTGTGGCTCTAGGATCCGGTCCACTAAGGTCCGGTCGTCGCTCTTCTTATGATCGATGCCCCGGCTGAAGTCGTAATAAGTGTTCACCAGGTTACCGGCCGCGTGTACGGCCAGCACGGCCAAGGCAGCCAGGAGGGAAATGGTCAGGTCGAGCTGGCCCAGGGTCTTGTAAGCCAGGGCCGTACCCAGGGCAACTGGAGTAAGCGACGCGCTGAAGCTCCAGGGCCGCAGGGCAAGCACGTACGCGGCGCACTTCTGCTTCAGGCTCCTGCCGAAACCCTGTCCCGTTTCCTTGTCCGCAGCGGGGATCTGCATCCTCGATTCGGCGTCCGATTCCACCTGCTTAACTTCCCCATTCTCTTTCATTCTCGGCCCGTCGCCCCCTTTATCCAATAACCACCAGGATGACAACCGCCATCTGCCTGAGCACCCACATCGCACGAAAGTCACGACCTCGAGCCACAGCGCTACACATGCGCAGACGCTCAACGGTCCAGGGCGTGGGACGACACCTAAGCTCCGTGCGCCCGAAGCGGTATTCCCTCGCGCACGCCCGCACGCGCATTGATGACTGCGACTTGCCTTCGCAAACGTCACAATGACCCGCCCTCCAGCACATGATGGCGCTTCCGATTGGATCACGCAGATGTCAATCACCGGCGCGCAAAGTCTGGAGGTCATTTAGCTTCCTTTCAATATGGCAGCTTATATGGAGTA
The DNA here is from genome assembly GCF_004010195.1 of Chiloscyllium plagiosum. Taxonomy (NCBI): domain Eukaryota; kingdom Metazoa; phylum Chordata; class Chondrichthyes; order Orectolobiformes; family Hemiscylliidae; genus Chiloscyllium; species Chiloscyllium plagiosum. The sequence continues at coordinate 12,006,948 of NC_057743.1, read as the reverse complement.
AAATAGTCAATTTACTTTGAAGTGAAGAATTTATGCTTTATTTATTGTAATACGACAAGAGAGTAAGTATACACGGATGGGTATACGTTATGATTATTTAAGTGTTGAATTCATGGCGGCTAAATTATAAAAAAATCTTACGGTGCTATTTGCAAGTTTTCTGGTGTGTGTTATGTTCCAGAATTGAAGAAGTTTGATAGATTTTGTTTATTCGAATTATTTATAATTCATTGTCAGACAGTATCTCTAACAAATGAGCAAAGAAACCCGTTTCAGAATAACTCCACCATTTAGGCAGAATGTAGTAACACAAGACTGGTTACAAAAACAGAAATTGCTGGAAAAACCATAATAGTCTTGCAGCAGCATCTATTTAGAGAAATCAAAATTAACCTTTCAGGTTGAGTAACCCTTCTTCAGAATTCGACCCGAAACGTTAACACCGATGTCTGTTCACAGATGCTGCCAGACCTGCTGAGCTGCTTCAAACAAGTTGTGTTTTTGTTTGTCATTTACATCATGCGCTGTGCTTTTGGCTTTTAAGAAGCCTGGTTACTTGCGGTAGATCATCTGTTTCATAGAAATGAAAAACATTACTATAATCCAATAAAGATAAGGGCCACTTTGAGCGTTCTATTTACACATCAGTGGTGTATAAATGTGAAAAGGTTTGTTTTACAGGGGTGAAAACTAATACTTCTAATTCTCCCAATTTGTTTGTTATTCTAAATCTTTTATATTTTTGGATGATGTTTGTCAGTTGATTTTAACATTTAGTTTCTAATTCACAATCCTATTTATCTCTAACAGCTTTATTTGCCCTTATTTAATGACTGTGCTTAGCCAAATGTTGGTCCCTTTTGAAAGAAGCTTTCTGTTTGTTAACCTCACTTACTGTTAAACTATGTAGAAGAAGAAAATCGAGAGACAGTGGCATTCCTGGCAATGTAGGTATTTTGAAATAATGCAATTCTGCTTCTTAATACATCCTTACTTGGCCTAGTGCTGAAAATTAATGGATGATGTTCTTATGAAGTGGCTTGTTGTAATTATATTTGTCACTATTTACAAGTTACTTTTTTCTTGACTTTCAATTGTTCTGTTTAATCAGTGTCACCTTTTGATGGGGAGAAAGTGAGGACTGCAGATATGGGAGATCAGAGTCAAAAAGTGTGGAATTGGAAAAGCACAGCCAGTCAGGCAGCATACGAGGAGCAGGAGAGTTAATATTTCAAGCAGAAGCTCTTCATCAGGAATGTGGGGGATGGGGGCAAGAGAGCTGAGAGATAAATGGGAGGGGTGGCTGTGGAGGAAGGTGTTCTTCCTCCAGTCTTTGGGTGACTAGGATTTGGCGGAGGAGGCAGCCCAGGACTTGCATGTCCTTGGCAGAGTGGGAGGGTGAGTTGAAGTGATCGGCCACAGGGTAGTGGGGTTGTTTAGTACGTGTGTCCCAAAGATGTTCTCTGGAACATTCTGCAAGTTGATGTCCTGTCTCCCCAGTGTAGAGGAGCCTTTTGAGGGCCTGTTTGGTCTGTGGATGACATGATCACTTAAGTGGAGGCAGTAGCATGGTGTTAATGTCACTGTACTAGTAATAAAAAGTATGTTGTAAGATCCATCTAACTCTGCGTGGGAGTGGGATTTCGGTGTTCATGCACAAGAGTGCCTCGGTAGCAGTATTACTGATCAAGTTGGTTGGGTCCTAAAAGACATAGTTGCTTGACTGGGTCTGCAGCAGGTGGTGAAGGAAAAACCTACTTAGCAATATTTACCAAAAAGACCTTACCATTCTGCCTGCTGTAGATGCATCTGTCCATGACAGTATTGGAAAAACTGCACAGTCCTTGTGGGGAAGAGGTCCTGCCTTCACATTGACAATAGTCTCCATCTTTCATTGTGTTAAGTGGAACAGACTTTGAACAGATTTAGCAACTCAGGACTAGACATTCGTGAGGCACTGTGGGCCATCAACAGCAGCAGAATTCTACTCCAGCACAAGCTGCAACCCTGTGGTCTGGGATGTCCCCACTCAATCGCTATCTTCAAGCCAGGGGAACAACCTTGGCATGGACAGGTTGGACCAAAGGGTCTGTTTCCATGCTGTACGTCTCTATGACTCTAAATGACGAGTGTAGAAAGGCATGTCAGGAGCTACACTGGGCAGACCTGAAAGTGAGGTGTCAGCTAGCGAAGCTATCAAACAGGACGACTTGCATGTGATAGACAGAGCTAAGCAATCCTACGACCAACAGATCAGATTTAAACTCTGCAGTCCTGCTTCATCCAGTCAAGAAAGTGGTGGGCAGTTAAACAACTCGCTGGAGGAGGAGGTTCCACAAATATCCTCTTCCTCAGTGATGGAAGAGCCCAGCACATGAGTGCAAAGATAAGGCTGCAGCATTTGCAGCAGAAGTATTGAGTGAGTGATCCATCGTGGCCTGTGCTATTGGTCCCAGCATCACAGATACCAGTCTTCAGCCAATTTGATTCACTCCACATGTTGGAGACACTGGATGCTATGGCCTTGACAACATTCTGGCAATAGTACTGAAGATTTGTTCTCCAGAACTAAGCTAACTTCTTCCAGTACAGTTATAACACTGACATCTACCTGATAATGTGGAAAATTGCCCAGGTATGTCCTGTACATAAAAAGCAGAACAAATCCAATCCAACCAATTACCCATCAGACTGTTCTTGATCATCAGTAAAGTGATGGAAGATGTTATCAACAGTACAATAAAGCAGCTACTGTTCATCAATAACTGGGCATCACAGTGCAGGTTTGGGCTCCACCGGGGCCAATCAGCTCCTGACCTCATTGCAGCCATGGTTCAAATAAGGACAAAAGAATTACAGAGATGGGGTGAGAGTCATAACCCTTGATATCAGGGCCGCATTCAACAATGTAGCATCAAGAAGCCACAAAACTGGAATCAATGGATGCAAACTCTTTGTTGGTTGGAGTCATACCTGGTGCATAGGAAGATAAACTTGGTTGCTGGAGGTCAGTCACCTCAGTTCAAGGACACCTCTGCAGAGTTCCTCAGGGTAGTGTCTGAAGCCGCCCATGTTCAAATGCAACAAGACTTCGACAATCAGCTTGGGCTGACAAGTGGCAAGTAATGTTTGTGCCACACAAATCACCAATAAGAGGCAATCTAACCACTGCCCCTTGGCATTCAATGATAGTACCATCAACATTCTGGGGGCTTTCAATGACCAAAAACTCAACTACAGTGGCTTCAAGAGCAGATCTGCAGTTAGGAAGACTGGTGAGTAACTCACCACCTGATTCTCCAGAGCCTGCCCACCACCTACAGGGCACAAATCAGGAGTGTAATGCAATAGTCTCCATTTGCCTGGATGTATGCAGCACCAACAGCACTTGAGCTTGACACCGTCCAGACAAAGCAGCATGCTTGATTGGTACTACTTCCACTCACTTCATCACTGATGGTCAGTTGCAGTAGTTTGTACTGTCTACATGATGTGCTGCAGAAATTCACCAAAGATCCTCAGACCTCACCTTCCAAACCCACAATCACTTCCATCTAGAAGGACAAGGGCCACAGATACATGGGAACATCATCACCTTCATGTTCCCCTTCAAGCCATGCATCATTCTGACTTAGAAATGTATCACCCCCATTGTCGCTGGGTCAATGTCCTGGAATTCTCTCTCTAATGGTCAACCCACAGCAGGTGGACTGTCGCGTTTCAAAAAGGCAGCTTGCTGCCAACACCTCAAGGGCAACTAGGGGCAGCTAATGTTGTTCTGCCACATCCCACATCCCACAAATGAATTAAAAACTCGTCTGGGATCTGGTAATATGGTGGCGATTCTGTAGAACTGCTGTGTTCAGCTCTGCATAACAGCCAAAGCATACTGGTGTTTTTTGTCATCCTTGGCCAATTTATGTGGTGGAATAATTAGTTTAAAACCTTACAAAATACATATTTGTTAGTATTTGGGAGTGGGAAGGATGCAAGTGAAAAGGATTGAGCAAACAGCAGCAGGGAGGACACTCTCCTCAGCAGCCTCTCCAGAACCCCCCAGGGACCTTACAGATTCTCAGGGATTGGCTGCGGTGATGGAGAGACTTGCCTTGAAAGTTGGGGCTGCGATTGAGGAGATCCATGGGGAAATTCATGCCCAGGTCCAACATATCGTGTCCATGCTGCAGAAGCATGAGCAGCAGACCCAGGGCCTTGGAGAGCGGCTGGAGGAGGTCTAAGGCCTCGGAACCTGCGATGGAGTCCTCATCCAGTCGGATCCAGATACTGGAGCGAGAGGTGTGGGCCTTGCGAGACTATATTGATGACCTTGAAAATCGGGGTCGGAGGATAAATCTCCGAATTATTATTGGGCTCCCTGAGGTGAGGAGCCAGTCAGCTTCTTTGAAAGCTGGCTGCCAAAGTTTTTGGGCCTTCACATCGAGTCCAGAAGGCTGCAGTTTGAAAGGACTTGTTGAGTTACAGCGCACAGGTCTGGGCCAGTGCAGCATCCCCACTCAGTCCTAGTGCACTTCCACTCATATAAGGACAAGCAAAAAGTGATAGAAGCTTCTAGATTACTGGGAAATGATCCACAGGTACTGCTGGACAAGGGGTCAAAAATCATGTTTTCCCAGGATTTCTCAGCAGTTTTAATTCAAAAGAGGAAGTCCTTCGATGAAGTTAAAAATAGGCTGAGGAACCTAGGCATCCAGTACTCCATGAGATACCCCGCAGTGCTCTGTTTCAGCCACGAGGACTCCGTTTATATATTTGACTCAGTGGATAAAGCTAAAAACTTTGTAGACACTGTAAAAATAGATGGACTGGCCTGAAGAATGCGGTTAATGTTTGTTCTCTTTTCCTCCTTTCCCCATGTTTTCCTTTCCCTTTTATTTTATTCCTTTCTTTCTCCCTAATAATTTTGTTTTTTGGAAAGGGGGAAAAAAACTTGGAATAAGTTGTTCCTTTTTTTTAATAACTAGATTTTCTGATGAGAAATTTTATGGATGCTCTTTGTTGTCTTCCCCCTTTAGTTTTGTTTGTTCTGTTTCTCTTTTAGTCACAAGTAGGGATGACATAAAGCCAGGGATGGGTGGTGTGCTCATCCTGAATTTTTTATTTTTTCTGTTGATTTAAGGATCATCTCCTTGTTTATTTTCTGGCTGAAGGCTGGGGCACAGTCTGAGTTTGAAGCAGCTGTGAAGGAGGAAATGGGTAGGGTGAGTGCCCCCTTTGGGCAGGGGGAAGAGTCTTCCATTCAAGATTTTAAATTTGGTTTTGTTAGTAGTTTTTTGGTAGCAATAGTTGTTTATAGTTGCGATAGAGTAGTTTTTGTATATATAATTCTTCGACTCTGAGTCTTTGTTTACTTGTGCTCTGCGCTTTGTAAGCAGGGTTCTCTCTCCGTGGGGTGCAAGGGTCTCCGAAACGGAAAATAGCCAGATGTCTTATTAAATGGTGCACCTGGAACATCAAGGGAAGTCATTCGCTTGTTAAATGGAAAAAAGTGCTTTCTAGCCTTAGGAGGGAAAGGGTTGATATCGCTTTGTTGCAGGAAACCCATCCTGATGATGGGGAACACCTGAAATTACAACAGGGGGGTTATGACCAGGTTTTTTTCATCCTTTACTACTAAATGTAGGGGAGTGGCTGTACGTATCCAGAAATATCTTCAGTTCACATTATTAGAACAGGTGAAAGATGAGCAGGGGCGATTTGTGATGTGTGATGCTTAAAGTCCTGATACGTGGGGAGATATAATGCAATTTAAATGTCTACTGTCCTCCAACACATCCCCTGAAACTTTTGATTAGTTCTTTCTCTAAGCTGAGTGCCGTTGGAACACAGTACATTATTATAGGGGGGGATTTTAATTGTCTTGTGGACAGGATGCCTTGTGGCCCCCAACCTATTTCTTTGCAGGCCAAGCAGGTGGTTGACTTATGTGAGGAGTTGGGGCTGGTGGATATTTGCAGATGTCTTCACTTCGCCCTACTTTTCAAACCCACATAAATGTCACACGAGGATTGATCTTTTTCAGGCTCCCTCGGCCCTTCTGGATTCGATTATGGATTGTAAAATTGGGAATATAGCTGTATCTGATCACGCGGCGGTATATTTGGAGGTTAAGGCCAAGTGAGGGGCTAGGTTTGCGGCATTGGCGTTTGGACCCTTTTCTCCTTAAGGATTCCAAATTTGTGGAATACGTTTTGAAGGAGTTTCAGGAATTCTTGACTATCAACTCGGGCACGGCTAGTAGTCTGTCTATGCTATGGGAGATTGCTAAGGCCTTTACTAGGGGATTAGCTATTTCCTATTTGACTAGCCGGAAACGACAGAAAGAGGAACAGCAGCGTCTACTTGAGACACGGTTGAAAGCCGCCAAGGCGGCACATTTTGCGCGGCCTTCAGTGACGAAGCTACAGCAGATCATTGCCCTCCGGGTTGCCTTGAATTCGATACTGACACAAAACGCAAAGAAATAACCTTGCTTTTGCTAGACAATGGGGATAGGCCAGGGAAGTATTTAGCGTACCTGACTAGGAAAAAGCATGCTCCCCAATCCATTATTGCAATCAGAGACAGGGCTGGGATCCTTGCATACGATGCCAAAAAGATTAATGAGGCTTCTCGGGGTTTTTACTCTGAACTGTATCGGTCTGAAGGATGAGAGGACAGGAGGGTTAAAATGGAGGCCTTTTTTAAGAACCTGGATCTCCCAGGGGTAACTTTGGAACAGGCGCCTCTCTCCTTAACGGCCCCTTGACAAGTCAGGAAACACAAGAGGCAACTAAGCAACTTCAGAGTAGGAAAGCACCTGGCCCTGATGGTCTCCCGGGTGAGTTTTATAAGGAGTTTATTGGGATTCTGTCAGGGCCGATGTTGGAAATGTACAATCACTCCTATATGCATGAATGCCTACCATCATCTTTGAGAGAAGCTAATATTTCCTTAATTCTTAAGAAGGGGAAGGTTCCTGGGGATTGTGCCTCATACAGACCCATCTCTCTCTCAAATTCAGATTTCAAGATTCTGTCTAAGATCCTGGCACTGAGATTGGAAAAGATGTTGCCCCATATTGTTAGAGGACCAGACAGGATTTATAAGAGGCCATAGGTCCTCTAATAATATTAGAAGGTTGCTGAATATGGTCCAAGTTTGTCAGCAACTATCGATTCAGGGGTTGGTGATTTCCTTAGATGCAGAGAAAGCATTTGACCAGGTGGAATAATCGTATTTTTTTAATGTCTTAGAACAGTTTGAGTTGGGTGGGGTCTTTGCTAGGTGGGTAGAGGTTTTATATCGCCACCATCTGGCTGTGGTCAACACCAATGGGGTGAAGTCTGGGAATTTTAGGATTGGTAGGGGTAGTCATTTGAGGCTATTTCAGGATATAAGATTAACTTTGCAAAATCGGAGACTATGCCTTTGGGGAACCTTAAGGATGTGCCAGAGGTTGAAGGTGGCCCTAAGTTCCCTTTTAAGTTGTCACAGGCAGGCTTCCAATACCTGGGCATTTTTATTACCCCCAAGTCTGATCTGTTATTTCAGACTAACTTTGCTCACTTGCTCAACAATATTAGGCGAGATCTCCAGAGATGGGAGGCTCTTCCAATTTCAGGTAAAAACTAAGACTGCAGATGCTGGAAACCAGAGTCTAGATTAGAGTGGTGCTGGAAAAGCACAGCAGGTCAGGCAGCATCCGAGGAGCAGGAAAAATCGACATTTTGCGCAAAAGCCCTTCATCAGGAATAGAGGCAGGGTGTCTGCAGAGTGGAGAGATAAATGAGAGGGGGTTGGGGGTGTGTTCCGAGGCGGAAGATGAGGCGTTCTTCCTCCAGGTGTCAGGTGGTGAGGGAGCGGCAGTGGAGGAGGCCCAGGAGCTGCATGTCCTCGGCAGAGTGGGAGGGTTGGTTGTAATGTTGGGCCACGGGGCGGTGGGGTTGATTGGTGCGGGTGTCGCGGAGATGTTCCCTATAGTGCTCTACTAGGAGGCGTCCAGTCTCCCCAATGTAGAGGAGACCGCACCGGGAGCAACGGATGTAATAAATGATATTGGTGCATGTGCAGGTAAAACTTTGGATGTGGAAGGCTCCTTTGGGGCCTTGCACGGAAGTGAGGGAGGAGGCGTGGACGCAAGTTTTGCAATTCCTGCGGTGGTAGGGGAGGGTGCCAGGAAGGGAGGGTGGGTTGTTGGGGGCACGGACCTGACCAGGTAGTCATGGAGGGAACGTGCGGAAAGTGGAAATGGGTGGGGAGGTAAATATATCCCTGGTGGTGGAGTCCGTTTGGAGGTGACAGAAGTGTCTTCGAATCATGTTTGTGCAAAGGTTGGTAGGGTGGAAGGTGACCACCAGGGGGGTTCTGTCCTTGTTATAGTTGGAGGGGTGGGGTTTGAGGGCGGAGGGGCAGGATGTGGACAAGATGCGTTGGAGGGCAACTTTAACCACGTGGGAAGGAAAATTGCAGTCTGTAAAGAAGGAGGCCATCTGGTGTGTTCTGTGGTGGAACTGGTGGAGCAGATGCGGTGGAGGTGGAGGAATTGGGAATTCGGGATGTCATTTTTGCAGGAGGTAGGATGGGAAGAGTTGTAATCCAGGTAGCTGTGGGATTCGGTGGGTTTGTAAAAACAAAAATCAGTGTCAAGTCGGTCGTCATTAATGCAGATGGAGAGGTCCAGAAAGGGGAGGGGGTGTCAGAGCTGGACCAGGTGAATTTAAGGTTGGGGTGGAATGTGTTGGTGAAGTTGATGAATTGCTCAGACTCCTCGCGGGAGCACGATGTGGCGCCAATGCAGTCATTAATGTAGCGGAGGAAGAGATGGGGAGTGGTGCCGGTGTAACTACGGAACATGAATTGTTCTACAGTAGGAGGCGGTGTCTCGAAGGGGGAGATTATGATATCTTTTGAGCAACTGAGCCTCCAATACGGGTTGCCCAGCAGAGAGATTTTCCGTTTTTTTCAGGTTAGGGATTTTATCCAGAAGAAGACTACGCTTCTCACTGAGCCCTATAAGCCTGATACAGAGAGGTTGTTGCTACGTTCCACAAGCACCCTTTCGGTTATTGCCTTCTATCGCCTGCTGGGTGGCAGGATATTAACCAGTTATGTGAGGTCTGGGAGCAAGAGCTAGGAGTGGAGATCTTTTCTGAAACCAGGGAGAACATATGGGAGAATGCTTGAAAGATCTCAATCTGTAACAGGGCATGCGCTACGCAGTTAAAGTTCTGGACAGGGTTCATCTGGCACCAGACCATCTGGTAAAGTTTAAAAAAGTGTGCCAAATGTAAAATAAGTGTAGGTACTCTTACATTGCTTCTGGACATGCCACAGGCTCTGTGTTTAATGGAGCGCCGTGGCGGGAGAGGTAGGGAGAGTATTGAGGACTGAAGTCAAAATAGACCTGATATCTCTCCTCTTAGGTCTACCGAATTCATCATCTTTAGATGGGCATGGGAAGAAACTATTTAATATTCTTGCATATTATGCACAGAAGAATATTCTGGTGAACTGGGTGTCTGAGAACCTGCCGGGCTTGCTGGGATGGCAGAAATTAATTATGGAGCACGTTCCCTTGGACTTTTTTACAAACATGGTGCACCACACAACAGACCATTTTTATAAGACATGGCAGCCCTGCTTGAGTTATTTGGATGTAAATTTGTCAGTTATCTTAACTAGGGCATTTGTTTAACCAGGATGGTTAAGTTTGTCAAGCCCTGGGCCCTGGAGGGGGGGGGGTCTCCTGAGTTATTATGGGTATATATGCAATGCTCCCATTGCTTTGTTTGGGAGCTTTGCGCTGAGCATAGCTGTGTTCTTTTTTGTTTTTTTTTGTTTTTTTCATCTATTAGTTATTTACTTATTTATTGGTGTTGCTTTGTACAGTGTTAGGGTTTGTTTTGTATTATAGGGTAGGTTAGTAGTTAGTAGACTGTAGTTGTATTGTAACTTATGTTTTTTCTTTTTATTATACTGATATTTGTTATTGATTGCATTTTTTAATAATTTTATACGTTTGTAAAGTTAAAAAAAATTGCTAATAAATATATTTAACAAAAAAAAACTCATTGTCCTTTCAGGCAGGAAATCTGCCACCCTTGCCTGGTCTAGCCTTCATGTAATTCCAGACCCACAACATTGTGGTTGACTTTAAATGTCCTTTGCGCAATTGGGGATGAGTGATAAATCCTAGCCTAGTAGCAACACCCCCATCTCTCGAATGAATGAAGAAAAATAGCGTAATTCAGTAGTTTGAGGTCAATACCTATACGTTTATCTGTAGACTGCCATTACGTTTCCATCAGTCTGATTGGTATGTAGTACCAAGTGATTCTACAACTGGATTACTTTGTTTTGAATGTTGGTGGCTATTGTTTTAATTGTTCTTGGCATTTCCTTGTCTGCAGTTTCCTGACTTTTTTTTTGTATGAGTCAATCTGTGCCTTTGGTTGTTGCACTCTTGACTCTGCTGTAAGTTTTTTTTCATGAAATTGGGTTAAAGTCATTTATTTTGTTGTCCAACCTCAAATTAATATGGTCGACTATCCTAATTGGAGAAGCTGGTGGAAACCAGGTATTGCTCAAAAATAAATTCATTCTGATGTTTCAAATGGGAGGAAGATGCATATTAGGCAACTAATAAAACGTATCTTCTACCTGATCTGTATAAAGCAAGAAGATTCCAATGTAGCCCATGAGGAAGCTGTGAATTGTTTAAAAATTGAGAAGGATACCATCTTTGCGAGATGTGTATTCTCCAATAGCTAAAGTTCTCTGGAATGATTGGCTATGTATTATAAATCAATTATTGAGTGTTTAATAATTGTTTTCTAAACCATCATATGGTTACATTTATTCATCATTTATATTATCAATATGATCAGTCCATAACTTTATCGAAAATATTGAAAGAAATGTTAATTTCAAGCAATCTTCTATTGCAGTGTTCAGTTATTTTGTCGTGGCAAGTGAACTAATAAATTAACATTTGTGCATACAATGAGATGAAGTAGACTAGCAGTTTTATTTTAACAGATAACTGTTGATTTAAAGGGCTGATGTAGTCTAACTTTTAAAATGATTGTGTTTTTGAGAACGTGCTTTTTTTTGTAATACATTGCACATCCATAAAGAAAGATTTGTATTTACACAGCAGTTTTCACAACTAAAGTTATTACAACATGCTTCAGAGATAATCATGTATTTCTGAAGTTAAAGACATCTATCTTGATGATGTCCCTCTTTAAGTTAATATGGTAGACTATCCTAATTGGAGAAACTGATGGAGACTGCTCAAAAACAAATTTCTGATGCTTGTAATAGGTTTAGCCAAAATATGACTAATGTTGTGTAATTATCTTGATATTTGATTTGGAAACTGTGGGCCAACATACTGCATATAGTATGTAAGCAGACCTAAAATAATTATTGACTGTTTCTTAATTCTTACAATGTTGAGGTTGGTAGTGTGACAATGCTGCCGCTTTAACAAGGTTATTTTCTCAATGGCAGGGGAGTAGTCAGTTCTCCCAGTTCAGGTTGTTTTCTACTTTTTTTTAGTTGTAACAGTCAGAAGCTGCTGTGGTGGATAAAAGTTCCAAGCTTCAGCAGATGGTTCCTGACTGCTTTTCTCTCTGAAATCTCTCCTGCCTGTAAGAACCTGAGTTTGAATTTACTTTTTGCCAAGGGGTGTGTTTATTATGTAATGGGAATTGGAACAGTTCCTTACTAAGTTGCTAGATCAAGTCAGTTAAGCTATCAAATAGTTCTATTCTAAATTTTGTTTTCTTTTGTCGTGTTTCAACTGTACTATTTTAGGTGTTGGAGTATTTTAGGTATTAGAGGCGATTGCCTCGAATTCCAGGAGCAGCAATTATTGTTTTATATCCTGTTGCATTGTTTTGGAACTTTTGGGGAACAAAAGATCAAAACAACAGCACTTTAAAAAGAAGGACGACAGACAAAGGCAGTGACCACATTGTCAGAGAGAGAAACCAATACTGCTGTCTACTACAGCAGTGAATCTGCACAGTTACTGCCTTTTACTGTTTGAGTTCAAGCATCTCTGGACATCGGAGTGTGTCTAGGAATAGTTAACAAACAGCAAAATTCACAGCTGACCTTGGAGGAACCTGTATGGAACACAGCATGGGAACAGAAGTGCAGAGGTTTTAGGTATAGCCTTCCTGTAAATCCACAATAGTGAGTAGAGTGGGTTCTTTCTTGATTATATGTTTTATTGAGATCTGTCTCTTGATTAAATGTTAAAAATATAAGCCTTACGTATTAAGTTAGCCAGGAGCAGAGTTTTTTTTTACAGCAATAATAAGATGGTGCTATTTTCCAGGTCTGTAGATTGTGAAGGAGCAAAAATGGCCTTTAGTAGAGTGATGTGCTCTTCCTGTCAGATCTGAGAGTTTAGGGAGAGTTTCCATGTTACTGATGATTATGTCTGCAGGAAGTGAATCCTATCATATCAGATGGATCGGTTAGAGAGGTGGTTGGAGGCAATAAGGAAGTTACAGAAGCCAAGCGTTGTGATGGATGGCAGTTATAGGAAGGGACAAAGCCGCAGATACAGTCAGGTAGATGGGATAACTCCAGGAAAGGTAGAAGGGGTAAACAGGTAGTGCAGGAGTCCCTGTGGCTATCTGTATCTGAAACAAGTATTCTGTTTTGGAAAATGTAGGGGGTGATGGACTCCCAGGGGAATGTAGCACGAACAGCCAAGTTTCTGGTACCAAGAATGGCTCGAATTAAATGAGGGGTACTTTAGGTTCCAAGCAATTGATTGTGACAGAGGACTTTCTGTTCAGAGGCACAGGCAGACATTTCTCCAGTTGGCAGTGAAAAGGCAGAATGGTGTGTTACTTCCCTGGTTCCAGGATCAAGGCTATCTCAGAGAGGGGAGAGGGACCAGCAGGAGATTGTTGTACACATTGGAACAATTGACGTAGGAAGGGAAAGGATGAGATTCTGAAGGGAGAATATAAAAGTTAGACAAGAATTTAAAAGGGAGGTCCTTGAGAGTAGTAATATCTTGATTATTCCCAGTGCTACGAGCTAGTGATGGTAGGAATAGGAGAATAGAGCATATGAATACGTGACTGAGGACTTGGTGCAGGGGAAAAGAGTTCACAGATTGGAATGGGACCAGTATATTGGCAGGGAGGTTTACTAGAGCTCCATGGGAGGATTTAAACTAGTAGGGTGGTGGGGGGTTGAGTGGTGGGACTCCGGGAAATAGAAAGGAAAGATATCAATCTGAGATCGGTACAAATAAAAAAAGGAGAGTGTCAAACAGTCAGGGCAGGCAGCAACAAAGCAGAAAACAAGGTAGGAGCTGAAAATGTGTTGCTGGAACAGCGCAGCAGGTCAGGCAGCATCCAGGGAACAGGAGAATCGACGTTTTGGGCATAAGCCCTTCTTCAGGAATGAGGAAAGTGTGTCCAGCAGGCTAAGATAAAAGGTAGGGAGGAGGGACTTGGGAGAGGGGCGTTGGAAATGCGATAGGGGGAAAGAGGTCAAGGTGAGGGTGATAGGTCAGACTGGGGTGGGGGCGGAGAGGTCAGGAAGAAGATTGCAGGTCA
>NC_057743.1:11936241-11993194 GCF_004010195.1 Chiloscyllium plagiosum | reverse complement strand
AGGTGTGGGCGCAAGTCTTGCACCTCCTGCGGTTGCAGGGGAAGGTGCCGGGAGTGGAGGTTGAGTTGGTGGGGGGGTGTGGATCTGACGAGGGAGTCACAGAGGGAGAAAACAAGGTAGGACTGATAAACTAAACTGTATTTATTTCAATGCAAGAGGCCGAACAGGGAAGGCAGATGAACTAAGGGCATGGTTAGGAACATGGAACTGGGATATCATAGCAATTACAGACTGACAGCTTAATGTTCTAGGGCACAAATGCTCAAGGATGGATAGAAAGGTGTGGCAAGAGAGGAGGGGGGAGTAAGTTTTTGATAAGGGATAGCATTATGGCTTTACTTAGGGAGGATATTCCTGGGAACACATCCAGGGACGTTATTTGGGTGGAACTGAGAAATAGGAAAAGGATGATCACCTTATTGGTATTGTATTATAGACCACCAAATAGTCAGCAGGAGATTGAGAAATAAATTTGTAAGGAGATCTTAGTTATCTGAAAGAATAATAGGATGGTTATGGTAGGGGATTTTAGCTTTCCAAGCACAGACTGGGACTGCCATAGTCTTAAGGGTTTAGATGGAGAGGAATTTCAGTGTGCACAAGAAAATTTTCTGATTCGGCACATGGATGTACCTACTAGAGAAGGTGCAAAACTTGACCTACTCTTGGGAAATAAGGCAGGGGAAGTGACTGAGGAGTCAGTGGGGGAGCATTTTGGGGCCAGTGACCATAATTCTATTAATTTTAAAATAGTAATGGAAAAGAATAGTCAGGATCTAAAAGTTGAAGTTCTAAATTGGAGGAAGGCCAATTTTGACGGTAATAGGCAAGAACTTTCAAATGTTGACGGAGGGCAGATATTCACAGATAAAGGGACAGCTGGTAAATGGGAAGCCTTCAGAAATGAGATAATTTGAGTCCAGAGACAGGATATTCCTGTTAAGGTGAAACATAAGGTTGGTAAGTGTAGGGAATGCTGGATGACTAGAGAAATTGAGGTGTGGTTAAGAAAAAGGAAGCATATGTCAAGTCTCGACAGCAGATTGAGTGAATCCTTAGAGTATAAAGGTAGTAGGATTATACTTAAGAGGGAAATCAGGAGGGCCAAAAGGGGTCATGAGAGAGTTTTGGCAAATCGGGTTAAGGAGAATCCAAAGGGATTTTATAAATATATTAAGGACAAAAGGGTAACTAGAGAGAGAATAGGGCTCCTCGAAGATCAGCAAAGCAGCCTATGTGTGGAACCACAGGAGATGGGAGCAGACTAAACGAGTATTTTGCATCAGTGTTTACTGTGGAGAAGGACATGGAAGATACAGAATGTGGGGAAATAGATGGTGACCACTTGAAAAATGTCCATATTACAGAGGAGGAGGTGCTGGATATCTTAAAATGCATAAAGGTGGATAAATCCACAGGATCTTATGCTACAGGGAGAGGCTGAACAGGCTGGGGCTGTTTTCCCTGGAGCATTGGAGGCTGAGGGGTGACCTTATAGAGGTTTACAAAATTGAGGGGCATGGATAGGATAAATAGACAAAGTCTTTTCCCTGGGATCGGGGAGTCCAGAACTAGAGGGCATAGATTTAGGATGAGAGGGTAAAGATATAAAAGAAACCTAAGGGGCAACTTTTTTACGCAGAGGGTGGTACGTGTATGGAATGAGCTGCCAGAGGATGTGGTGGAGGCTGGTACAACTGCAACATTTAAGAAGCATTTGGATGTCTATATAAATAGGAAGGGTTTGGAGGGATATGGGCCGGGTGCTGGCAGGTGGGACTAGATTGGGTTGTGATATCTGGTCGGCGTGGACAGGTTGGACTGAAGGGTCTGTTTCCATGCTGTACATGTCTATGACTCTATGACCTGATCAGGTGTACCCTAGAGCTCTCTGCAAAGCTAGGGAAGTGATTACTGGGCCTCTTACTGAGATATTTGCTTCATCGATCGTCACATGTGACATGCCGGAAGACCGGAGATTGGCTAACGTGGTGCCACTATTAGGAGAGGTATAAGCAATAGCCAGGGAACTATAAACCGGCGAGCCTGACATCAGTGTTGGGCAAGTTGTTGGAGGGAATCCTGAGGGACATGCATTTGGAAAGGCAAGGACTGATGAGGGATAGTCAACATGGCTTTTTGTATGGAAAATCATGTCTCTCAAATTTGATTGAGTTTTTTGAAGAAGTAAGAAAGAGGATTGATGAGGGCAGAGCCGAGGACATGATCTATATGGATTTCATTAAGGCACTCGACAAGGTTACTCATGGGATACTGGGGTTACCAAGGTTAGATCTCATGGAATACAGGCTTGAAGATAGAAGACAGAGGGTGGTAGTGGAGGGTTCATTTTCAGACATGGAGGCTTGTGACCAGTGGTGTGCCACAAGGATCGATGCTGTGTCCACTGTTTTTCGTCATTTATGTAAATGATTTAGATGTGGACATAAGAGGTATAGTTAGCAAGTTTGAAAATGACACCAAAATTGGAGGTATAGGGGACAGCGAAGAAAGTTACCTCAGAGTACAACAGGATCTTGGTCAGATGGGCCAATGGGCCAAGGAGTGGCGGATGGAGCTTAATTTAGATCATTGTGAGGTGCTGCATTTTGGAAAGGCAAGTCGTGGTAGGACTTATCCACTTAATGGTAAGGTCTTGAGGAGTGTTGCTGAAGAAAGAGACCTTGGAGTGCAGGTTCATAGCTCCTTGAAAGTGGAGTAGCAGGTAAATAGGATAGTGAAGAAGGCGTTTCGTATGCTTTCCTTTATTGGACAAAGCATTGCATGTAGGTGTTGGGAGGTCATGTTGCGGCTGTACAGGATATTCATTTGGCCATTTTGGATTATTGCATGCAATTCTAATCTCCCTCCTATAGGAAGGATGTTGTGAAACTTGAAAGTGTTCAGAAAATATTTACAAGGATGTTGCTCGGATTGGAGCATTTGAGCTACATGGAGAGGCTGAATAGGCTTGGGCTGTTTTCCCTGGAGCATTGGAGACTGAGGGGTGACTTATTAAATCATGAGGAACATGGATAAGATAAATAAACAAGATGTTTTCCCTGGTGTGGGGTGGGGGAGTCCAGAATTTGAGGGCGTAAGTTTAGGGTGAGAGGGGAAAAATTTTTAAAAGGCACCTAAAGGGCAACTTTTTCATGTAGAAGGTGGTGGGTGTATGGATTGAGCTGCCAGAGGAAGTGGTTGAGGCTGATACAATTACAGCATTTAAAAGGCATCTGAATGCATATATGAATAAGAAGGGTTTAGAGAGATATGGGCCAAGTACTGGCAAATGGGGACTAGATTAGGTTACGCTATCTGGTCGACATGGATGAGTTGGACGATGCTGACCAGATTTGTTACCATGCTGTACATCTCTGACTCTAACTGTAGTGTTTAAATAAATTCTTATTGTTTAAAGCTGAGTGGTTTGTCCAGCTATGTCACTCTTGTAACATCCACCTCATATCTGCCTTTAAAATAAGAAAAAGATAGGGTCTGAGCTGCCTCCTTAAAATATTTTGAGGGGGTCTGGCCTGATCCATAACAGAGGATCGATTGGAAAAAGTAATTTGAGCAAAGTATTTTAACTTTTTAGTCTCTAACTCATTTGTAATAAAGCACTAATTGGTTTCAGTTTGAATACACAAAAACAGTTTGAAAACATTTAGTTCTGCAAAGGAAAATAATTGTAACAATAAATGAAAAATTTCTTACTTTACTCAACTTGTCAGAAATCTCTTTTTATAATTTCAGCATGGCTCAATTAGCAGCTCTATTTCCCTTCAGTCAGAGGTTTGTAAGTTCAAATAGTAAAAACTACATGGCTATGTAGTGTTAGTCTGAAGGGAAGCTGCATTGTTGGAGGCATTTTTCTTCTGCTGAATTGTTAAAATAAGGCCTTACTGGCACATTCAGCTAGTCTGCTAAAGATTCCATTATTTAAAGAGCAGGGAACCCAACTATCCTAGAAATCATCCCCTTTACAATGATTACCTCCAGGAACATGTGAACTGCTTATCCATATGTTGTTTCTGTGACCTGTGAAATTTACTGCACCAGATGAATTCAGACAAGTGGTGAGGTTATCACAGAGATTTGAAATTTTCTGTTTCTACCTTGCATTCTACCCTTCCCTTGCTTTTTTAAAGAAAAATGTTTTTCTCTCCATGTGCCATCTCAACTCTTGTTTGTTTTTCTTTTATTTGTATTCTTTTCCATCTCCATTTTACCCTCTGTCTGTTGATCTGTCTCATTCTTACCTGTTTCTGCTTTTCTCTCTCTCTTTACCTCCATCTTGCTCTCTTATTCTCACTGTCTTTTTTTTGCCGATCCACTAAGCTTTCTGTCACGTTCTTGCACCCTTGGCCTCTCACTCTCCCATTTGTGCTGTTTTAGATTAGATTAGATTAGATTACTTAGTGTGGAAACAGGCCCTTCGGCCCAACAAGTCCACACCGACCCGCCGAAGTGCACCCACCCATACCCATTCCCCTACATTTACCCCTGCATCTAACACTATGGGCAATTTAGCGTGGCCAATTCACCTAACCTGCACATTTTTGGACTGTGGGAGGAAACCGGAGCACCCGGAGGAAACCCACGCAGACACGGGGAGAATGTGCAAACTTGACACAGTCAGTCGCCTGAGGCGGGAACTGAACCCAGGTCTGTGGTGCTGTGAGGCAGCAGTGCTAACCGCTGTGCCACCGTGTTAAGGAGAAAGAAAGGAATAAAATTAAAAGGGTTTTGTGCTCCATTGTTCACATACTGTTGCTCTCTTCCCCTGCTCATTCTTTTTCTCTGTTTTGTCAATTATATTAGATTAGATTAGATTACAGTGTGGAAACAGGCCCTTCGGCCCAACAAGTCCACACCGACCCGCCGAAGCGAAACCCACCCATACCCCTACATTTACCCCTTACCTAACACTACGGGCAATTTAGTATGGCCAATTCACCTGACCCTGCACATCTTTGGATGGTGGGAGGAAACCGGAGCACCCGGAGGAAACCCACGCAGACACTGAGAGAACGTGCAAACTCCACACAGTCAGTCGCCTGAGGCGGGAATTGAACCCGGGTCTCTGGCGCTGTGAGGCAGCAGTGCTAAACACTGTGCCACCCACGGTGTAAATGAGATTAGTAGGCTAAGTAAACATTTTGCTAAGTAATTATTTAATATAAATAATTGTAATTATTTCTTGTGTGTTCACATTAAGTCATTCAAGGCAATTGATTTGGAAATCTAATGAATATAAATCAAGGCAACTATATTTCATAGGCAAAATAACTAATTCTCTCTTCCACCCATGGAAAGTCTCGGATTCCTGATGCATTAGGAAATGGAGAACAAAATAAACTGAAAACAAAACAAGAAATGAACATTGTGTAGCTATTAACACTGTACAGATTTTAATGACTTTTAGTTTTAACTTCTTAAATTTGTCACTTATCACACTGACTTGAGACAGAATATCATTTGTGTCCCTTGCAATCTGAGTGGTGCAGAGAGAGCCGGTTTTGACGCTTAAAATTCTCAGTTTCATGTTGAAATTCCTTTCATGTCCTTGCCCTTCCCTAGCACTGGAATATTCTTTTGGCCCTAGAACTCTCCAATAAAATCTGCATTCCATCAACTTTGTCAAATTGTCTGTTCCAAAATTTCTCCACCCATCATTTCTGGCATTATTTTCAAGTTCCCAAGCTGTAAGCTTGAATTTTCTTTTTACAACTTTACTTCTCCTCTTACTTTTAAATCCCAATTCATTGACCAAACATTTGACTACCCTTCCCAAATATCTCTCTTCTCAGTATGCTGATTCTATTTATGAATTTAAGAAGTATCATTCAATATGTTTCTGTTATTCTTGCATGTTATATATAAATTGAAGCATTTTCTGCTTGCATACATGTGTGTAAGTCGCTATTGCAGATCTGGCTAATTGTAAATTATGAAGCAGTCACTTGGAATTTATTCTAATGTCATGTAACTGGATGATACATTTTTGCAACATGCTTGTAAGTGGTCTTGTATATTGAGTTCTATATGATAAATTCATTGAGGAAGCATTTTAAACAATATTAAAACATTATCAAATACTAGTACTATTAGGGAAAGTTTGAACGACTTGGGTAGTAGGAGAAGCACCAGAAGAGAGAGGAGAGAAATATGATCATAAGACAGCGTTAAATCAGCTGTAAAATATCCTAAAAATTTGCAAAATTCAAACTTAAGCACAAATAGAAATAACTGGCTGTGGTGTGGTGGCCATTATAGAGATGTGATCAAAGTTTGTGCCAAGATTTGTAGCTCGGGTGCTCGTTGTTGTGGTTCTGTTCGCCGAGCTCCACTGATTCAACCAACAAGCACATCGACCTGGACCCAATATACCGGCCACTGCAGCGGACAGCTGGAACTGACAACTGGAAGCGGCAGATTCAAACCACTATAAATGCCGGAGGAAAGATCACCGATGCGCTTCACAGGAGGCTCCCAAGCACTGAGGATGTCACCTACACAGGGGACGAAACGTCTGCAACACACATTCCCAGCTCGGCGAACAGCGATGTGATTGTAAACTGACAATGTATGGGAATTGAATATTCAACCATATTTGACAGGCATTCAAGAAAAAGAGATGAGAATGCAATTGAAACAGCAAGATTTTGGAATCTATATGGATGAAGTTGAAAAAGGGGAATAAGTCACCCATTGGAGTTATTTATCGACTCCCTAAGAGTAGCTGCATTATAGAATAGAGCGTACGTTAAGACAACGAAAGTACTACAATAATTATGGGAAAATTTTGTCTTCATATAGATGAGCACATTTGCAAGTATAACCTTGAGTTCATGGTGTATCTGGGGACGTTTATTGGAACAACCAAAAAACAGTCGATTCAAGACAATGAATGTGTAATGAGATGGGGTTATTTAATGAATTCATGGTAATGGGTCCTCTTAAAGTGCCAGAGCACATTAGAATTTCTCATTCAGTCTGCGCATGAAGGATCTATGTCTTAAAGGAATCACAAAGTTATGAAGCATTGACTAAAGTGGACTGAGAAAATAAGTTATGAGGTAGGCAGTGACAAACATTTATAGACTATCACAGACAAAGATTATGTTTTATTGTTTTTTGTGATTAGTATTTCTTTGTGTGAAGCTAGTATATTTTATTATCCTGTGATTTTTATTTCAATTTTAAATATTCAAGCAGCAAAGTTTTGTGAATTTAAAAATAATGATTATCCGTTATCTCACACATGCTCGAGAAGTACAAAACATGAATTCTCTCATATGCATTTTAAAAATTAACCAATCTGTTCAGAGATGTTATTACACACGTCTGGGTCAGGTGGGATTGAACCCAGAGGTAGGGACACTACTACTACTGTACCGCAAGAGGCATTCACATACGCAAACATCACATGGACAAAGATTAGGAACAAGTGAAAAAAACAAATTAAAATATGGCATTAGTTTAGTCTCTTGTGGCTGGCCTGTAATTTTAGATAAATAAATGCTTTAGCTAGAATGTAGATCTTATAAAAGCACAGATTCTAAATAAACTGCAAGGTCTGTTGCAGTTGAATTGCCATGAGTGCAGCTCTTTGAATTTTGTTGTATCAGATTGGGAGGAGAATCTTTTTCCCGTTTTCAAAGTATAGCCATCTATCACCTTGGCTTTGTGTTTCTGCTCGTATCTATCTCACCTCCAAATTCTGCTGTTAGACTTAAAAGCAGGTAGCATAATGGCCAACAAGACCTATTACAAGTCTGAACCCCCTTTCCAGATACACGGGTATATTCATAGACCATAGAACATTACAGCGCATTACAGGCCCTTTGACCCTCGATGTTGCGCCGACCTGTCATACCAATCTGAAGCCCATCTAACCTACACTATTCCATGTACATCCATATGCTTGTCCAATGACGACTTAAATGTACTTAAAGTTGGCGAATCTACTACCGTTGTAGGCAAAACATTCCATACCCTTACTACTCTCTGAGTTGGGAAACCTCCAATGTTGTGATTTGCACACCCTGATGATTTGAGACAATAAATATCTTTGTATTTAAACATTAAGAGCCGTTATAATATAATGGAAGGTTAATGAGATCCGTTCCATTTAATTTAATATTCATTCATTTCAATGTCTCTGTCCAAGGTGAAACAGAAGACAAGTTAGCTATTATTTATTCCTGCAATGGTTTCTGACACTAAGTGGATGGTTCCAAGCAAGTACTGACATCATCTCATAGATTTTACATATGATGTTATGTGAAAATACATTTCTTCTCAAGTCTAGAGAAATGCACAATTTTGAGCTGAGTTTCAGAGGGGAGAGATGTTGCAATATGGGGGACAGGAGGGCAACAAGGAGGGCGTAGGAGCTGGGACGGTGTGGTGTAAAGAGGGCCAACAAGTCTGGAAGCCCTTTTATCCCTCCTTCCATGCTCCCTTCTCTCTCTCTGCCCCACTCCTCCATTTTCCCCTTCCATGAGGTAGGTGGAATATTTGCATTTTATTGCAAAGAGACTGAAGTTGGTGTATGAACCTCCAAAGTCCATGCATGGCGTCAACTTCTGGAACTAAAAGTCAATGAGCAGCTCACTGATATATGTATATGGAAGCTTAGAGAACCTTTGAGCATCTGCACAGCTCAGAGGATATGTTGTTGGACTATAAAGTATAGGAATGCTTTTACAGCTGTTGTTGTCAAGTCTCAACAACTGCAACAGCTTTGGTCTCCTTATTTAAGGAAGGATGCCTTTTTATTGGAAACAATTCAGCGAATGTTTAGGAGGCTCATTCCTGTGTGAAACTGGTTAATTTGTGAGGAAAGGTTGCTAAGAGGGGCCTAAACGCATTGAAGTTTAGAAGAATTAGTGGCGATCTTACTGGAAGATATATTCCGAGAGAGCTTGACAAGGTGTGGTGAGACGATGTTTCCCGTTAGGGATCTGAAACTAAGGATCACGGTATGGAAAAGAAGGGTTTCCAATTTAAGTGGGAGCTGAAGAGGAATTTATTTTTTCATAGGATTGCTCATCTTTGGTATTCCAGAAAGTAGAGGAGGCTGGATCATTGGATATATTCTAAAGAGTTAAGTTGAACTTTCATCTACAAGAAGGTGTAGGGTTACGGAGACAGCCAAGTAAATTAAGTTGAGGCCACAAATAGATCAACTATGATCTTTTTGTACTGCAGAGCAAGTGAAGAACTAAATAACTTTTCGTGTTTAACTTTGTTTAATTACCCTCATAGACTCTGAAAATTAGAGTGCTAAGGATAGGAAAGAAGAAGAATTTCTGATATGTTTAAAGGAGAACTTTCTCAGTGTGTCTGCAGCCCATTAGGAAATGAAGCAATGGTTTCAATCAAGTACCTGGTTTCAAAAAATGAAAGGAAAGCAAGAAGAGTGAGCTACAGTAGGGCATCAGTGATATTAGCATAATTTTGTTTAAAGAAGTTACAGAGATCAGAAATGAGGAAGGGCTAACTTCATTGATTAAATTGTAAAAGTTAAATGTGTGACTAAAAAATAAGTGGATCTATGGATAGCAGTAAGAGAAGAGAGACTTCAGGTACAAATAGGGTATATTCCTTTGAAAAGAGAATGCACAACATTTAAGTCAAATGTGCTCTTGATAACCAAGAGAATAAAAATAAAGACATTGCAGAAAAAGGAAACTTGTGACAAGATTCAGAAGGAAGATTTAGTTAAACTCCAGGAAGATTATGGAAAGTACCAATGCTTGCAAGGAAGGCTGAAATGATTGAGAAGATGAGCAGGTAATATTAGATTGAATGTTAAACTATTTTACAAACCTGGAAGTAGTTTGAGGAAATAAGTTTGTCTTGTTCAGGATCCAAACAAATCTTCATCCAGAAACCTGGCAAAAGTGTTCTTTACTACCCACTCTTCTTTCAGTGTAACTTTCCTGCCATCTGCTTACGTTGTAATGGATAAGATAGTCATAGGTATGGAAGATGCACTAAAAAGATTACCATTACTGAAAGTTGGTAGGTAACCATGTCCAGATGAAATGCATCCTTTGTTGTTGAAAGAGGCAAAAATGTAAATAGAGGCATTGGTCAAAATGTTTCAATCCTTATGGAATACAGATGTGGTGCCAGAAATTTGATTGTGGCATAACATTACCAAACATAACAATTTTGAATCGTCCAGGAAACTACCGATTACTCAGCCTGACATTAGTGTGAGGTAAATTATTGAAGGTTGTTATGGGGGCAAACTAAACTTTCACCTGGAAAGACATGATTTATCAAAGAGTGCAAGAGCAGCAGGTTGACTAAAGTGATGCAGAGGATATATATGACCAATAAGGTAGGAAGAATACACTGTCTTTCTCTCTTTCTATTTCCCCCTGAGTGTCTCATTTAATTAAGTTAACCTCTTTCCAGTATGGCCAACCATATCCTTTTATTAAATAGAATTAAATTAATATTAAATAAAATAAATAAATATTAAATTAAATATTAAAAAGCTCAATCAGGTTTCTTTAATAAACACAAATTGATTTATTATAGAACGAAACTTGATCCGTGAAGATGGCAATGTGATTTACACACTGTTTCTATTATTGAAAATATAAATGTTTCCTCCTTTAAATAACCAAAAGCACATGTGCATATACACACTCCCCCAAAAAGGATGAGTTCTGAGATCTTCGGTGACTGTCAGTCTGCTGTTCTGGTGCACAAAGATAGATGTCATTGTACATGTGGTTAACTCTGGGGACTTTGTGTCATCATTCACAAAACATCAACAAACCCTTTCAAAGGTGTTCCATGTTAGAGCTATTGGACCAAAGCTGATTCTTTTTCAGAAGCAGCTGGGAATCCTATTTCTTTCAGCAAGTTTCTCTAGAGCTATTCCATTCACTATGCAAGCAGAAACTGGAACCTGACCATTCTAAACCCAGGTGGATGGCCTGCAGTAAATTAGCAGTCATCACCAGAGATGTGACAACTAGGAGATGCCTTTTAAAATAATGTTTAAATTTCATATAATTGACATTTTAAGGTGTCCACAAAAAATGTCTAAATAGTAAAACGTTCATAAGAATACATTTTGAACTGTAAGAGTAACTTTGGAAAATTACACATTGAAGGATTCTTACAAAGATGTGGCACTAAATCTGACTTCTCCTTTTGAAGATCAAATGCAAGCATGATGGGGTGAACGGCCACCTATCATTGCTGTAAGTTTCTGTGATTTATCCACTGTTTGACTACCCTTTAGGAAAATTGCAATTGACATGGCAGCAAATCAGTATAGCACTGTGTGACCTACTGGTCCATGTGGTTTGTGAAAATGTCATGTGATATGACATAACTTCTTGTTTTCTTTTCCAAAAATACATCTCTTTTGTCTCAGTAGCCTACTTCAGAGTAAAACTTTAACTACATAGCCTCAGTATCAGTAATAATGTTTGTACAGGATATGTAGTTTGCCCAGACTTCTTTTGAATTGGGCACAGTGTAATCTTTATTAGGGGAGGAGCTGCAAAGAAAAGCTTTTACTTAAATGGACAGATGTCAGCAAGGTTCGGGTGGCCTCTGTTCTAGCAAAATAAAACGGCCAGACATGAGTCTTGGAGAATACAAAGTACTGTACCTTTTAAATCTGTTCATTTGTCAGCTCCTTCGTTTCAGTAAGAAATTGAGATATTAAGCAGACAAGTAGGGAAGATGAGTGGTGGAAGAATAAGTAACTTGCATTTACATTTTGGGTAAGAACATGTGTATATGTGTGGGTATGTTTGTATATTTTTGTGCAGTTATATCAATCAAATTTAAGATAGAATCATGTACCATGAGCTTTCCTGTATGTCATTGTCACATTGTTCTAATCACAAACTGGCCATCCAGTCAACTGAGCTAACTAACCTTTTTTCCTTTATTGTTCTAATATAGAAACAGAAAATGCTGGAAATGCTCAGGTCAGGTATCTATGGAGAGAGAAACAGCATTAAGGTTTCAGGTTATGGCTTTTCATCAGAATTAGAAAAAATAGTGATGGAGCAATATTTTAGAATGAAAATACATAGGGAGAAGGCTGAGCAGGATAGTTGCTGATAATGTGAGAGGCAGGAATGGTTTGAATGGCACAAGACAAATGGTAGTCATAATAGGACAAGAAAGATTGTTCTAGAGGAGTCATAAAAAGCCAACAGCAAAGTCACTGTCAGCAACTAGTATCTGAACATGGGAGCAGTGGTCGTAATGTAAAGTTGTTCAAATTAATGTTGAACCCGGCAGGCTGTTAATTGTATTCTTGTGTGAGCTTAGTGAGCATTGGGACAGTATTCTGTAGAGCATAGAACATTACGCACAGCACAGGCCCTTTAGCCCTCAATGTTGCGTCGCCCTGTGAAACTAATCTGAAGCCCATCTAACTTATACTATTCCATTCTCGTCCGTATGCCTATCGAATGACTATTTAAATACCTGTAAAGTTGGCGAGTCTACATCAACACCAGACACTATGGGCAATTTAGCATGGCCAGTCCACCTTACCTGCACATCATTCAGTTGTGGGAGAAACTGTAGCACCTGGGGGAAACCCATGCAGACACAAAGAGAATGTGCAAACTCCAGGCAGTGTGCTCCATGCACCTAGTACTCTCTGAGTAAAGAAACTGCCTATGACATCTGTCCATTGATGTTTTGTATAGCTACGTGGTTACGGAACTCAATCCCTCTAGTAATAAAAGCTATCACACTGTATGCCTTCTTAACAGTCCTATCAACCTGGGTGGCAACTTTTGAGGGATCTATGTACATGGGCACCAAGATTTCTCTGCTCATCTACACTACCAAGTATCTTACCATTAGCCCAGTACTCTGCATTCCTGTTACTCCTTCTAAAGTGAATCACTTCACACTTTTCTGCATTAAACTCAATTTGCCACCTCTCAGCCCAGATCTGCAGCTTATCTATGTCTCTCTATAACCTGCAACATCCTTCCGCACTGTCCACAATGCCACCGACCTTGGTGTCGTCTGCAAATTTACTAACCCATCTTTCTACGCCCTCATCCAAGTCGTTTATAAAAATAACAAACAGCATTGGACCCAAAACAGATCCTTGTGGTACACCACTAGTAAGTGAACTCCAAGATGAACATTTCCCATCAACCACCACTCTGGTTTCTTTCAGCTAGCCAATTTCTGATCCAAACTGCTAAATCGTCCTCAATCCCATGCCTCCGTATTTTGTACAGTAGCCTACCATGGGGAACCTTATCAAACGCTTTACTGAAATCTGTATACACCACATCAACGGCTTTGCCCTCATCCACCTGTTTGGTCACCTTCTCAAAGAACTCGACAAGGTTTATGAGGCACAATCTACACTTCACGAAGCTGTGTTGACTTTGCCTAATCTCTATTCTCTTCAAGAGTAAATTTTATACCCAAGCCAGTTTTGAAAAGCAAATTTGAAGCTGGAATTTTAAATATATTAGTGTATAGGAGTCATTGATATTGAATCATAGAATCTCTACAGTGTGGAAGCAGGCCATTCGAATCATTGAGTCCAAATTGACCTCCCAAAGAGCATCCTGCCCAGACCCAGCCCCCTGCCTATCTCTGCAACCATGCATTCCTAATGGCTAACCAACATAGCCTGCACATCCCTAGACACGATGGGCAATTTAGCATGGCCAGTCCACCTTACCTGCACATCTTTCAATTGTAGGAGAAACTGTAGCACCCGGGGGAAACCCATGCAGACACAAAGAGAACGTGCAAACTCCACACCGATAAGTCACCCGAGGCTGGAAACAAACCCGAGTCCCTGGCAGCAGTGCTAACCACTGAGCCACCCATAAAATTATGATTTTAAGTACACCCACTGAATAGAATTACTAGAGAATGGAAACATCATCAATACAAGAATTGAATGAATTACCATAACAAGCAAACATGAAATTTGCCAGATATACACTCATACTTACTTTTGTTAAAATGGTTGGTCCTGAGTTTTGTTTTGTTTTTAATTTCAGTTGACTCATTTAGGAGGTGTGAATGCTAGTATTTACTTTTTTTAATACACTTTCATATATGAACATGTATTAGGTGAGAAAAGGTAATAAAATTAATCAATTTGTGGTCAGTCTTGTGCTCAGATGTGACATCTTTTCCTTTTATTGGTGCTGTCTGTTCCATTTCAAGCACCTGATGTCAAAAGTTAGGAGGTGATCTGATGGTGTTATTTAAAGTTATGGAAGATGTATTCCTAGAATAGAAAATGAGAACAGTGAGATGACTTGCTTTCTAATTGGGGGAGTTTGAATCCGGATATTGAAAGAGCCCGACACTGTTTGTGCTGAGGATAGACACATGCCGGAGACTGAGAATCCTGAGGCAAGTTGCTCATCTGCTGACTTCTGAAAGACGTAAGCCAGAAATGGGATGGAATACCGTCCACTTTGCTGGATGAATCCAACTCCAAAAACACTTGAAGCTAGACACCATCTAAAGGAATCCATTTGATTGGAACCCCATTCATTATTTCAGACATTGACTCTCTGTCACTGCACAATGGCAACACCATACACAAGGTGCACTGCAGTGACTCACTAGTACTCCTTCAACAATTCCTTCTCATATGGGCACGAGGGGCTGATTGACCTCCTTTTGTACTCTAACAGTTTGCAATTCAAACCTATGACTTCTAACATCTAGAAGAACAAGAATAGCAGGTGCTTGGGGCCACCACTACCTGCAAATTCCCATCCGAACCACACATCATCCTCTTGATGAATTATATTACCGTTCCTTCTCTGTCATTGGACTAAGATCCAGAAACTCCCTTCCTAACAGCACTGTAGTTAAATGTGTACCAGCTGTACTGCAGTGCTTCAAGATGGAGGTTCATTGCCAGTCTTTAATTGCCCTCAAGAATATAGCAAGAAATATCCTTGCCATTCACCCCATATCCCATGAAAGAAAATAAAATTGCGGACTAATGTTTGATTTCTTCATAATTGCCAGCTTAGTGAATGATGTTGATTGTGGGTTATTTGTCTCTTGGGTATAAGTCGTTACCTTTGTCCTGGTAAAGTTAAATTTCCCCTTCCTCCCCAAAACACAGAAGCAGCAAAAATTCACAGTCTGAAAATGCAATAATTTTTCATTCTTAGCACTTCTAATTTGTATGGCATATAATGAATAATTCCTGAGTTAAAGGATGCATTGATATTGGTTTAAAAAAAGCCAAAAGAACTGCAGATACTAGAAATCAGAAACAAAAACAGAAATTGCTGGAAATAGCAGGTCTGGCAGCATCTGTGGCCAGAAATCAAAGTTAATATTTCAGGTTCAGTTGCCCTTTTTCAGACTGATGCGAGCTGGGAAAAAGTTGCTTTTTATACAAACATAGGGTGGTGATAGAACCCAAACAGAGAGGACAGTTGGACAGACTAAGGAATGGATAACAGTCAGACTAGGAGCATGAATAGTTGCAAATGGTGACATTTAGTGGCTAACAATGGGTTGTGTGTAATAGCAGACCATGTGACAACAAGGGCTGGTTTGTGGAGGTTGGGGTAAGGACATGGGAAAAGGTGCTTCAAAGCCTAAAATTATTGAACTCGATATTGAGTAGCTGTAGAGTGCCCAGGTGGAAAATGTGCTGTTCTTCCAGCTTGCATTAAGCTTTACTGGAGCACTGCAGCAAGCCTGAGTGAGAGATTTAAACCGGGAACAGAATCATGTATTGAACTGGCCGGCATCTGGAAGCTCAGTTTCCCCAGCATACAGGAGACAATATTGAGAGTAGTAAATGCAGAAGACTAGATTGAGTGAAGTGCAGGTAAAGTGCTGTTTCACCTTGAAGGTGTGTTTGGGCTCTAGGATACTGAGAATGGAGGAAGTAAACAGGTGAGTGTTACACATTCTGTAGTTTCAGGGCACAGTGCCATGGGGCTGTGGGCATGGTTTTGGGACTGAACCAGAATGTTCTGGAGAGAATGGTCCATGCGGAAGGCTGATTTGGAGGGGAAGGGGTTATGTGTCTAGTTGTGGCATCCTGCTGCAAATAGCGGCTAATGATCTCTGGATGTGGATGATGGTAGGATGATCATTGATTTCACTTCCAATTTCCACTCTGATCTCATCTTCACCTGGTCCATCTCTGACTTCTCCCTTCCCTTTCTTGACATCTCTGTTTTCATTTCTGGGAATAGGCTGGCCACCAATATGCACTACAAACCCACTGACCCCCATTGTTACCTTGACTATACATCCTCACACCTTGCTTCCTGTAAAGACTATTCCATTCTCTCAGTTCCTCTGTCTCCATCACATATGTTCTGATGATTCCATGTTTGACAAGGGGACCTCTGAAATGTCTACCTTCTTCCTCAACCAAGGATTTCCCAGCACCATGATCAACAGGGCCCTCAGAAACTGACTCATCTCTCACTCTTCAGCCCTCATCCCATCTCTTCTCTTCCACGCTGTTATAGGGTTTCCCTTGTCCTCACTTACCATCCCACCAGCATCTACATTCATAGGATCATTAGCCACCACTACTTCTACCTCCAGCAGGATGCCAGACACACATTCTCCTCCGCTTCCTTGTCAGCTTTTTGCAAGGATTGTTACCTGGAGACCTGTGATCAGCGGTGTTCCACAGAGATCGGTGCTGGGTGCACTTTTGTTTGTCATTTAAGTAAATGATTTAGTTAGAATATACAAGGCATGGTTAGTATATTTTGGATGACATCAAAATTGTGGTGTAGTCACCAATCTTGTTATCTAAGATTACTTAGAGATCTTGATCAATTAACTCAATGGGCTGAGGAGTGGCAGGTAGAGTCATAGAGATGTACAGCATGGAAGCAGACCCTTCAGTCCACATATCCTAACCTAACCTAATCTTGTCCCATTTGCCAGCACCTAGCCCATATCCCTCTAAACCCTTCCTATTTATATACCCATCCAGATGTCTTTTAAATGCTGTAATTGTATCCACCTCCACCACTTCCGCTGGTATTACCCTCTGCGTGAAAAGGTGGTCCCTTAGGTCTCTTATATCTTCCCCCTCTCACCATAAACCTATACCCTCTAGTTCTGGGCTCCCCCAACCCAGAGAAAAGACCTTGCCTATTTATCCTATCCATGCCCCTCATGATCTTATAAACCTCTACAAGGTCGACCCTCAACCTCTGATCCTCAAGGATCAGGGTTAATTTGGATAAATGCGAGGTATTGCATTTTAGTACAACAAACTAGAGCAGGACTTATACAGTTAAATATAGGACCTTGGGTAGTATTGTAAAACAAAGAGACCTGGGGGTTCAGATATGTAAATTTGCATTGCATATAGATAGGGTGATTAAAAAGGCATTTAGCACATTTGCATTCATTGTTCAGACCTTTGAGTTTAGTAGTTGGGACATTATGTCAAGGTTGTACAAGGCTTTTCAAAGATCATAGAATCCCTACAGTGTGGAAATAGGCCATTAGGACCAGCAAGCCCGCGTCAACCCTCCGAAGAGTAACCCACCCAGACCCATTCCCCTAACCTATCACTCTACACTTACCCCTGACTAATGCACCTAACCCATCAGCTAACTTGCACAACTTTGGACTGTGGGAGGAAACCAAAAACCAAACCGAGCGAAACCCATGCAGGCACTGGGAGAATGTACAAACTCCACACAGACAGTCGCCTGAGCCTGGAATCGAACCCAGGTCCCTGGTGCTATAAGACAGTAGTGCTACTTGTTTGTGTGGTCTCTTCTGGAGTGCTATATCTCGTTATGGTTGCCCTGTTATAGGAAGGATATTATTAGGCTGGAGAAGGTTCAAAAGACATTTATCAGGATGTTGCTGAGAATGGGTGGTCTGACTTATATGGAGAGGCTGAAAAGGTTGAGTCTTTTTCATTGGAGCATAGGAAATTGAGAGATGATCTCATAGAGGTTTGTAAAAGCATGAGGTGTTTTGATAGGGTTAATGGCAGATGTCTTTTCCTAGAGTGCAGATTTCAAGATGAGAGGGCATATTTCTAAGGTGAGAGGAGAAAGATTTTAAAAAGACATATGAGACAACATTTATTACACAGAGCGGTTCATATGTGGTATGTACTTCCAGAGGAAGTGGTGGATGTAGGTACAGTTGGAAAGTTAAAAAAAAATTTAAGTTAAAACATGAATAACCAATGTTTGGAGGGATATGGGCCAAGCGCAGGCAAGTAGGATTAGTTTAATTTGGGATTATGGTTGGCATGGATTAGTTGGAACCAAGGGTCTATTTCCATGCTGTATGACTCCATGACTGTATGTTCATACCACACCTCCTACACATCAGGCTTTGTTATCGCATGGTCTGCTATTACAACCAACCCATTATTAACCACTAATAGTCCCCATTAATAGCTCTTCATTTTTTAAGGCTGACCAGTATCCATTTCTTTGTCTGTGCAATTGTTCTTTCTCTTTGGGCTGTAGCTTCTTCTATTATTTACTCCTTATGCCCTCTCCCACCCTATCTTCTGCATAAAAAAAAAATCCTAGCTGCTGTTGGTTCTGTGGAAACATGGAAAATAGGTGCAGGAGTAGACCATCCAGCTTTTTTAGCCTACACCACCATGCAATATGTTCATGACTGATCATGCAGCTTCAGTATTCCACTCCCACTTTCTTTCCATACCTCATGATCCCTTTAGCTGCAAGGGTCACGTCCAGCTCCCTCTTGAATATACCTAACAAACTGGACCCAAATGTTTGGAGGGATATGGGCCAAGTGCAGGCAAGTAGGATTAGTTTAGTTTGGGATTATGGTTGGCATGGATTAGTTGGAACCAAGGGTCTATTTCCATGCCTGGACCCAAAATGTTTTCTGTGATTTCATTCAACAGATACTGCCAGATAGACCTTTTTTGAGCAATATTTGTTTTTTGACATTTGACATTCATATCGCTGATGGCGCCGTGTTATCATCATTCTGTTTGATATAAATGAAAGAGTCCAAAGAATTATCAGTTTTTCACCACTATTTTACTATGAAATGTAGAGGTACAGACTTGTGCAATAATGTTCAGAGAAAAAATTGTTGGCCCCAGTGCCCTTTTCAACTTCCAACAGTCATCTGCAGAAATTATTTTCTGATGGTTTTCAGCCTGAATATATTTTAAAATTGTAAATATGAGACATAGGGAACCTCAGAGTCAAACTCTACCATCATGTTACACTCGTATATAGATGCAGAAGTCCTCTCTTTTAACTTTAATAATAGACTAATAATGTGGTGTTTTCAAACGCATCTTTATAATGACTAATTTGTGTTTCCCTTTTGAAGCATCTGCAGAATCTGTAGTTATTTAGATTACGCTATGTCAGGAGTGGGATCTGTCCTTCAGCAGTTTGTCAGTGGATTGAAGAGTCGGAGCGAAGAAACTCGGGCTAAAGCTGCTAAGGACTTGCAGCATTATGTCACCACTGAACTTCGTGAGGTACAGTCAAATAGTAAAACTTAAAACTAGTCAAAGGGAATTGTGAAGCTTTATTTTGTTTTATTTTAGTGCTCTAAACTGAGGAGACTCTAAATCTCCTGGTTAAATGTTTTTCTCTTCTATAAAGCACCCACGCTACCGCCTAACTGCGGTAGTGCTTCTATTTTCCCCAGCAGCCATGTTGTGTGTGTGCAGGTGTGAAACACCGTGAAAGACAACAGGTGTATAAATCTTTATTCAATTTCCACCACCAGGAAGAAAGGAGACACCCAGGTGGCCAGTGACCTGCAGGGCCCTTCTCAGAGGGCAATGCTGCATCATCAAACAGTGAAGGGGAGGGCATGGAGTAAATCAAAATAGAGTTGAAGGGGCATCACTCCTTGTGGTGCCCACCTTTCCCTGAAAATCTCGAGGGTGTTGGTGGACACTGCGTGCTCCTTCTCCAGGGACACCTGGGCTCTGAATTGCAAAGCTTTATTGGTTTGAAATATTCAAATTACTCAATTGTAATTGGTCACTGATAATGCTGATTTACTAGGCGTTAAAATTATTTAATAGAATAAGAAAATATGAGTCATGAATTCAAATCCAGTTAGTATATTCCTTTTATAGGATGCCACTTGTTTTTTCTTTGAGTTTATATCACAATGTTCTGTGACTTGAGAAGGTTTAAGTTCTTTATGTCCTGCTGTTGTTTTGTGTTGGCCAATTGATATCCAGTCTGCTTTTTGCTCCATATCTTTCTCTACCTTGTTCCATTTATGTACAAACCTGAATTAAAAATTGGGTAAAATGTAAGGTAATGCTTTCAACTTTCAGCCAAAATCGCATGCATTAGCCATTGTCCAGTGCATTTCACCACAAGATATTTAAGGATGACCTTGCTAGTTGCTGAAATAAAGGGATATTGGGATTTAACAGGTAAATGGAATTAGGTCAACTACAAAAGCATCAATATAGACAGACTGTGTCAGACAACCTGTTGTCTTGTGATTTCAGTGTATCGAACTAAGATAAATTGCAGTGCCCTTGGGTTTTTATGTTCTGTTAATCTTCTTTATTTTCTTTTCAATATAAATTACACAATTTTATTAAGAGATTTTAATATGTATCCCTCAAGGTCAACCAAGAGGAAGTCACTTCTTTCTACGATGAATTGAACCACCATATTTTTGAACTTGTTTCCAGTTCCGATGTGAATGAAAGGAAAGGAGGAATCTTGGCAATTGGTATGTGCAGCATAAGAAAAA
This sequence comes from Chiloscyllium plagiosum, assembly GCF_004010195.1. Lineage (NCBI taxonomy): Eukaryota > Metazoa > Chordata > Chondrichthyes > Orectolobiformes > Hemiscylliidae > Chiloscyllium > Chiloscyllium plagiosum. The sequence goes on along the minus strand of NC_057743.1, from coordinate 11,972,440 downwards.
GAGAAATAAAAGCTGGCTGTACTATAGCATGTCGTCTTGTGTTCAAAATGTATGTAAGAATATGTAATTTTTCATATTTCATCCTAACACTCAAAATCATTCTGTTTTAGAATGATTAGTGCACTTAATAGTATATCAGCTGAAAGGATGCATCAAGTTACATTCATGAGAAAGCAGCAAGATATAGTCTATTTGCTCTGCAAATCTCAAGTGGTTTATGTTCCTAAATTTTTCTTGAACATCAAGCGCAGTGTTAAATTGATTTGAGACCTTTTTATTGTGTTTATTCTGTGAGTGATGATGGATTTCTGAAAAGTACTGCATTTGTCCGAGCAGTTACTTATTGCAACTTAGGAGTCCAATCACCCCATCACGTCTATGCTGACACATGAGAGCAATCCAGTCAGCCCTGTCCTTTGCTGTAATCTTTAGCTATGCAAGTTTACTTTCCTCAATACCAATTTGATTTTGAAATAATTTCTGGGTAGGAAGCATTTAAGGATGCATGTAGCACAGGTTGAGAAGTCATACTTATTGAATGATTTAAAATTTAGTTATTTACTTTTGAATGGCTAATCACAGAACAGGTAATTCAGTAATGCATCCAAGGAGCTTCGAAAACTGCTGTGCTCTTCCAGTACCACTAATCCAGAATCTGGTTTCCAGCGTCTGCAGTCATTGTTTTTACCTAGGTAATTCAGTAAGTTTGAAACAAATTATTCTGTGTATTCTAATTAAACTAGAGTGAAATAATACATTTTCTTCTTTTTTTTTTGTTGATTCAGTAATTATACTATATTACAGACATGAGTGAAGTATAAATTTTTAAACAAATTATTGTGTTCTATGTTTGCTGCACAAATCTCTCTTTCTTGCTTATAGTTGATGTGGAAAGCTTTCTTTTATTCCCAATGCAGTGAGTCTGATTGGAGTTGAAGGAGGAAATGCCACCCGAATTACACGCTTTGCCAATTACTTGCGTAACCTGCTCCCCTCCAGTGATCCTGTTGTTATGGAAATGGCTTCAAAAGCAATGGGCCGCCTTTCCATGGCTGGTGATACCTTTACAGCTGAATATGTTGAATTTGAAGTCAAACGTGCACTTGAATGGTTAGGAGCGGATCGTAATGAGGGAAGACGACATGCTGCTGTAAGTCTTGTCTTGGAGTTGATTTTCAACACGAGTATATCAAAGAATATGTCTTATTTGTTGGAGGTCTAGAAGGGAGAATTTGTTCATTACTCACACATGAAAGCTCATTTTGCAAGTTTAGTTTATTTTAATCTCACTGATCATATTAATATGAATATCTTGCAAACTTTGAGAAGTTATCAATGCAAACTTATTATTTTAAAAACCTTCCCTTCCATGTGAGAAAGTCAATTCCCTTTAATTGGTGCATTACAAATACAGTACAGCCCCAAGTGTGGAACATTTTCTGACATGGAATTAGTAGAGATTTCAGATCTTAAAGCAAATTGAGATGCAGAAATGATAGAATACGATCTCCTGAGTGCATACAGTGCAAATACTTATATTGGTTGTTTAGTTTCAAACAGTGTATTAACTTGCCAGTTTTCATACAAATAACAAAACTTGAAACATGTTAGATGTTTAAAATTAAATAACCTAAACTTCAATCATAAAATCAGCAGATCTGATTCATTTCTCATAAAGCAACTTTTTATTGCTGTTTTTAACTGAGTTGTATGGTTTAAAACTAATTTGGGGTGGAGTGGAGCAGTTTTCTTTGGAGAAACAATCTGTTTCCAGTTAACAAAAAAGGCTACTTTTTGAGAGACCGATATTGTATAAATGCAGATATCTAAAGTAATTCACGTGCAACAAATTACAATGAATATATGACACCATTCTTGAACTTAAAACATACATTGTTTATGAAATCTTATCGTTTTTTTTTGTGTTGTTGGAAGGAACATTGGTTGGGCTAGAATGAAACTATATTTTCAGAATTGTCATTGAATCCATCAGAGTCACTAGGACGCAGATTTCAATTTAACTTCCATCCAAAGGATGGTACCTCCAATAATGTTGACCTCCATAAGGACTAACATGAACTGAACTGCATAAAACTGACAACCTTTTTTGCATGTTTTGGTCTGACGTGATGTGAACTCTTAAACTTTTCACTGTTGGATGAGGTTGTACTAACCTGATGCTCAATAACAGAGCACCACTGAGCCTTTTTCTACACTTCTTGTTTAAAGAATATTAATTTATTCTATTTAAGTGTTTTACTGTACCCCTAACTTTTCTGTCTCTTCCCCAAAAGTAGTATTTATACTGAGGTATGGTTTCATGGGTACTGACATTTGTTTGTTACCTTGCACAACGACAGTGTACAATGTTTGGGAATAGTGAATGATGATAGGTATTTGACCATTGAAGCACCGCAGTTGTATCTGTTGCTGTCATTACCTGACCACAAGAGTTGCTAGAAAGTTAGCTTCAGAAGACTTTACTCAATTCATTTGTTAGTCCTTCTGTTCTGCCCTCCCACAATGGTATTGAGGACAGTTGTGGCAATTGTATCCTCCACAACACCTGACACAGCTTGGATCAATTTCAAAAGTAGGATTTTTCTGTTTTGGTTTGGCTAGAGACTGGGTAAAATTATTAAGCTATTACCCAGAAAGTGTTTGCTATTTATCAAATATTGAAGCACTCTGAACTTCAAATGATCAAGTGGGAAAAGTTGAATTATGAGGTGTAAGTTCGTGATGGTAAAGAATATATTTTGTTAAGATTTATTTTTCCAATTTCAGAAAAAGAACATTTGCACAAGATAGAGAACAAGAAATATGTTTTTCTTGTCAATGCATGTATAATTTTGAAATACTTTGCTATATATAAAATGGGTGTCTTTAGGAACTGAGCTTCCTTATATGTACTTGGTTTCAAGAATACTACTTCTTTGTGATGTTTGAGTTGGTTTTCAAAGAGCCTTATGCTTTTCTTTTGAATGTTTGGTTTGGCATTTAATGCTATGAAAATGTTTTGTTTCAGGTTTTGGTGTTGCGGGAATTGGCTGTTAGCGCACCAACATTTTTCTTCCAACAAGTGCAGGCTTTTTTTGACAATATATTCTATGCAGTCTGGGACTCCAAGCAGGCCATAAGGGAAGGTGCTGTTGCTGCCTTGCGTGCTTGTCTAATTCTTACTACTCAGAGGGAGACCAAAGAAATGCAGAAGCCCCAGTGGTACAGGGTAAGTGATTGGATAGTTGCTATCAACACATTATTGGCAAGTCAAAATAAAAACAAATGGGAAGTTCTCTTCCAGTCTGCTTGAAATTTTCCCTTTGTGAATCAGAAGGAGACCTTTTTTGCCCATCAAGACTTTACTGGGTTTCTATCAGAATGATTAGCTAGTTCCAGTCCCTGGCCATTTCCTGGTTGCCAGATATTCAGAATGATACAAATGACTGTTTTCAAGCATGCCTTTAGGGTTCATAAAATTTTGAATTGCTGACCTTACAAACCAGGATAGCATCAGCTTTAATTAGGATTGCCAACCCTCCAGGATTAAAAATGAAAATTAATCTCCAGGACATTGTTGCATGCAATCCAAAAGGGAAGAAAATAGTTGGGACATTTAAAATTTGAATTTGATACATTGATTTTTCCCATAGTTTTCTTTTTCAGTTCACTTTACCAGATATGAAAATATTGACAATTGGGAGAACAAAGACCTGCTTGCTGATAATGAGTCTTTTTCTTTTCAAATAGTATAAGAACACAGTGTTTCATAAAAATGATGTGTTAACTGACTAATGGCTGAAGCATTGGCAAGTCATGTGATTAAACATACAGAATAGACTTAATTGTATTTGGCTACTCACCTTTAACAATTAATTGTGTACTGCATTAGCTTGGCTTTGTTGTGCTGCTGAGGTTGCCAAAATTGACTTCTGTGTTTCTGGGTTAGGTTAATGATACTAAAATGTTGCCTCTTTTTTTAAAAAGTCTCTTACATCCATGTAAAATCCTTTAGAAAGCTAGAAGAATTAGAACTAGAAAACCTCTTCCTGCAAAATTGCAGAGTTACATCCAGTGTACACAATGCATCCCTTGCACTCTAGGGTGAAGGGTCAGCACATTGGTAACTACACTTTTAGTAATAGTTAACTATTAAGTTTGTTCAAACCCAATGGAAAATAGCTTTAGTCGTTTAATTGACCATAAACTGCAAATTCCTTTCTTCACTTTTCTGTCCAGATAGCTCACTTTATAAAATTTAGAGGCTATTGATTCAAAATAATTTTTGATGTTTTATGTCTAGCAAACCTTTGAAGAGGCTGAGAAGGGTTTTGATGAAACTTTAGCTAAAGAGAAAGGCATGAATCGTGACGATCGTATACATGGTGCTTTGCTTATTTTAAATGAACTGATCCGAATAAGCAGCATGGAGGGAGAGGTAGGTTCGGGATAAATTTTGTACCAGTTACTGAGAATACCTCTATTACATGTCTCTGAAGTACTATTGAAATGCCAGTTAGGTGGAAATGCTGGAATTTTACTACAAGAGACTATTTCTGAAATTTATGAAGTAGTTTTGTGAGGAGTGCCTTGTGTGAGCGATAAACAGGATTTCTTCACACCAAGTTGTACCACTGCTAGCTGTGATTCCAATGCAGTGTATGTTTGTGGTTGCATGCTTTCTGGAAACTTCCCTTAATTATTTTGGCAAAAATTAGCAATCTGTAGGTCTTGTTCTTTGAATGTTACATGGATAGGATTTAAACTTATGTGATTAGTTCAGCATTGACTGAACACTTCGAATGGTAATGGTAACAAGCTAATGGTAATTGTCAAACAGTACCTAATCATGACAGTTGCTGTTCTACTTTATAGATTCAATAGATTACTTTTCATTGTAAAATATTTTAAATATGATGGTTTATAGATTCAAATAGTTACTGAATAACTATTTGGTTTGTTCATTTTAATATCTTTGGTCTCGAAGAACATACATTTTTAAGCTTTTTATCCCCTCCCCGACCCCACCCCTGACGCCATGAAAGCATTTACATTGATCTTGATCTGCCCTTCTTGAGTTTTTAATTATGGCAATGGGTATTGTAGTATCCCACAGTTGAAAGATGCAAGTTAATTGGATGTGTAAATTGGATTCACTGCTGCATTTGTTTCTAGTGTTTGGAAAACCAGGCCGTGAAAGGGTGTTCAAGTTGCTCGCTCCACCACCTAAATATTTCTTTCACCTGTCCTGCCCACAGATTTGCTGATTGGTTTTGTTTTATCAAGTATTAATTAATCTCTTTCTATATTTAAATATATTTCACAAGCAATGTAGGCAAGGACTGAAAAGGTTTCTTTAAAACTCGAGTGAAGCTGGAATTTAGAATGTCATCTTAAAAGTTCATATTGATATAAATCTTGCCTGTTGTGTGGCTTTTTGGTATAAGAGTTTGAGTCAAATTTCATCATTGTGTGTATAGCCTTTTGAATACAGTTTTAACTTTCTTTTATTTTTAATGAAGCGCTTGCGTGAGGAGATGGAGGACATTACCCAACAGCAGTTAGTACATGATAAGTACTGCAAGGAGTTGATGGGATTTGGGGCTAAACCCCGTCACATTACATCCTTCACAAGTTTCCAGTCTGCACAGCCCCAACAATCAAATGCACTATTCGGACTTCTTGGATACAATACACCACAGGGCATTACGGTATTTGGAACAACACCTGCTCCATCTAAGCCAACTTTGGTGGAAAGCAGGTACTGCCGTGAACACATGGAAGTACGGTTTGAACAGGTAGCAATATTTTGCTTAATACTAGCTTTTTATTATACCTTCCTGACTATATATGTTTCACATATACAATTTTAATCAACTGTATGTGGAACACACTGATTGTTTACATGGGCTTTTAGCACTGGCAACACTGTGTAACTGGCTTTGTGTTTTTCTGCAATATAGCATTAGGCTGCCAGTACTTTCTTGACAGCATTTTTTTTTTGTTTTTTATGCTCAATGTGCTTGGTTGAAGACATGGAACCTTCACTGTAGTTTAGCTAGTGAAAGTCTTAGTAGAATCACACAGCTCAGAAGGAGATCACTTGGCACTTCATGCCAATGCTGTCTCTTTGGATAGTAATCTTAATCAATTTTACTCAATTTTAACCCCATATCCTATAAACTTTCCTTCAGATATATTTGAGGTTAATGGTCTGTTCCTATTCTGAATAGTTTATTTATTTGACATTTTTTATCAAAAAAATATTGTTCGAACTTTCCAGCTGCGTTCACCATCTTTTTCAGGCAGTGAATTCCGGGTAAGTACACTTTTTCTCTGAATTCTCTGTCAATTGCATCAATTTACTTTATAAGATTTGTTTTTAAAATCCAGAAACTAAATGTTTTTGTTTTCAATTTAAATGTAAGTTATAAATTTGTGAACTGTGGGAAGCTATATGCAAAGAAAGAAAGACAGGATCTGGCAGACTTAGGTAACAGACTTGAGAAGTAGATAATGCAACTCCACCTTTTATTATACCATATGGTGTCAACTTTTGCAATGGCATTCAAAACACATTGAAAAGCAAGGCCAACCTTACAGTCACAAGTGAAACAAAGATACTCACCACTGATCATGAAAAATGCTATACTAACAGATAGAACATCACAGAGCAGTACAGGCTCTTTGACCCTCGATGTTGCACTAACCTGTGGAACGAATCTGAAGCCCATCTAACCACCACTATTCCATTCTCATCCATATACCTATACAATGACCATTTAATTGCTTTTAAAGTTGGCGAGTCTACTACTGTTGCAGATGGTGCCCCTACTACTCTGAGTAAAGAAATTACCTCTGACATCTGTCCTATATCTGTTACTCAATTTAATGCAATGTCCCCTCGTGCTAGCCATCACCATCCGAGGAGTTAGGCTCTCACTGTCCAACCAATCTAACCCTCTGATTCTCTTATGTCTCAATTAAGTCACCTCTCAACCTTCTTCTCTCTAACGAAAACAGCCTCAAGTCCCTCGGCCTTTTCTTGTAAGACCTTGCTCCATACCAGGCTACATCCTAGTAAATCTCCTCTGAACCCTTTCCAAAGCTTCCACATACTTCCTATAATGTGGTGACCAGAACTGTACGTAATACTCCAAATGTGACCGCATCAGAGTTTTGTACAGCTGCAGCATAACCTCATGGTTCCGAAACTCAAACACTCTACCAATAAAAGCTAACACACCATGAGCCTTCTTAACAACCCTATCAACCTGGGTGGCACCTTTCAAGGGTCAGTGTACCTGGACACTGAGATCTCTCTGCTCATCTATGCTACCAAGAATCTTGCGATTAGTTCAGTACTCTGCATTCCTGTTACCCCTTCCAAAGTTAATCACCCAATTCTGCAGCTTATCTATGTATCTCTGTAATCTGCGGCATCCTTCGTCACGACCTACAACTCTACCGATCTTAGCATCGTCCGGAAATTTACTAACCCATTCTTCTATGCCCTCATCCAGGTCATTTATGAAAATGATAAACAACAATGGACCCAAAACAGATCCTTGTGGTACCCCACTGTTAACTGAACTCCAAGATGAATATTTCCCATCAACTACCACCCTCTGTCTTCGTTCAGCTAGCCAGTTTCTGATCCAAACAGCTAAATCACCCTCAATCCCATGCCTCCGTATTTTGTACAAGAGCTTACCATAGGGAACCTTATCAAATGCCTTACTGAAATCCATATACACCTCTTCAAATGCTTTATCCTCATCCACCTGTTTGGTCACCTTCTCAAAGAACTCAATAAGGTTTGTGAGGCAAGACCTACCCTTCACAAAACCGTGTTGACTATCCCTAATCGACTAATTCCTTTCTAGATGATTATAAATCCTATCTCTTATAAAACTTTCCAACACTTTAACCACAACTGAAATAAGGCTCACAGGTCTATAATTTCCATGGTTATCTCTACTCCATTTCTTCAACAAAGAAACAACATTCGCTATCCTGCAGTCTTCTGGCATTATTTCTGTAGACAATGACAACATAAAGATCAAAGCCAAAGGCTCGGCAATCTCCTCCCTGGCTTCTCAGAGAATGCTAGGTTAGAGTGATCTATTTGACGAACATTCTAACTCTCTGGATGTTCATTTGTTAGTAGCATCTTTTAGTAGGGATTTTCAATGTTGAGTTCCAATTATGTCATTGCACTATCCTAGCATCCAATTCTCACAGCCAGCTAATCAGTAAATAAAGAACACTAACACTGTAAGCCACTGCTTAAAGGTTTTATGGAAAGTCAAATAAAAATTGGAATCTTATGATTGTTAGAAGCTGAAATATCATAAAATGAAAATTAAAAGCATTTTAAAAATATAGTAATTTAATCATAATATTTCTTATTCAGGATCAGAATGGTTATTTGGTTCTGGTTATTACTCTGAACATGTTTAAAAATGCACTTGTACCTCACTGAACGTGGCTTTTTTTTTAGTAGAGTTTCTAGCAATGATCGAATGAAAAGGCAGTGGTATTGCTAGATGAGTTGGTAGTCTTCATGGGCTGTACTATGGCTCCCCTCCCAAATCCAGCAATAATAATCAACAATAGCTAGGGATATTTCTTTTCATTTATAATAATTGTAGTCAAATTTAGAGGTGTTGTGATGGCAAACCCTGAAAAATTGCCATTAAAAGAACCCTGAAAATTCAGGCTATCGTCATGGTGGTGTAGAAAAGATGACTGGCTGAACTATAATATAGTATAATGATAATCATTGGCTGAAAATAATTTTACTTGGTTGGAGGATGGGGGCATTGCTAGTGGTCCAATTCACCCTTTCAAGAAAATTTTACAAAATTGTGAAAATTCTGAAGTGTGCTTGAGGTCGATCACTAAAGTCTGATATGTTTAACACCACAGATTTGTATGTTCGGTGTGTGTTCCAGGGCATTTTGATACTTTTGCAAACTGCTTTATGCAGACAGAAGGTCCAAAATATTTAGGCTTACTAATTTCCAGTGACAGTTTACAGTTATTTTGGCTTTCCATTTTTCCTGGAAAAGCAAATGCTTTTTAACATTATAAAGGTACATTTTTATAGAGGTACCCATTTGTAATTATTATATTACGCTCTTTCTTATTACATGAGATTCCAGGGAATTTTGATCTTGTTTGGCAATCAAGGTTTTTATTATGGATTGTATTTCAAATTCTGCATTTTTTGACATTTAAAGAATTTTTTATATTATAATTTTTCAATAATTATCATTCAACCCTGTGATTTGCTTTCACCTGGCCCTAAGCCTGAGCTAAGACGGATTTGAAAATTAGACCTTGTGAATGTTATTTGAATGTTCTTTAATCTTTGCATAGGTGACTCGTTGGGTTTTGAAGTATCGTAGTAGTAAGAATCCACTGATTCAAATGGCTATTTTAAACCTGATTCCTCGACTTGCTGCTTTCCAGCCCCATTTATTCACAGGTGAGGCAATAAAAGGTACAATATTTATAGCTGCATTTATGTGCAGTATTTTAGATATGACTCGACAAAGGTAATAGTGTGAAATAAAAGGTGCTTCAGAGCGACACATTAAAGCATTTGAATAAGAAAGATAGCTTTTTTGGTTAAATAAAACATCGTGTGTGCCAGAAATATATAATAGCCTATGTTCGATACACGACTAATTATTTTTAATTTTTGGGGAAGGCTGTTATTTTGATATCATTCAATTCTTGGCTTTTCACTGTCTAACTGAGCAAATCTTTTAAGTTTGATGATAATTTTGTCAGAAATCATAACGTCAATCTCAAATTGCATTTTTTTGTCACTACTAAGATCTTAGGTTTGTTGTCATATTCATCTGATAAATTAAATATGATTACTGAGAGACAAAATGAATTATTAAATTAAGTGAACAAAAGTTTTGTAAGTAATAGGTCTTATAAAGAATAAGAGTGAGATACTGAAGCCGAATGAGCTTAGTTCCTTTACAGCTAAAGGCAGGGCCTCCATCTATCATAAGAGTATAAATAATAGGAACAGGATTAGGCTGCACTATTCCTTGAGCCTACTATAGCACTTAGAAAGATGATGGCCAAGCTGTGTGGGTGTGCGACTATGCAACAATTTAGAATATTGCATGGACAGGCCACATGCAAGTTATTGTCTCTTTTAAGATGTGTGCATGCTTAGTTATGAATCATCTTAGTGGGACAGGAGATGAGCAAAGCATGTAAAGCAATGAGGCCCTAGAGGGAACATGGCTGAGCCTTGACCTGAATTTTTTTCTTTTATCTGTCCAATTCCCATGTCGGTTGTTTCTACAGAGACCAAAAATCTTCTGCTCTCTGTCTTGCATGCACTAACGAGCATCTATAGTCCGAGAGGGAAGGGAATTTCAAAGATTCATCATCCTATGAATGAAGCAATTTCTCCTCATCCCGGTCTGAAATTGCTGTGCCCCTTATCAGAGATATGGCCCCCAGAACTAAACTCTTCACCTCTGCAATGCAACCTTTCAGAATCATGTAGGTTTAAATAGCACAACTTCTGGCTCTTATTAATGCCAGAGAGAATAGACTGATTCTATTTAATGTTTCCTCATAGGATGACCCTCTCTTTGCAATCTAATGAATATGTATTGCATCTTCTTTAGGCATGTATTTCCTTCTTTTGGAGCAAAGATCAAAACTGTATACAGTACTCAAGTTGTCCTAAGAAAGTCCTACAAACCTGCATCAAGTCTCCATTAATTTTCTGCTCCAAACCTCTTGGAATTAAGGTCTTTTCAAGTTATCTGCTGCATTTGCATATAACTTTGAGTTTCAGTTACAAAGATTCCCAAATATCTCAAACTACCAACATTTGTCAATCTTTCAACATTTAAAAAAAAACTTGGTTTTTCTACTATTCTATCAAAATGAATAATCTCACATTTACATGTATACTGTAGCAACTGCCATCTTGCCCTCTTCTTAACCAGTTATTTCTCTTTATTAGGACCTTGAAGCTTATTTTCTCACTAGATTTACACCCTTGGTTAACTTTGGTCTCTTTGTCTGAATTAGTAATATAAATTCTAAAAAAAAAATGAGGCCACTGCATCAAATCTTCCAGCTCGTGACTCACTATCCTGATGATGGTCCATTCATTCTTGCTCTGTTTTCACTAGTCAGTAAGTTACATCCAAACTCATGAGTTCTTTTTCTGAGCAACATTTCGTGTGACACCATCTTGAATGCCTTTTGAAAATCCAACTATTACACAAATGGGTTGTCCTTTGTCTATTCTGCTAGATAACTTCAAAAAATTTCTAATGGATTTCTAAATCACTATTTCCCTTTCACAAAATTATGGTGTCTCTACCTAATCATATCATCATTTTCTGAGTGCCTTGCTACCGCTTCTGAATAATGATGACTTATTTTTTAACTGGTTGTAGCTCTGTTTTCTCACTCCCTCCCTTCTTGCTACTCTTTCTCCTAACATCAGTATAATGTGCTGAATTTTAGATTTGTGATATTCGTATGGCTCTTATGATTTTATAGTTACATTTTTATAGTCACTGTCATTGACAAGCTTGGATTAAGAGTGTAATGTTTATCTGTCTGATATTATGTATGTTTGTTATAATATTGTATTTGTCTCCAGTATACACACAAGGTCATAAAGCAATGCTAAATACTTTATTTGATCTTAGGAATTTAAGTAAATCCTTGAGTCCTCTTCTAAAGTATTAAAATTCTCTGTTGGAAGTATTCCAAAATTATGAGGGAATTTGATAGAGTAGATAAAGAAAAGTTATTTTCACTGACTGTAGGGTAAGTAACCAGAGGGTTCAGCTGTAAACTAATTGGTCGGTGGGAGAGAAGTGATGGCGATCTGTGGGGGTGGAGTGAATGCTGGTGGCATTAGTAGGTGTTTTGTAAGTGGCTGAGTGACAAACGAAGAGGCTTGAATGACTGGGTGTAGTGACTGGAGAGGCAGGGGGGTGGTCTTGGTGACGAAGTGGATTTGGGATTGATGGATGAGCTGATGGGTGGATGGTGAGTGAAATTGAAAGTTTCTGTGTGCCTGCTCAAGAGGAAAGTTCATCTTTCTTGAGCCAAGAAGTATGATTGAGTTTGATTATCACAGAATGTGGGAGCGCCATCCCTATGCTACCTCAGACAGTGTACAAAGTGGAATGCCAGACACCATATTCTAACACCATCTCAGATTTTGAATTTAAACACACTGGATTGGAGTGGCCAGTCAGAGTTGTTGATTGTTTAAAAATCAGAAAGTGATCGAGAAACTCAAGGTCTGGCAGCATCTGTCAAGAGAAAAATAGCATTAACATTTTGATTCCAGTGACCTTCCATCAGAACTGAAAATAGCTGGAAAAACATGGTATTTGTGCAAAAGAGTGAAAAGGTGCATAAAATGGGGTGGAGAAAGAGAAAAAAGAGAGTAGGCAAATAAGATTGCTAGTGATGGGTTTAGAGAGAGATAATTGCTTGGTCGAGTGGTAATGAGAAGTGTAAATGGTTTAAATTAGGTTAGCTGTGATGGGAGCAACCCATACAAGACAGGAACTAGCATTTACCTGTGCACTCTACAATCTAGTCTGTTGTGTGCACTGCTCACAATATGGTCTCTTTTACATTGGAGAGATGAAATGCAAATTGGGTGACTGCTTTGCCAAACACCTATGCTTTGTCTGCAAAAGTGACCCTGAGCTTCTAGTTGGCTGCACTTCAACACACATTCATGCTCCCATGCCAACTTTTCTGTCTTAGGCTGCTCAACACAAGCTGGAGGAATGCACTTAACCTTCCTCCAAGGTACCTTCACAGTCTTCAGGACAGAACATAAGTTTAACAGTTTTAGAATGTGAATAGTCTCTGTGTTTCTTAAGCTTTCTCCACACCCCTGGGTCCTGCTTGGAATGTGTTGCCCTTAGCACAGTCTACCCATTTTCAACTTTTCGTGTTTTCGTTAGCACCCTACCTAACATTTATCATGCTTTCTCAGCTTATCATCACCAATCTCTTTGTTTGCTTATTCCTTTTTCTTCCTGTCTGGTGAAAGTGGAGGGGGAAGGATGGGATGAGATGGAAAGAGAAGATTCACACAAATCATGATGTAACTGATCACATGATTCCTATCAATGAGGGATGACATGTCTAGAATGCGCACGTGATATGAGAGGTCTTTAACACCACACTGGAGAGCTATATTTAATGCTATGTACAGATGTAAATAAAGGTGTATTACGTTACATAAAATGGTGAAGAGCCTAACTTAGAGATAAAGGGAAAGCAGCCTCAATGTTTGTGCAGACACTTAATCTGAGATACTCAAGATGAACATCTCAAAGTACAGGCGGCAGTATTGGCTTAAAGCACCACATAAAACAGTAGGGTACAGTGGTTTTATTGTGAGATGGCCTGTTTTCCTCCTGGTATATTGAATTGTTGCCATTTTTACATTTCTCACTTAACATAGAACAACACCTGTTTGACTCCGTGAATCATCTACTTGGCTGTCTGAAAAAAGAAAAGGAACGTGCTGCTGCATTCCAGGCACTCGGTCTACTGGTGGTTGCTGTAAGAGTGGAAATTAATCCATATCTGCAGAGGATCCTAGAAATTTTAAAAGGCGCTCTCCCACCGAAGGACTTTGCACACAAGTATGATTGGACAAAATAGTTGGTCTCGACTTGTGTTAAACAAGTTATTAGCTATATAACACAACTGCAAAGTTTGTCATCTCTCTGGATTAAAATTACAGATCTTTAACCAAGAAATGAATAGCATCTATGAAAAATCTAAAGCCCACATATGGTTTTACTTCTACTATTGTATAACCATCTGTGAATAAGTTCCTTTGATAAATTCCAACTGACCTTTAATACCTTTGTTATGTAAAGGAAACTGGTTGTAAATGGAAATAGGAAACTGAAAATGAGTTTTTCAAGGACATGAATGTATAAACCTATTGGAAACTTCAGACTTGGACTTTGATTCATGATTGGCCATTTCTAGCAATTATACAAAGATTTAATTGTTTCCATCTAATTTGGTTTAAATGGCTATGGTTATAAAATAATTTATAAATAAAGCACATTAATTTTGTGTTTCCTAGGAGGCAAAAGGCTGTTCAAGTGGATGCAACAGTATTTACTTGTATCTGTATGATCGCTAGAGCCATAGGACCAGCTATCCAGCAAGACCTTAAAGAACTACTGGAGCAAATGCTTGCTGTTGGACTCAGGTAATAAATATTTCATTAATGTTGCCATTGTTAATGTTTTTAATGTGAATTGATTAGAGTTTATGATTACCAAATTTTTTTAATGCTGAGTTGAGTTTATGAAAATGCCATTAGACTTTACCAGTTGAAGGCATGACATAGGAGCAGAAGTAGGCATTCAGACTATCACATCCATTCTGCTATTTCATGAGATTCCATCTGATCTGATAATCCTCAAATCCATTTTCTTGCCTTATCCCAATAATTGCTGATTCTTTTAATGATTAGAAATCTGTCTATTTAAACTTTGAATATGTTCAATGACCCAACATCAACAGTCCTCCAAATGAAAGAATTCTACAGATTGATCATCCTCCGAGTAGAAATTCCTCAACTTTGTTGTAGCTAAAGCAACTCCATATTCTGAGATTATGTGCTCTTGTCCTAGACTGTCCCACAGGGGAAACAACCTTTCCACGTCTACAATATCAAATCCCCTAAGAATCCTGTGTGCTTCAAAAAGATCATCTCTTCTAAATTCCATTAAGCTTTTCCTCCTTAGAAACGTGGAATTAACATTGGCTCAGATTTTTGATCAGGGTTAGAACTCCTTGGTCTGAACCTTGCCAGAAATTGGGTAACTCCTTAAAAAAAAAAATTCATAAACCCTAAAAAAAATTCTCTCACTGTCTTTGAAATCTCACTTCATTACTTATGCTCCATGTCTCTATAGTGCTCCACCCATTGTATTCTGTCATTTGCCAGATGTACTGGTCACGACTGGGCCTTCCCGCAATTCTTGGCATCATCTTTAAAGCTCAGCCTTGCACCCAGTCAAGAATTAGCTACAATTCCTGTCAATTGCCCCAGACATATTTGACAGAAAGATTGGCTCATGGAGCCCTTAGTTGCCAAGGGATGTGTGTGGCTGCTGCACATTGAGTATGCTCTGAGATATATCCAAGGTGACAAGTTTACTAACATGAATTATTTCAGGATGTAACAAGCAGGATAGATATAGGGGAAGCAGTGTATATAATTTTTTAAAAAAATTAATTCATGGGATATGGATGTTGCTGACTGGCCAGCGTTTATTGCATGTTCCTCATTTCCTTGCGAAGGTGGTAGTGAGCTGCCTTCTTAAACACTGCAGTCCACCCACTGTAGGATAACTTACAATGGCATCAGGAAAGGAATTCCAGGATTTTGACCCAGCGACAATGAAGAAGCAGTGATATATTTTCTTGCCAGGATGACTTGCAGGTAGTGGTGTTCCCATGTATCTGCTGCCCTTGTCCTTGTGGATACAAGGTGCTGTCTAAGGATCTTGGGTGAGTTTCCATAGTACATCTTGTACATAGCACACGTTGCTGCTCCTGAGCGTCACTGGTGGAGGGAGTGAATGTTTGTGTGGCTATTTTGTCCTGGGTGGTATCAAGCTTCTTGAGTGTTGTTGGAGATACACCCATCTAGGCTGGTGGGGTGTATCCAATCATAGTCCTACCTTGTGCCCTGTAGATGTTTGACAGGCTTTGAAGAATCAGGAGGTGAGTTATTCTGATCTGTTCTTGTCACTACCATGTTCACATGGTGTGTTCAGTTGAGATTCTGGTCAACCGTAATCTCAAAGATGTTGGTAGTGGGGGATTTCGTGACGATAACACTATTGAAGGTCAAGCGGCAGTGGTTAGAAAGTTTCCAGTTGGTTATGATAATAGCCTGTGTGGCACTTGTCAGCTTATGCCTGGATATTGTGCAGATGTTGTTCCATTTGGTTATAATTGATTCGGTATCCGAGAAGTCACGAATGTTGCTGAAGATTGTGCAGTCATTTGCAAACATCCCCAATTCTGACCTTGTGATGAAACAGCTGAAGATCTTAGAGTCTAAGACATTACCCGAAGGTGTGCTGCAACTGAAATGACTGATTTCCAACAACCATGACAATTTTCCAATGTGCCAGGTATGACTCCAACCAGCGGAGAGTTTGCACCTGGGGCCCATTGATTCCAATTTTGCGCAGGCACATTTCGTTAAATACAGCCTTAATGTCAAGGGTTGTCGGTCTTGCCTCACCTATGGAATCAGCTCGTGGGAGTTAAAAGAGAGTTTAAGGGTTATAGTGGATTATACCTGCCATAAATGATGTTGGATGTGAATCGTATCAGATCGAATGGATTGATTGGAGATACAGTTAGAAGCAATGAGGAATTTGTAATAGCAACAGTATGTGATGAATGGCAGTTACAGGAAGGGGGTAAAGTCTCAGATATAGTCACATAGATGGGTTAACTCCAGGAAAGGTAAGAGAGGTAGGTATCTAGGGCAGGAGTCTTTTGTGGATATACCCATTTCAAACCGGTATGCTGTTTTGGAAAATGTAGGGGGTGATGGATTCTCAGGGGAACGTAGCACAACAGCCAAGTTTCTGGTATTGAGACTGGCTCTTATGCAACGAGGGGTACGTCGGCTTCCAAGAGAACAATTGTGTTAGGGGACTCTCTAGTCCGAGGTACAGACAGCTGTTTCTCTGGCCAGCAGCGAAGAAGCAGAATGGTGTGTTGCTTCCCTGGTGCCAGGATCAAGGATGTCTCAGAGAGAGTGCAGAATGTTCTCACGGAGGAGAGGGGCCAGCAAGAGGTCATTGTCCACATTGGAATCAACGATATAGGAAGGGAAAAGATTGAGATTCTGAAGAGAGATTACAGAGACTTAGGCAGAAATTTAAAAAGGAGGTCCTCAAGAGTAGTAATATCTGGATTACTCCCAGTGCTACGAGCTACTGAGGGCAGGAATAGGAGGATAGAGCAGATGAATGCATGGCTGAGGAGCTGGTGTACGGGAGAAGGATTCACATTTTTGGATGATTGGAATCTCTTTTGGGGTAGAAGTGACCTGTACAAGAAGGACGGATTGCACCTAAATTGGAAGGGGACTAATATACTGGCAGGGAAATTTGCTCGAGCTGCTTGGGAGGATTTAAACTCGTAAGGTGGGGGGTGTGGGACCCAGGGAGATAGTGAGGAAATAGATCAATCTGAGACTGGTACAGTTGAGGACAGACGCGAGTCAGTCAGGGCAGGCAGGGACAAGGTAGGACTAATAAATTAAACTGCATTTATTTCAATGCAAGGGGCCTAACAGGGAAGGCAGATGAACTCCGGGCATGGTTAGCAACATGGGACTGGGATATCATAGCAATTATGGAAACATGGCTCAGGGATGGCAGGACTGCCAGCTGAATGTTCCAGGATACAAATGCTACAGGAAGGATAGAAAGGGAGGCAAGAGAGGCGGGGGAGTGGCATTTTTGATAAGGGATAGCATTACAGCTGTGCTAAAGGAGGATATTCCCAGAAATACATCCAGGGAAGTTACTTGGTGGAACTGAGAAATAAGAAAGGGATGATAACCTTATTGGGATTATATTATAGATGCCCTAATAGTCAGAGAGAAATTGAGAAACAAACTTGTAAGGAGATCTCAGCTATCTGTAAGAATAATAGGATAGTTATGGTAGGGGATTTTAACTTGCTAAACATCGACTGGGACTGCCATAGTGTTAAAGGTTTAGATGGAGAGGAATTTGTTAAGTTCGTACAAGACAATTTTCTGATTCAGTATGTGGATGTACCTACTAGAAAAGGTGCAAAACGTGACCTACTCTTGGGAAATAAGGCAGGGCAGATGACTGAGGTGTCAGTGGGGGAGCACTTTGGGGCCAGCAACCATAATTCTATTAGATTTGAAATAGTGATGGAAAAGGATAGACCAGATCTAAAAGTTGAAGTTCTAAATTGGAGGAAGGTAAATTTTGATGGTATTAGGCAAGAACTTTCGAAAGCTGATTGGGGGCAGATGTTTGCAGGTAAAGGGACGGCTGAAAATGGGAAGCCTTGAGAAATGAGATAACGAGAATCCAGAGAAAGTATATTCCAGTCAGGGTGAAAGGAAAGTCTGGTAGGTATAGGGAATGCTGGATGACTAAAGAAATTAAGGGTTTGGTTAAGAAAAAGAAGGAAGCATATGTCAGATACAGACAGGATAGATCGACTGAATCCTTAGAAGAGTATAAAGGAAGTAGGAGTATACTTAATTGAGAAATCAGGAGGGCAAAATGGGGACATGAGAAAGCTTTAGCAAATAGAATTAAGGAGAATCCAAAGGGTTTTTACATTAAGGGCAAAAGGGTAACTCGGGAGAGAATATGGCCCCTCAAAGATCAGCAAGGCGGCCTTTGTGTGGAGTCGCAGAAAATGGGGGAGATACTAAACAAGTATTTTGCATCAGTATTTACTGTGGAAAAGGATGTGGAAGATATAGACTGTAGGAAAATAAATGGTGACATTTTGCAAAATGTCCAGATTACAAAGGAGGAAGTGCTGGATGCCTTGAAACGGGTAAAGGTGGATAAATCCCCAGGACCTGATCAGGTGTACCATGGAACTCTGTGGGAAGCTACAGAAGTGATTGCTGGACTTCTTACTGATATACTTGTGTCTTCAATAGTCACAGGTGAGGTGCCGGAAGACTGTAGGTTGGCTAACGTGGTGCCACTGTTTAAGAAGGGTGGGAAGGACAAGCCAGGGAACTATAGACCAGTGGTGATGACCTCCACCACCAGTGGTGGGCAAGTTGTTGGAGGGAATCCGGAGGGACAGGATGTACATGTATTTGGAAAGGCAAGGACTGATTTGGGATAGTCAACATGGCTTTGTGCGTGGGAAATCAAGTCTCACAAACTTGATTGAATTTTTTGAAGAAGTAACAAAAAGGATTGATGAGGGCAGAACGGTAGATGTGATCTATATGGACTTCAGTAAGGCGTTCAACAAGGTTCCCCATTAGCAAGGTTAGATCCCATGGAATACAGGGAGAACTAGCCATTTGGATATAGAACTAGCTCAAAGGTAGAAGACAGAGGGTGATGGTGGAGGGTTGTTTTTTTCAGACTGGAGGCCTGTGACCAGTGGAGTGCCACAAGGATCAGTGCTGGGTCCTCTACTTTTTGTCATTTACATAAATGATTTGGATGTGAGCATAAGAGGTACAGTTAGTAAGTTTGCAGATGACACCAAAATTGGAGGTGTAGTGGACAGCAAAGACGGTTACCTCAGATTACAACAGGATCTTGACTGTTGTAGTGAGAAGTGGCAGATGGAGTTTAATTCAGATAAATGTGGGGTGCTGCATTTTGGGAAAGCAAATCTTAGCAGGACTTATACACTTAATGGTAATGGCCTAGGGAGTGTTGTTGAAGAAAGAGACCTTGGAGTGCAGGTTCATAGCTCCTTGAAAGTGGAGTCGCAGGTAGATAGGATAGTGAAGAAGGCATTTGGTCAGAGTATTGTGTACAAGAGCTGGGAGGACATTGGTTAGGCCACTGTTGGAATATTGCGTGAAGTTCTGGTCTCCTTCCTATCGGAAAGATGTTGTGAAACTTGAAAGGGTTCAGAAAAGATTTACAAGGATGTTGCCAGGGTTGGAGGATTTGAGCTATAGGGAGAGGCTGAACAGGCTGGGGCTCTTTTCCCTGGAGCGTCGGAGGCTGAGGGGTGACCTTATGGAGGTTTGCAAAATGATGAGGGGCATGGATAGGGTAAATAGACAAAGTTTTTTCCCTGGGATCAGAGAGACCAGAACTAGAGGGCATAGGTTTAGGGTGAGAGGGGAAAGATATAAAAGAGACCTAAGGAGCAACTTTTTCATGCAGAGGGTGGTACGTGTATGGAATGATCTCCAGAGAAAGTGGTGGAGGCTAGTACAATTGCAACATTTAAGAGGCATTTGGATGGGTATATGAATAGGAAGGGTTTGGAGGGATATGGGCCGGGTGCTGGCAGGTGGGACGAGGTTGGTTTGGGATCGCTGGTCGGCATGGACGGGTTGGACCAAAGGGTTTGTTTCCATGCTGTACATCTCTATGACTCTAAGTAATGAGGTCAGTGGCTGAGTTGCTCTGACTTAACACAAACTGGGTTTCATTGAGCTGGTGCTGCTTGATAGCACTGTTGACATTTTCTATCACTTTTTACTAATGATCGAAAGGAGACTGATACGGCAGTAATTGGCTGAGTTGGATGTGTCTTTTTTTTAATGTACAGGGCATATCTGGGCAGGTTTCCACATTGTTGGGTAGATGCCAATGTTGTAACTGTACTGGAAGAGCCTCACTGGGAGAGCGGCAAGCTTTACCACACAATTCTCTTTACTATTGCAGGAATGCTTTCAGGGCTCATAATCTTTGCAGTATCTAGTGTCTCCACCCGTTTCTTGATATCATATGGAGTAAATCAATTTGCTGAAGACTGATATCTGTGACGCTTGGGACCACGCGAGGAGCTCTGTCCGGATTTTCCACTTGGCACTTCTGGCTGAAGATTCCTGCGAATGCTTCAGCCTTCCCTTTTGCACCTTTGTGCTGGGCTCTTTGATCATTGAAAAGGGGGATACTTCTCGAGCTGCCTCCTCCAGTGAGTTGCCCACTACCATTCTTAATCGGATGTGGCAGGACTGCTGAACTTAGATCTATTGGTTTTGGGCTTGCTTAGCTCTGTCTTTTTGGACCCAGCCAGCTCGATTGTTAGTGCTGCTGCTGAACCAATTTTGATGGTTGGATATTGAAATCTCCCCCTCAGAGAGTACATTTTATGCAAATGTCACCCTCAGAACTTCCTTGAAGTGTTGTTCAATCGGGAAGAATGTCGATCCATCAGTGGATGGAGGGTTGTATGTGGTAACCAGCAGAATGTTCCCTGGCACATGTTAACCTCAAGCCAGGAGAGTTCATGGGGTCCAGAGTCAATGTTGAGGATTCCCAGGGCAGCTCCCTCCAGACTGTATTACACTATGCCACTATCTCTGCTGCATTTATCTTGCTGGTGGGACAGGACATATTCAGGGAGGTGATAGTGGTGTCTAGGAAATTGTCTGTAAGGTGTGAATCCATGAGTATGACAATGTCAAGCTATTGCTTTATTATGTGAGACAGCTCTCCCAAGTTTGGCACCAAGCCCCCGGATGTTTTGAGGAGGACTTTGCAGGGTCAACATTGGTGTTTCTGCTGTTGTCTTTTCGGTGCTGAGGTTGATGCCATAGTGATTGATACAACTAAGTGGCTTGCAAGGCTATTTCAGAGGGCAAGCGAAGTCAGCTACGTTCGCTGTGGGTCTGCAGTCACATGTAAGCCAGACCAGGTGATGTTGGCAGATTTCGTCCTTTGAACGACATTAGTGAACTAGGTGGGTATTTTCAACAATGGTTTCATGGTCATCAGATTTTTAATTCCGGATTTAAAAAAAAAATTGGTTCAAGTTCCACCATCTGTCGTGACAGGATTTGAAATTAGATCCCCAGAACACTGGCTGAACTTCTGGATTAGTGGATAGTCTAGTGATAATACCATTAAGGCCAGGGTCTCCCCAAAATCCAACTTATTTAGATTTTCAGAAGGTGTTTGATAAGGTATCACACATTACGCTACTTAATAAGACAAGAGCCTAAGGTGTTAGAGGTTGTTTATTAGCATAGTTAGACGATTGGCTAACTAAAAGACAGAGTTGGGATAAGCAGGACATTTTCAGGATGGCATCCTGTAACTAGTGTTGTGCCACAGGGATCAGTGCTATGGCAACAATTATTTATAACAAACATTTATGACTTGGACAGGAAACTGAATGTAGGATAGCCAAGTTTGCAAATGACAAAAGTAGATGGGAAGATAAATAGTGAGAACAACAAAGAGTCTTAGTGACATAGATCAGTTAAAAGAGTGGGCAAAAGCTTGGAAGATGGAATATAATGTGGGGAACTGTGCAGGAAGAATAGTGAAGCTGAATATCATTTAAATGGAAAAAGCCTGTGGAAAGCTACAGAACGGAAGGGCTTGGAAGTCTTTGTACATGGATCACAAAAGCTAGCAACCAAGTTCAGTGGGTAACAGGGAAGGCAAGTGGAGTGTTAACCATTATTTCAAAGGAAATAAAGGATAAAAGTAGGTTGATTTTGCGAGTCAGACTACAACTGGAATACTGTGAACCGTTTTGGTCCCTTATCTAAGGAAATATGTCCTGGCATTGAAGGCAGTCCAGAGAATGTTACCTAAGTTGGAACCAGGTGTGGAGTATTCCTCTTAGGAGAGGCTATGTAAGTTGAACCTGTATTCATTGGAATTTAGAAGAATGAGAGACAACTGTATTGCAATATACAAGGTTCTTAGGAACTTGACTGGTTAGATGCGAAAAGGTTGCTTACACTCTTTGGGAGTGTTTAGGACCAGATGGCAGAATCTTGGAGTAAGGAGTTGTGCATTTAAGACAGATGAGGCGGAATTTCATCTGGTTGTAAGTTTGCTTGCTGAGCTGGTAGAATTATTATCAGACATTTTGTCACCATGCAATGTAACATCATCAGTGAGCCTCTGTTGAACTGCTGATATTCTGTCCTTCTTTCTATTTGTGTCTTGGTCTGTTGTGGTAGGTGATATCACTTCTGGTTCTTTTTGAGAGGTTGGTAAATGGGGTCGAAATTGATGAGTTTGTTGATGGAGTTTTGGTTTGAATGCCAGGCCTCTTGGAATTCCCATGTGTGTCTTTGTTTAGCCTGTCCTGGGATGGATGTAATGTCCCAATCAAACTGGTGTCCCTCTCCGTCTAGTGATAGTTGGTGCTCATGTATGCTGGTGGCTAGTTTCCTGCCCATCTGTCCATTGTAATGTTTGTTGCAGTCCTTGTAGAGTATTTTATATATGACTTTCATTCTGCTGGTTGTTGGTACAGGGTCCTTTAGATTCATCAATAGCTGTTTCAGTGTGTTCAGAGGTTTGTGGGCCACCATGATGCCAAGGGGCCAGAGTAGTCTGGTTGTCATTTCCAAGATGTCCTTAATGTATGGTAGTGTGGCTAGTGTCTCTGGGCGTGTTGTGTCTTCTTGTTTAGATTTGTTGTTAAAGAATTGGCGAACTGTGCTTATCGGGTACCCGTTGTTCTTGAATAAGTTGTATATGTGCTTTTCTTTGGCTTCTCATAATTCCTGGATGCTGCACTATGTTGTGGCTCATTTAAATAATGTCCTGATGCAGCTCTGTTTGTGCGTGTTAGGATGATTGTTCCTGCAATTGAGTATCTAGTTCTGTGTGTTTCGCTTTCCTGTAGACTGTGGTCTGCAGCTCTCTATTGGCTGTTAGTTCAATTGTGCAAAAGTGAAGACTGCAGATGCTGGAGATTAGAATCGAGAGTATGGTGCTGGAAAAGCACAGCAGGTCATGCAGCATCCGAGGAGCAGAAGAATTGATATTTCGAGCAAAAGCCCTTCATCAGGAATGAGGCTGTGAGCTGAGGGGGTGGAGAGATAAATGGGAGGGGGTGTGGGGCTGGGGCGAAAGAAGCTGAGAATAGATGAAGGAGGGGGAGAAGGTGATAGGTCAGAGACGAGAGTGGAGCGGATAGGTAGGAAGGATAATGGACAGGTAGGACAGGTCATGAGGGTAGTGTTGAGTTGGAAGGCTGGAACTGGGTTAAGGTGAGGGGATGGGAAATGAACAAACTGGTGAAATCCACAGTGTTTGTTCGAATGTAACATCTGGGAAGAGGAGTCTATTGTTGTTCTCTTCCTCTTTGATGAACTTTATACCAGTAAGGATGTTGTTTGTGTTTATGGGTTTCTTCTAATTTGTTCCATTTCGTGATGATAAAGGTGTCATCCACATAGCGGAACCCCAAGCTTGGGCAGGATCATGGGGAGGGCTGTTCGTTCTAACCTCTGCATAACTGCTTCTGCCAAGAATCCTGATGTTGGTGATCCCATGGGTGTCCTGTTGATTTTTTTTTTTGTAGGTCTTGTTGTTGAAGCTGAAGTGGATAGTGAGGCACAGGTCTACTAATTTGAGTATGCTGTACTTGCTGATGGAGTTGGTGCTGTCTGGTATTTGTGTCCTTGGTTCGTCTGGTAGTGAGGCCAATATTTCTTTGGCCAGGGTGATGTTTATTGATGTGAATAGGGCTATCATGTCAAAGAAAACCATGACCTCATCATCCTCACCTTGGTGTCTTTGATGTTCAGGAATTCCTGGATGGAGTGGCGTGAGTCTTTTACCAGGTATTTCAGTTTGCAATGAAGTTCCTTTGCTAGTCTGTACGTCAACATGCCAAGAAGTGAGACAATGTGTCTTGGGGGGCCCCTGGTTTGTGAACCTTTGATAATCCCTAGAAATGGGTGTGTTAACTCCGTCAGGTTGCATTCTTTCTAGGTATGTCTTTTCAGTTTCACCAGTCTTGTGGAGTTTCTTCAGTGATGCTCTCGTGCAGTTTTCTAGCTATGGAGTTGGGTCCATCGCCACCTATTGGTAGGTGTCGGTATTTGCGAGTAGTGTGTTTACTTTCTCATTGTACTGTGTTCTGTTCAGGGTAACGGTCATGTGCCCTTTGTCTGCCTGTAGGATTACAATATTACTGCCATCACTGCGACAAACATTACATTAGACAGACGGGCAGGAAACTAGCCACCAAAAGACATAACCAAAACCATCACTAGTATCCTTACACACAGATGAAGAGGGACACCAGCTTGACTGGGACAATACATCCATTCCAGGAAAGGCTGAACAAAGACACAGGGATTCCTAAAGGCCTGGCATTCAAACCGGAACTCCAACAAACACATCACTTTGGACCCTATTTACCAACCTCTCGGCCACTTTTGGAATATTGTGTGCAATTTTGGTCTTCCTATCTGAAGGATGTTGTGAAACTTGAAAGGGTTCAGAAAAGATTTACAAGGAGGTTTGCCAGGGTTGGAGGATTTGAGTTATGGGAGAGGCTGCATAGACTGGGGCTGTTTTCCTCTGGAGCGTCAGAGGCTGAGGCGTGACCTAGTTTATAAAATCATGAGGGACATGGATAGGGAAAGGAGACAAGATCGTTTCTCTGGATTGGGGGAACTAGAGGGCATAGGTTTAGGGCAAGAGGGGAAAAATATAAAAGAGACCTAAGGGGGAACAACTTCATGCAGAGGGTGGCGTGTGTATGGAAAGAGCTGACAATGGAAATGGTGGAGGCTGGTACAATTACAGCACTTAAAAGGTATCTGGATGGGTATATGAATAGGAAGGGTTTAGAGGAATACCAGCCAAATGGCTGGTAAATGGGACTAGATTAATTTTAGATATCTGGTCGGCATGGACGAGTTGGACCGAAGGGTCTGTTTACATGCAGTACATCTCAATGACTCTATGACTCTTGGAAAAAGGACTGGACATGGTATTACCCACCACAACAGACTGTCACACAAATAGAAAGTGGGACAGAACACCTGCGCTTCAATGGAGGCTCACTGATGGTGTTACCTAGCATGGTGACCAAACATCTGAGAACAAATCTACCAGCTCAGTGAACAAACTTACAACTGGAGCTACAATCCAAGCTCCAAATCTTCTCAAAAATCACAGGAATTTCATCTCTCTGAGGGTAGTAAACTTACGGAATTCTCGAGGAGAGTGTGAATGCATTTTAATGTACCACAGATGGCGGAAAGCATTTTTGTCTATCTGATGGTTGGCAATTTCCTTTTGAAGATAAAAATGTGCTGTGAAAATTTTAGGGTATTTGAATCTGGGTAAACACTCCAGTGATTATACTTGCCCACTTTGCCTCCTTGCTTGATAATAATGACATTAATGAAAGGAAACAAGATTAATATTTATCATTACATATTTTGTAATATATAACTTGAATGCTAACCTCAAGTTCTGCTGGTCTTTGGAAGAATTATTTTATTCACTTGCAACTGTACTAGTTACTCATGTATTGATGTTTCTGCTTTAAAGCCCTGCTCTGACTGCTGTCCTGCATGACCTAAGTCGACAAATACCGCAACTGAAGAAGGATATCCAAGATGGCTTACTGAAAATGTTGTCACTGGTACTGATGCATAAACCTCTTCGACATCCAGGCATGCCCAAAAGTCTAGCCCATCAGCTCGCACCCCCTAGCTTAACTAACATTCCTGAAGCAAGTGATGTTGGATGCATAACTCTTGCTCTTCGCACTTTAGGAAACTTTGAATTTGAAGGTAAAATGTGGCTGTGTGTTTTCACCTGAAGTGATGTTAGATATAGAGTGGTCACTAGAACAGGATTGTAAAGCATTAATCAGATCATATTTCAAAGTATAAAATGGAAAACAGTCTGATCAGGCAGCACCTGTGATGAGAGAAACAATTAACATTTCATGTCGGTGACCTTTTGTCAGAACTGGAAAAAGTTAAGATTGCTATTGGATTCAAGAAGTGCAGAGATAGAACAAGGAAGGAATAAATAAAACAAAGCGTCTGCAATAGGTTGGGAGGCAGGAGCTGTTATCTTAGAAAAAAAGATGATGCAATGGGTGTGGTAATTGGACAAAGAAAGAAACATAGGATGGGTTTGGAAAAGCTGTAAATTCAACAGGAGCTACCAATGGAGAAAATTAGATTAGATTGCTTACAGTGTGGAAACGGGCCCTTCGGCCCAACAAGTCCACACCGACCCTCTGAACAGCAACCCACCCAGACCCGTTCCCTACATTTACCCCTTCACCTAACACTACGGGCAATTTAGCATGGCCAATTCACCTAACCTGCACATTTTTGGACTGTGGGAGGAAACCGGAGCACCCAGAGAAAACCCACGCAGACACTGGGAGAATGTGCAAACAGACAGATGCCTGAGGCGGGAATTGAACCTGGGTCTGTGGTGCTGTGAGGCAGCAGTGCTAACCACTGTGCCACCATGGAAGCAATGGTTATAATTTGAAGTTGTTGAGCTCAGATGGCTGTGAAGTGCCTAATCAAGACATTTTTGATTTGCTGATCTTAATGTTCTGTTATTTCATTACAATAGTATGAAACACCACGAGTGGGTAATTAAAGTGACAATGACTAGAAATTCAGAGTTCTACTTGGTGACCGAAAACAGGTGGGCTGCAAAGAAGTCAGCTAATCGAAGTAGAACAGACGGCATGGTGATCAGCAAATATTGTAGCTTTTGAGTACTTGAGGTGTAAAGCCAGATGTTCGAAGTGCGTATGGTCCTTTCAATTTGGATTCTCCAAGCAGATTTTTGATCACTCAATTTAGTAACTATATTAGTTTAGTATTTTTGACCACTTAACATTGGGAGGAGTTTTGTTATTGTCAGATTTTAGGTTTTCATAAAATACATGTGACAAATACATTTTCAGATTATTACCAACGGTCAGATCCCTGATTTCTAAAAGGCAGTTGCTGATTGAAGTAAAGTAACGTGGGAGCTGACCTAAAGGCTTGTTATTCTTGTAATTTGAATTCTTGAAATAGGGATACATCATAAACTTATAGCTATCAGCTTATATTAAGAATGTTTTTAAAATTAGTTACTTAAATGTTTTCATGATCTCCACTTGCAGATTTTAGTTGATGCAGTTCTTACAAAATGCCATTGTATAATAGCATGCAATTTATGTTCTCGTGTTGAATAATGTTTGATTTGCATTTAATGCAGGTCACTCACTTACCCAGTTTGTCAGGCATTGTGCTGACCATTTCCTTAACAGTGAGCACAAAGAGATTCGAATGGAAGCAGCTCGAACTTGTTCACGACTGTTAACTCCATCAGTCCATCTCATCAGTGGACATGGGCATGTTGTCAGCCAGACAGCTGTTCAGGTGGTGGCAGATGTACTCAGTAAACTCCTTGTGGTTGGAATTACTGATCCAGGTAATTACTTAAAAAAAAAACTGTGTTAAATTTACATTTAATGACATAATATCATGTGGTTCAGTGAATAAAATGTTGTTGAACTTGCATTTCAACTGGAATAATTTGATTAAAGCTTTTAATTCTAATAAACTTAGTTCTTACTAGGATGTCTGCATCTCACACTGATCATGAAACTGTTTAAGATGTTGGATTTCTCTTCTGAGTATATTTGTACAATTTGACACAATTAGTGCAATGAGCATTTGTTTTAAATGCTGTATTAATAAGTACGCATGTAAATTTGCAGGGTGTTTTCTGATTCTAGCAGTGTTTTGATTTATAACTGCAAGATAAGAAGATGCATTTGGCCCATGTGAGCTCAACCACCCACTGTTTTCCTCCATCACGGTTTTCATCTGTATCTCAAATTCCTGCTATCTTCCACTTGGAATTGTATTCCACTCTTTGTATAAAGATGCTTCCTACTAAAGTTTATTTTTTTACTGGATGAACCTATGTCAGAGTTCCTACAAAACTACATTTGAAATACAGTTTCGGTAAACCCACAACCTTATTATTCACTGTTGTTTATAATTTTTGTCATCTGTCAGTATAAGCCTGCTGTGATGATAAAGCCAAGACACCTGGAGGAACCTTCTGTAATGTTCAGTACATTTTAAGGGTGCAAACTTACCTACAGTTTTGCTATTACAGTCTTCTATTTTTACATGATAAACCTTTAAACCTGAAACTGCATTTATAATGGTAACCATGCATAGCATAAGTGAATTTTGCACTACTTGCCTTTATTGGACAAAAGTACTTTTGATATTTTTTCTAATTCCTCCTTTTAAGGAGAAAAGTCAACGTTTCCCTTTCTTTTACTCAGATCCTGATATTCGTTACTGTGTATTGGCCTCTTTGGATGAACGATTTGATGCTCATTTAGCACAGGCTGAAAACCTACAAGCTCTTTTTGTGGCTCTGAATGATGAAGTGTTTGAAATTCGAGAGCTTGCTATCTGCACTATTGGTAGACTGAGTAGCATGAATCCTGCATTTGTGATGCCTTTTCTTCGCAAAATGCTGATACAGGTAAACTTTTATTATTATTGTTTGCTAGTGCATATAATAAGGGGCAACATCTTTTCTTTTATAATCCATAATCTGGATTGGAAGTCAGGCTACTATATAATTTAAATACCAGGAATGTTTTGCAACTTGGGGAAAAGAAATCAAGTGGTATGCATTTTTAACTGTACAAGATGGTGTTGCTGTTGAGTCAATACCACAAGGAATGTTGTGGTTCTGTTTGCCGAGCTGGGAATTTGCGTTGCAGATGTTTCGTCCCCTGTCGAACAGAACCACAACAACGAGCACTCGAGCTACAAATCTCCCAAACTTTGAACCACAAGGAATTTTTGAGTGAATGGAAAACTTCCTGCTGACACCACTTGGATTGGTTGAGCTGTAGCTTATTACAAATCTGTAAGTGCAGAGTAGTCAGAGACCTCCAAAACCAGCAAACTAAAGTAATCATTTCCTCCTCTTCTCCCAATGTGAGTGAAAGGACAAAAACACATTTAAAAGAGAATTCTAACAATAAAAGACCTCGGCCCACCTGATCAACTATTGAAATGAATAGCCATTGTTTTAAAGACACCAGTATATTACCCTTGCTGAAATCCAAAGGACTGTAACAGACAATTCCTGCTAGAATGGCAGTCGAAGTAGCTGATAATAACAAACTGATACATAAAACAAAACTCTTTTTTCCTTCATGTATATAAACCTTAGAAGTATAGAGGGTGGGAGAGCAAAAGGAAGACAAGTGGCCAGGGTAAAGAAAGAACAGCTGGGAATACCGCAAGATCCCATCATCAGATCAAAAAGGACGAGGCTGAGGTTAGAACTGAAATTCAAAGGGCTATGTAGAACAGCTTCAATTTAAATGCTGAACGTTGAGTGGGAAGCCCATGGGACTTATTGGCATTTGTAAGAGTGAGCCCGAAGAATAAACTCACAAAGTACATACCATGGATCAAATGGTAGCTTTAACTACAACCAAGAGCCTGGAGGTAAAAACTGTGTGTGCAGGTGAGTTGATTAAGATAGTTAAGAAATATGAAGAGTTCTTATCAAAAGGAAAGGTTGCCTTTTATCTTCAAGTAATGCATGTACTATAATAGGAACTGCAGGAGTTACTCGAATTCTTGCTAACTAAAGACTTAGTTTTCCCTTCAGAACATGCAACAAAAGCCAATGTGCTAGTAAACAGGATAAGTGGAGAGTGTATCCTGATTCTGTTGTACGAAATGCAACTGGAATGTGACTTGCTATCCAGAAATGGTAGCAGGCAGTGTTAGGAAATTAGCTGTTGACTTACTCTGTGATTTGGCTAGAGTGAAAGTTTATATCCTTGTTATAGCGTATAAGTCATACAGGCTATAACGTTATAATCTATAATCTCAGATACTCTGAGTAAGGTTAAAATGGTGGGACAGTTATAAGAGCAAGTTTCGAGTATCTTTTCACTGTGTGTGACTGAACCTTGCCAAGTTACTTTGAGTTCATCAGTGATGTTAATTCCTAAACTGGATGGGTTGATGAGAAAAGTCAATGCTATATCAAAAACTGATTTGTACTGAAATCCTCAGTGAGAAGATTGTGCTGATAAATTTGGCAGTATCTTGATCCTTTCTAAAATTGACCTAATGAAGGGATACTGGTGAGTGGCATTAACATCTAAAAGTAGATCAGCCTGTGTTGTAACTCTTTTGGAGTAATAATGTTGTCATGCCATTCGAGTTTTAAAATGCCCTAGCTACATTCCAAAGATTAATCTATCAAGTAACTTAAATCTATTTCATAGCAGAACACTTGGAAAACAGTGACAGGATTGAACAGAGTCAGCATGGATTTGTGAAAGGGATCCCTTTGCACCAGATAACCCCAAGTCTCTTCCCATTTAGTTAATAGGTTGTCTTCCTATTTTTTCAATCAAAATGCATGACCTCACACTTATCCACGTTAAGCTCCTGGAATTCTTCGAGGATGTAACTAGAGTTGATAAGAGGCCACCAGTGGATGTGGTTTATTTGGACTTTAAGAAATCTTTTGACAAAGTCCCAGATAAGAGACAAGCATGCAAAATGAAAGCTTATAGGGTTGGGTAGCATATTGAGATGGATAGAAAACTAGCTGGCAGACAGGAAACAGAGAGTAGGTATAAACATGCCTTTTTCATAAAATCATAAGCTATAGGAGCAGAGTTAGGCCATTTGGCCTATCAAATCCGCTCCCCCATTCGGCCTATTGAATCTGCTCCACCATTTGATTGTGGCTGATATGCTTCTCACCCTCATTTTCCTGCCTTCTTCCCATAACCTTCAACTCCTTACCAGTTAAAAATCTGTCCAACTCCTCCTCAAATTTACTCACTGTCCCAGAATCCACTGCACTTTGGAGTAACAAAATCCACGGTTTCACAACCCTTCGGGTGAAGTAGTTTCTCCTCAACTCTCTTTTAAATTTGCTACCCCTTATCCTAAGCCAATGACCTCTCGTCTTAGAATGCCCCACAAGGGGAAGCATCTGCTCCATGTCTATTTTAATCCATACTTCTATCATCTTGAATACCTCATTTTGATCTCCCCTCATTTTTCTAAATTCCAGAGAGTATAGGTCTAAACTGTTCAATCTCTTCATACAACAAAGCCCTCATCTCTGGGATCAATCTAGTGAACCTCCTCTGAACTGCCTCCAATGCCGGTACATCTTTCCTCAAATGAGGGGACCAGAAGTGTGCATAATACTCCAGGTGCAGTCTCACCAATGCCTTGTATAGTTGCAACAATACTTCCTTATCTTTATATTCTATTCCTTTAGCTATAAAAACCAAAATTCCATTCGTTTCTTTATTATCTGCTGTACCTGCCTGCTGGTTTTGTGACTCATGTATAGAATACAGATCCCTTTGCATTAGAGCACCCCAAAGTCTCTTCCCATTTAGATAATAGGTTGCCTTCCCATTTTTTCAGTCAAAATGCATGACCTCACACATATCCACGTTAAACTCCATCTACCACATTTTGGCCCACTCTTCTAACTTATTTATGTCCATTTGTAAGATTTGTATTTCCACTTGCTGTTATGGACCAGGGCAGACCCCCTCAAAACATTTCAAGAAAGTAGCCTGGATCCTAATTTTGCTAGTTGCTTTAAACAGGAGTGGATATTCCAGGAGTGATGCAGCTGACCCAACCACTTAGTTTTAAACAAAACAGAATTTATTTGCAAGATTGCTAAATGAAACACAAACAAAAGAGAACAGAATGCTGAATAACTTAACCTATCCGAAAACCCAGCAGACTATCCCAAATTAATGATGCCGTTCCAAATTCTTGTATCAATCCCCATAAACACAACTTGGCAAAAGAAAAGTAAAATTAAACACAGGGTCTTACAGGAGAGAGAGAGAGAGAGAGAGAGAGATGGCAGAGTGATTCAGCATGGAACACCTTCTTTCATGTAGCTGTTTCTTTGACAAGCAGCCTCAAAAAAAACTGACTGCTTGCTAAAACCAAACCAAGCCACTCCCCTTTCATCGTAGAAGTGCTTTATTTTATCTTAAAAGCTGCTTCAAGTAGATAAATGCAAACAAAATGGAACCTCTGTTTTACGACCCCTCTTGACAAAAAATCCAAGGACAACCTAACCTTGTTAAAGGAGCAGCATCGTCACATTGCATTTTACCGTCCTGCCTATTTTTGTGTTGGCTGTCAGTTTGGCTACAGAACCTTCTATCCAATGGCAGGCAGTGACTAGAGGGGTACTGCAGGGATTAGTGCTATTCACAATATTTATTGATCATTTAGATGAGGGAACTCAATATCTCCAAATTTGGAGATGACACTAAAGTGGGTGGGAGGATGCATAGACACTTTAGTATGATTTGGGCAAGTTGAGTGACTGGACAAATGCATGGAAGATACAGTTTATTATGGATAAATGTGAGGTTAACCACTTTGATGGCCACAACACAAAGGCAGATGATCATCTGGCTATTAATTGAGAGGAGGGAATGTGCATTTAGACCGGAGTATCCTTGCACACCATTTACTGAAGGTAAGCACGCAGGTGTAGCAGGCAATAAATCAGGCAAATGATATGTTGATGTTTGTGGCAAGAGCAGACATGTCTTATGGAATCATACAGGGCCTTGGTGAGACCGTACTTTGGATTTGTGTGTAGTTCTGATCGTCTTATCTGAAGATATTCTTGCTATAGAGGGATTCCCATGAACGTTTACCAAACTGATTCCTGGAAGGTGAATTTGACAAATGAGAAGTTAAAGCAGTTAGGATTATATTTTCTTTAGTTGAGAAGAATGAGGATGATCTCATAGAAACCTATATAATCCTAACAAGGCTAGAAAGGGTACATGCAGGAAGGATGTTCCTGGTGGTGGGCAATTCCAGAATTGAGGTCACTATCTAAAGTTATGGGATAAACCATTTAGGACTAAGATGAGGAGAAATTTATTTAGCTGGTGTTTGGTGAGTCCATGGAATTACTACCATAGAAAGAAGTTGTGGCCAAAACATCTATGATTTCAAGGAGTTTGATATAACATTTAGACTAACGGAATCGAAAGATTATGGAGGAACAACAGGAGCAGGCTATTCATTAGGGTGATCAGCCATGATCATAATAAATAGCAGAACAGACTCAAAGGGCTGAATTGCCTACTCCTCATATTTTCTACATTACTTTGTAAGTGCCAGTGTAGTTTATTTAAAAGATGTTGTATACAGTAACACTTGGGAAGAACACACACAAGCGATTAGAAGACTTGCTTAGCAAGTGCAGTTATCTGGCTTAGTGATAAGTCTCCCTTGCCAAGAGTAAATTTTTAAAAGGGAGGGTAACTTACTTGGAACGTATCTAAAGCAAATGTTGTTAAAACAGCAAATATAAGGCTTTGATCGAATTCCCCGTTCATAAAACTAAACAGGCGATGAGATAAGTCATGAGATTTCCAAGAGTGCATGAGTTTGCTTAGAAACTTGTGCATAACTTCAGCACAGTAGCTGTACCTTTTAACAGATTTGTTACAGATACAGGCCAAGGTGGTATGGGGTGGGGGAATTTTAAGTGGTCGTGAGAATTTAAATACAGATGAGGCTGGTTCTGAAGTTAGAGAGCAAGTTAATTAGACAAGTTAGGCGAGAGCAAGTTAATTAGACAAATTAGGCAAGAGCAAGTCAGAAAACAAGGTGACACTGAAGAACTAAACTGCATTTATATCAGTGCAAGGGACCTGACAGGTAAGGCATATGAACTCAAGGCATGTATGGGAACATAGGACTGGGACATAGCTATTTCAGACACATAGCTGAGGGATGGACAGGACAGGCAGCTTAATGTTCTGGGTTTAGATGCTATGGGAAGGATAGAAAGGGAGGCAAAAGAGAAGAAGGGAATGGCCTTTATTAGGGAAAACATTACTGCTATACTTTTGAGAGGATGTTTCTGAGGGATCATCTAGTGAAGTTGGAACTCCGAAATAAGGGGATGATCATCTTGATGGGATTGTATTATATATTACACCATACCCCCAACCCCCACCCCCCGATAGTCAGCAGGTAACTGAAGAGCAAATATGCAGAGATCTCAATAAGGTGGTAATAGTAGAGGATTTTAACGTTCCAAACGTAGACTGGGACAGCCATAGTGTTAAGGTCTTGGATGGTGAGGAGTCATACAGCCATAAGGATGGAAACAGACCAACTTTGGTCCAACTTGTCCATGCCAACCAAGTTTCCCATTCCCTCTTAACCTTTCCTATTCATGTATCTATTGTGTACTTTTAGATGTTGCAACTGTGTCTCCATTTACCATTTCCTTTGGCAGTTCCTTCCACATACAAACCACCCACTGTGTGAAAAAGTTGTCCCTCAGGTCCCTTTTAAGTTTTTCTCTTCCTTAGAAATATGCCCTGTAGTTTAGAACGCTCCTACCAGGACATGATCAAGTGTGTCCCAGGACAATGTGGGAAGCGAGAGAGGAAATTGCTGGGCCCCTAACAGAGATATTTCTATCATCTACAGCCACAGGTGAG
The DNA here is from genome assembly GCF_004010195.1 of Chiloscyllium plagiosum. Taxonomy (NCBI): domain Eukaryota; kingdom Metazoa; phylum Chordata; class Chondrichthyes; order Orectolobiformes; family Hemiscylliidae; genus Chiloscyllium; species Chiloscyllium plagiosum. The sequence goes on along the minus strand of NC_057743.1, from coordinate 11,937,358 downwards.
GTGCCAGAAGACTGCTGAGTACTTAATGTTGTACGATTATTTAAGAAAGGCTGTAAGAAAAAACTCAGAAAGAATAAACCAGTGAGTCTGACATTGCTGGGTAAGTTGCTGGGGTTCTGAGAGAGAGGGTTTACATGTGTTTGGAGAGGCAAGGACCGATTAGGGATAGTCAGCATGACTTTGTGCATAGGAAATTGTGTCTCATAAGTTGTTTGAGATTTTTGAGGATGCCACCAAAACGATAAGTGATGGCATAGTATTGTCTACATGGACTTTAGTAAAACGTTTGACAGGGTTCCACATGGTAAATTGGTTAGTAAAGTTAGATTGCATGGGATTCAGGGAGAGCTTGTCAACTGAATACAAAATTGACTTGATGATAGGAGACAGAGGGTAGTGATGAGGATTGTTTTTCAGACTGGAGTTCTGTGACCAGTGGTGTTCCACAGGGCTGGACAGACTGGCACGTTTTTAACTGGAGTGTAGGAGATTGAAGGGTGACCTTATAGAGGTATGTAAAGTCATGAAAGGCTTGGATAAGGTGAATAACAAAGGTCTTTTCCCTTGGCTGAGGGAGTTCAAATCAACGAGGAGAAAGTGAGGACTGCAGGTGCTGAAGATCAGAGCTGAAAGATGTGTTGCTGGAAAAGCGCATCAGGTCAGGCAGCATCCCAGGAGCAGAAGAATCGACGTTTTGGGCATAAGCCCTTCTTCAGGAATGAGGAGGGTGTGCCAAGCAGGCTAAGATAAAAGGTAGGGAGGAGGGCCTTGGGGGAGGGGCGTTGGGAATGCGATAGGTGGAAGGAGGTTAAGGTGAGGGTGATAGGCCGGAGAGGTCAGGAAGAAGATTGCAGGTGAACAACGCAGATGGCCTCCTCCTTCAAAGACCGCAATTTCCCCTCAGACGTGGTTGACGATGCTCTCCACCGCATCTCCTCCACTTCCCGCTCCTCCGCCCTTGAACTCCGCCCCTCCAATCGCCACCAGGACAGAACCCCACTGGTCTTCACCTACCACCCCACCAACCTCCAGATACATCGTATCATCCTTCATCATTTCCGCCACCTCCAAACAGATCCCACCACCAAGGATATATTTCCCTCCCCACCCCTATCAG